>NW_004524681.1:5680463-5723239 GCF_000260255.1 Octodon degus
ATGTGGTGCTGGGGGATTGAACTGCGGTCCCTGTGCTTTGCTAAGCTTGTTCTAAGTAGGTGCTTTAGACCACTGAGCCATCTCACCAGCCCCGATAGCTCCATTCTTAATGAAATAGTGTGCCTCAGTTTTTTTTTACCATCTGCTAAAGCTCACCTTTGCTGTAGGCTCCCAGTCCTGATCCTCACATTTGAGGGTTTTCATTCCCTGATCCTAGTGTCTCAGTTATCTTCTCTCATTGCTGGGACAAATACCTGACACTCAGAATGAAGGAAGGAAAGGTTTATTTAGCTCTCAGTTACTGGAGGTTTCAGTCCATACTCAGCTGGGTCCATGGCAGAGCGGCACATGGCAGAGAGCAAAATGGAGGAGCAGTGGCAACAAGGACAACAGAGGAAATCTGTGTCTCTCTCTCTTACATTACATCCAGGCTATCCGCCCCAGGCTGGGTATAGCATTCATACCCATAATCCCAGTAGTACTAATACCAGTAATCCCAGTGGATCATGAGTTAATCTCAAACTTTAAAATTCCCTGTCCCATGCCTGCCTGAGGCATTTTAAAATTTTTTTGTCTTACATTCTTTTATTCCTAACAATTTATATTTTATTTATGTTATAAATCCAGTGTTAATCTCAAAATTATATATGTGTACCTGTTTTCTTTTTATTGGTTGCATTTAAATGTGCAGTTTATTGATCCCTATAAGTACTTGTCATGTAACTCCAGGGCCCATCCTGGGTGTGTTCTTTACCCTGCTGGTTGTTAGTATCCACCCCTTCAGAACATGCTTACTATACCTGCTCCTGCAGACAGGTGACTGTGCAGCTGGGCGAGGCGTGTCACGTGCATGTTTCCTTCTTGAGTTCATTTGCATCTTGTTAAGGTTTGCACTTAAAGAGCAGTGTGTTGATGAGAAGGTAGGAGTTGCTGTCTTGCCTGCCCTTGTCTGAAGGCACGTATTTGTTTATTTATTTATGTATTTTATTTTTTGTGGCCAACTCAGCCCGCCCTGGGATGGGGCTGGTGTGCCACGTGGTGCCAGGGATTGAACCATGACCCTGCGCGCTTGCCTAAGCAGGCACTTTAGACTGCTGAGCTATCTTGCCAGCCCTGATGGCACGTTTTTATATATAAGATTTAGCTACATTTATCAGTTGAACGTCTTTCTCTCACATTGTGTTTTACTGTGGGATTAAATTAAAGCTTGGAGTAGGAGTAAATGGATGCACTGGAAGTCGGATTTCTCTCGGATGTCCTTAGGCATAGTTAGTGAAGCGCAGCATTAACACTGAAATGTCACCGTTCTGTTAAATGCAGATATGGCCTCGCACTGACCATTTCTCTGGTGTTACTTATTCGCACCAATCTGTGCTGCACTATGGGTAGAGCTTCCAGTGATTAAGCTCTGTATTTTCCTCTGGCCAATGAACTCTCAGTATAGCACACACAGTGGCTGCAGTTAGCATCAAGAGCTGTTCTCGGGCTGGGGAAAATCAGACAATAAGAGTATTTTGTAAATTTCTGTGGTTTGCATTCAAATTTTGAAACAGTGGAAGTATTCCTTGTTAAAAACAGGAATAAAAAGCAGTTTTGAAAACGGGCTAATGCAAATCCTCATTTCTGCACAGAGCCTCTT
Organism: Octodon degus; assembly: GCF_000260255.1. NCBI lineage: Eukaryota > Metazoa > Chordata > Mammalia > Rodentia > Octodontidae > Octodon > Octodon degus. Next base: position 5,682,103 of record NW_004524681.1, read on the forward strand.
TCATAAGCTGGTGGAGCTCACAGAGGAGGCCCGAAAGGCTTACAAAGACATGGTCGCAGCCATGGAGCAGGAGCAGGCCGAGGAGGCCTTGAGGAACGTGAAGAAGGTGCCGCACCACATGGGCCACTCCCGGAACCCGTCCGCGGCCAGCGCCATCTCCTTCTGCAGCGTGATTTCCGAGCCCATCTCTGAGGTCAACGAGAAGGAGTACGGTGGGTGTTGCAGCCCTTTTCCTGTTGTGTTTTGTGGTCCTGGCCTATCCCCAGCCCTTTTTGTTCTTTATTTTGAGACAGGCTCCTCCTGAGCTGTCCAGGCTGGCCTCAAAGCCTACCAAGGAGCTGGGATGACAAATGTGTGCCCCTGCGCCTGGCTGGTCACATTTTAAATGGCTGAAACAGAAGTAATTAAAGTGATTAAAACCTTTTGTAGATAACTTTTCACTCTTACCTTTTGCTTTTGTTTATTCTTCTTTGGCTGCTTTTCATTTTTGAGACAGGGTCTCACTCTGTTGCCCCGGCTGGCCTTGAGCTCTCACCCATCCACCCAGCTTGGCCTCCACGCCCAGCTTTTATCCTTATTTTTTTTAATCATTCAAAATTTGCTCAAAATCTTGGCTTAAAGAATTCCATTGAAGATGTTCATTACAGATTAGCACATTTGGAACTCAGCTCACACAGTGAGCTCAGGGAACTCCTGCCCCACTGCAGACTAGAGGTGGCCGGCAGCTGCAGCCTGCGAGGCCTCACCCCAGGCAGCTATCCCTGGCTGCGGGCAGGTGGAAGCGCTGCTTTTCCTTGAGCCCTGCCAAGGGGAAAGCAAGAGGGAAGGAGGAGGCGCGGACTATGTTCACTGCCTTGCTGTGCAGTGAAGTGCCAGGTGGCAGAACCAGTCTGCAGGGTCATTGTGCAGAGCTATGGGCTGAGGTGGAGGATCGTAGGTTCAGGCCCAGCCTGGACAGCTTAGTAATAGGGCATCAGTGTCTCAGAACAAGAGAGGCCTACTGAAAAAAGAGAAAGTCAGGCAAAGCTAGGGGCATGAGCAGATGACAGTGGTAAGCAATTGTCAGGTGGGACACACAGAGCAAAAGCACGTGGGAAGCAGCTCCAGAGACTGGCATGGAAAATTCTCAGAGGCTGATGGTTTGCATGACCTGCCAGGGGACTGCTGCAGGATTAATCACCTCAGGACTTCAGATGGCTTTAGGAGGAAAGCGTTGGAAGGAAATAGAAATGTGCATCTAAATCCTTAAGGCCTTAAAAGTTTTTTTTCATAATTAAAAACTAGAGCATTTTACTTACTGCCTTTTCCTGAAGCCGTTACTGCAGGGCAAACGTGGGGTCAGAGATGAGCCAACTGAGGCCCACGTGGACGCTGTCCCATTGTGGGGGGTGGCTCTGAGGACAGCTGGAGGGGGCAACAGGGGACGGATGTCTCAGGTAGGCCAGCATCAAGATGGCATGTGCTGAGGTGCAGTGAGCGTAGTGATGTGCGGGGCAGTGCTGATGGGCTCAGGGCGGGCTGGCTGTGCCCAGCTGAGGAGTGTGGACCCTGGCTAGGCTGAGGGAAGCGGGTGGACCGTGATGTGATCAGCTCCCAGAACCGCTGTGCAGCGTGGCAAGATGGGGAGGGCTCCAGGCAGCGGCAGCGGTGTAGTTGGGGCCAGGAGTGACCAGGCATGCAGTGCGGAGCTGTGACTGCATGGGCTGAGAAGAGCAGGCGCTTCTGCTCAGATACACAGGCAGGACCGCTCTGCCTGGGGTGGGGGTGGGGGACTCTGTCTCTTCAGACCCTCACTTGCCTTGACGTGCCTTGAGCCACCAGGCCGAGTGTGGCCCCGGATGCACGAGTTGCGCCCATACAGCCTGTTGAGAGCGTGGTGCCTGTGAATGTGCGAGCAATCGCGGTAATACAGCTATATTTACAAAACCAAAACTGGGTAGCAGAGCTGTTTCATCTCCTGATTCCCAGTACCTGTTTTTGCTTTACACCAGTTTTGTCACCACTGTGTCGCTTAGTCCTTTTGGTCCTCCTCAGTCAGTAAGCTATGCTGCATGTATTTCAGTCACCATGTACAAGGTTAGAAACATGTTTGCACATGCTGCTGTGAAGTGACTCAGGGCCGGGTGTCCTGCCGACCAACGTGCTGTGACACAGGCAGGCAGAGCTGATCCTGCTGGGCGCCCTGGCTGTGCCGTGTGAGCTGCAGTCGTCGGGCTCAAACCCGGGCACCAGGAAGTCCGCAACAGCTCGCTGAACGCGAGTGCTCGTGGGGAAGAGCTTCCACTTTCTGATGCATTCACGTTTGTCTCCTTGTGTCTTGGTTTTAAATGCACATTTTGGAGGATTTTCTTCCCTTCATGACATTTAAACTAGTATAAGAATAATCTAAAATTGTAATTTTTCCTACCATTTGTCAAGCCAACCATTTCTGGGTCTTATTCTCCCACCTTACTTTTGGGCTTTTAAATTCTGTGATTCTGAAACCATACTCTAGTTTGTAAAAATCTGTTTGCTATTTGTAGAAACCAATTGGAGAAACATGGTGGAGACCTCGGATGGGCTGGAGGCATCAGAAAACGAGAGGGAGGCCTGTGGTCAGCAGTGTGCTTCCGAGAGGCCAGGCAGGTTCCCGCCTGTGCCTGCTCCGGCAGGGAAGCGGCCAGCCCTGAGCCCCGCAGCCCCAGGCAACACTGCTTCCGCCCCCAGCCCTGGGAAGGCTGGGGCTGGCGACAAGGAGGAGGTGAGGCCGGATGAGCTGGAATGGGCTTCCCAGCAGAGCACGGAGACCGGCTCCCTGGATGGCAGCTGCCGGGACCTGCTCAGCTCGTCCATCACCAGCGCTACCAGCACTCTGGTACCTGGCATGCTTGAGGAGGAGGAGGACGAGGAGGAGGAAGAGGAGGAAGAGGACTACAGCCACGCGCCCATCTCGGTGGAGGTGCAGCTCAACAGTCGGATTGAGTCCTGGGTCTCGGAGACCCAGAGGACTATGGAAACCCTGCAGCTGGGGAAGAGCCTAGCGGGGCCCGAGGAGGACCGTGCGGAGCAGAGTGCAGATGAGGACGAGGAGGCGCCTGAGGGGCTGGAGCCTGGGCCGGACACTGTGGCCTGGACTCCGGATCACCAGGCCACGCCCGACCTGCAGAAGCCCAGCAGCTGCGGGACCGCGAGCCAGGAGCCTGCAGAGCCCAGCCCTGCACCCCAGCACGTGTAACTCAGGAACCAACAGCTCTGGGGCACAGGCCGCACCGCCCGGAAGTCATCTTGGCCACACCTCTGCTCCCAGCTGGTATTTCTATAGCACTTAACTGTCTCGCTCCAATCTGTAGCTTAGCTTTTAATTTGCATCTGGGTGTCTAAGAATCTGCGAAATTCAGATCTGTTTCAACTTCTTTTGTAATGAAAAATGTTTAAAAAAGGAAGACCAAGTTTGAAGGGAAGTAAATTTAAAATGCCTGTTTAAGTCATTTTGAAAGCTAGAGATCAGGTTCTGAGGATTAGTGTAGTTGCCAGTGTTTGTTTCAGGACTCTGGTTCCTTCACTCCAGTTGTCTGATCAGAGAGTCATTCATGCATCTTTCAAAAAGAGCTGGAGACAGGCTCAAAGGACTGGGTGGGAGGCTGAGGGCCACAGGCCCACAAGGAATCAAGCCAATGCTGCCTTCCTGTGGGCCACAGCGCACGTTTAGTCACCGATCCTCATTCTCCTTGAAGCGCGAGGAGGCTGACAGGGCCTCCCAGGCTTACGCGGGCGGAGGTTACCAGGAGCCTGGTGTGTGTCAGCAGGGTGGCACCCAGGAGGACCTCTGGGTTCAGTCTCAGACTTGCTTTCTGCTTACCTCAGGAACGGTCTTGTACATAGTCTGTTTACATAAAGACAGGTGAGGAACTGTGACGGCTGGCCGCGTGACGGCAGCACTTACGTAGGCTCCTGGTGTGTTCTCACTGGCCCGGTTCAGGACTCGCTCGAGATACAGATCAGATGGGGTATTGACACGTGTCCTGAGTGCAAAACTGCTTCATCTCTTTGAAAATATGCATTTTGTGCCTGGCCTTGGGCACCTTCCACACGGCAGTGACCATAGTTACTGACAGGAAGTCAGGGAAAGGAATTTTGCACAACTTCTAAGGTTATCCTGATGATCAAGGCTTAGAAGATGAGGTTTTAAAAGAGAAAGTCGTTTTAATTGTGCTGAACCTATTAGATGATTTAGAGTAGAAAGATATATGCATGTATTCATTTTTTAGCCATTTATGTATCTTGGTCCTTCTAGGAATGTGGGTACTGTTCTGGAGAAGCTTAGCCCAGTGAGCTAAACATCTGCTTGCTGGTTGGTCGGCGCCTGGGCCTTCGTGGTCCTGACCAGTGCAGTAGTGCGGGGAGAATTAGAGCGATGCACTTTCCTCTCCCGTCCACCTCCTCCTGCCTCCCCAGTGGCCCCCACACGCACACGGCACGCGCCGCGTGGCACGCTCACCAGCGCCCTCCCAGGCTCCTGTACACAGACAGCGAGGAGGGAGGTTCCCCCAGCTGGCTCCCAGAGGCAGGAAGGCAGAGGCGGGGACTGCTTGCCTGAACTCCCTGGGGTGCTGTGCTGCTCCTTGTGCTTTGTAATGCTGGCCCATCACTGCTAGAGAGGCCGGGCTCAGGGTGGCAGTGTAGGATTCGTGGGAAGGCGAGGGGCACTCGTCAGCTTGCCTAGGGTGCCCACAGGGCGGTGGCCCGCAGGCCCGCCCACACCGCAGAAAGTACCCACCTTGAAAGGCACACAGCTGGTAAGGAATGAAGCCCCTGCAGTGACCTGGACTCAGACGCGGCAGACCTTACTGTCTCCATAGGTTTGGAAGCGTCCGTGCATTTAAAGAAATGACAGAGGTTTTGAGCTACTGACAGTCCTGAGAGGGAGTTTTAAAACTTTTCCTACTTTTTATAGTGTCAGTTTCCTTTGCTCAGTGACAGTGACTCAGAGGACTCTTGATCTTAGGCAGTGGCTTTCATAGGGTTCTTGCAGTTTTGTCTTCTGGACAAGCATTGTTGTCTTTGATTTTTGACATTCGTATCAAAAGAGGAGTTGAGGAAAGCTCCCGAGCACGGTGAGCTGACTGCCGCGGCAGGGGCAGCGTTGGCAGCCTGCTGCTGCCAGCCAGCTACGGGACCACAGCCCTTTCCTGACAGGTCCTCTGGTGGACAGCTCGAGATTCGCCAAGAATGCCCTACATGCCCATTCGTGATGTCTTTCTCACTTGTTTCCATTGGGTAAGGTTTGGAATCTGTATATAAAATTACGGGCTTTCTGGGACGTGTGAGAATTAGGGAAGTTTAATTTTTGGAAGTAGGTGTGGTTCACTTGTTGGAGGGCTAGAAAGAGATCTAATAGGAAGACAAAGGGTTCATCAGCACAAAAAATGAATGGCGATTTTTTCTTGGTGTGTAGAAGTTGTTTTATTGGCAATAACAAATGTTAGGTTTCTCTTTCAGCATACAGGTGTATGACTTGCAGTATGGGTTCCAGTCCCTGAATTAGATATTTTGCTTTACTAGATTTCTTTGCCTTGAAGATTGCTTCTCAAAAGACAAATGTTCTCTTAGCTTAGTTTTTGGTTTAGCTATGTTTATAAATGATGTAATATATTTCTTTTGACTAAACATAGAAAAATAATGTGTTATACATTGAAGTTTTTACAGGTTTTGCCTGGAGGTCGTTTTTGCAGAGATGGTATTTTATATGCTTCCAGTATTTGGAAAAGAAGTAGTCAAAAGGAATTCACATAGTTTAAATATTGATAAATTAATATCCAAATAATGTACTTGTCTGATTTCTTGATCAGTTGGGGGAGGTAGGCGGGCTGGGAATTATGCTGTGCAGACGAGCAGTGAGCTCTACGTTCATTTTCAACATAAAACTGCTAAATCGTAACACATTGTTACTTTAATATATGTATAAAGAAGTATTACTGTTTATAAAGCTGCCGTTTGCTTTAAAAAGTTGTAAGTATTTTCTGTATGTGGTGCCAACCAGTTAGGACATTAATCTGCTCAAAACTTAATTATCTTTTTTGACTTAAGAAATTTTCTGTGCACTAACTTATGCAGACATCTCTCTCTCCCTGTGTCCTTCCACTGTCACACACATCATAGTCAACCAGATTTTTTGCTTACTCTGAAACATGAACCCTAATGAATGGTAAAAATGTACTTTGTTGGCACATCACATCTTAAAAGTATTTGTATAATTTTGTAATTTAATTTCTAACTATACCACACAAATTTATAATTTAATGTCTTAATTATTATGCTCTAATAAAAACTAGCGAAATCAGTATGAGCTGACATGAGGGGATTTTCATCCCGTTCTGTTGCAGTATGGCGGAGAATGGTTCAGTCACAAGGGGGACACTCTGGCGGGCCCTCCTGTACTAATAAACTGACATTGAATCCGAGGCTGTCATTTCAGGGGTGGGGAGGGGCGGGGCCAGCGGGGGGCGCCCGGCGGGGCCAGGGGAGGGCGGGGCCAGGGGAGGGCGGGGCCCGCGGGGTGGCAGGGGAGGGCGGGGCCAGGGGAGGGCGGGGCTCGCTCTGCGCACTGCGCACGCGCACGCGCTCCCTGGCCGCGGACGTCGTGGCTGCTGATTCGGGAGGGCCGGGTGAGGAGGACCCAAGAGGAGACAGCGCGGGTGCGGGCGCGACCTCCAGCGAACCGCCCTCGCCTCAGCGCGAGTCGCGGGCCACAGGCTGCGCAGGGGCGGACGGGAGCCTTCCCCAGAAAATGGGGACCGTAATCCTCACAGCCCTGGAGGGATGCGAGCCCAGACAGACCTGGCTCTGGGGCACTGGCGACAGGGCCAGGCTTCTGCCCTCGTGGGGAGGAAGGACGGACGGACGCGGCGCGGGAGCTGCCCTTTCCTGAACGCGGCGCTCCTCACTGGCCAGAAGGGGGCGCGCTGGGCACCCCCAGACGGCCTGGAGCTCCGCCCTGTGCGTGCGCGCTGCTTGCTGCAGTTTACTCCAGAAGATGTACCCTGTAGGGCAGCCTCGGGAGATGGGGAAGCGCTGTGGCAGTTCTGCCCGTGCTCTTGGCTTAGCTCGGACACCCGGCGTGTTACTTAACCGGCGTGAAGGGCAGCCTGTGAGTTGCGCCTCCAAAGCCGAGCCGCAGGGAACCCCTGCCCTGCAAAGTTGGATAATTCCTCACCCCCTCTCAATCCCTCGTTCCTCCTGGGCCGGCATTTCTTATCTTGATGCTGGTGATCTGTCGTCAGCCGTGGGGCCGGCAACCTCAAGAAACGAGGTTGGGTGTGGTGGTGCGCCTGAGGTCTCAGCACTTGGGAGGCCGAGGCAGGAGGATCGTTGCGAGTTTAAGGCCAGCCTGAACTGCATAGTGAGACCCTGTTTCAAAATGACCAAAAAAACAAAAACAAAACAAACAAAAAACAGAAAACCTCAAACAAAAGCCCCAAAAGGTTGGGTGATTGTGTGGCTGCTGAGTGATTGTGTGGCTCTGACCTAGCAGTGGCTGGAAGTGAGGGAGCCGCGTGTGAAGTCTGGAGCATCTGGGACTCGGGGTGTTGTCGGGTCGCACTGGAGCCTGAGACTGATCTGGGCCCTGGCGAGCCTGGAGCCTGAGATGGTGCTGGTTTGGGTCTCCCTAATAGCTTAGGCTGGCCTTGAACATATGGTGAGCTTTCCTGCCTCAGCCTCCCAGTGCTGGGATTACAGGCGTGGGTGCACCGCCCGCCTGGGAGTGGTATAGATTTCTGCGGCAGGAAGAAGTCCAGCTTCTTGGAAGCGACAGCGCCGCCCTGGCCTGGAAGCACCCGTCTTCCCAATGGGGGCCGCGCCAGCAAGGCCTTCCTCTTCCAAGCAAGAGCAGCATCCATGCAAGCCTGGGGATCCCAGCTCTTGTATTTACTTTTTTGTTTGTCTAACTGAACTGAAGAATTGCTTTGCAAACCCTCTGCTTGAGGAAAGAAAAATGAATTGAAATGTGAGCAATTAATTTTGCTTGTTAGCTCTGGTTAGAAAGAATTTTTGGGGAGCTGGGGAGATGGCTCAGTGGAATAAGTGCTTCTCTGGCGAATGCAAGGGCCTGAGTTCAATCCTGGGTTCTGCTGAAAACAAAAACAAACAAACAAACAAAACATTTGAAAACACAGGCTTCCCAACCATAGGAGAGGTTGCTAACCTCGAGTGTCCCTTCCTCTTGCTTCTCCCTTTCTGAAGCCAGCATCACAAGGCAAGTAGTGAGGCTGTGGGTGCAAGCTGGGGATCCCAGCTCTTGGGACGCACACCCACAGGCTGCTTGCCCAGGCCCAGGCCCACTCACAAGCACCCAGCGGCTTTGCCCTGCGCAACTTCTTGCCCGGTGGGCTTTCCCAGGCTCGATCCCTGCTCATTGACAGCCTCCCCAGCTTCTGGATGACCAAGGACACAGCATCGTTACCTTGTATTCTTTTCCCTAGCAGTCTTTCAGAGAAGGGCTTCAGCAAGCTGCAGCCTGTCTGGGAACCCCTGCTTCCCGCAGCTGAGCCCACTCACTTCCTGGCCTCCTCAGCAACACCAGCAGCACCTGGGATCTCGGGTTCTCAGTTTCCCCCTTTGCCAAGGAAGGACTCGAACTTGGCTCCTCCTTTCAGCCAGCAGCTGATGCCGCCTTGGCCCAGGCCTGGACACTTCCTTATGGCTGACAGGACCTCAGGTGCCCTGGCATGGCACTTCCACTTAAGGCAGTCATCCTGTTGCAGATTTGACCTGGAGGCCACAGTGAGCGGGCGAGGAGAGCCCCTCTCAGGCTGTCTTCTAGCCAGAGGGCCTTGCATTTGGAACGTGCCTATGCTAATCAGTTATGTTCAGCTCTGTATGCTGGGAACATTTCAGAATAACCGAAGGGACCAGCCAACCCGAATACCACCATTTTCTACAGCATAAATGGCGTCACAGACCCTCAATACACAGACAAAATGTGTGGTAGACATGGAGCCAGATGATGCTTTAGCACATCATGGCTGCTTATTCGGTAGCCTGGAACCACACATTTACCTTCTGTTAAACTAGACACCGTCTCCATCCTGGCCCCGGCCTAACCTCTGAGTCCCAAGCCATCTGGGTCTCATCTGCGACCCTTTCCTCTACCCTTAGCCAGCTGGGGTGGAAGATGGAGACTGTGTTAGCAACGTACAGTTTGGTTTTCGTAGCAACCGGAGCATGGTACTTAAAGGCTGGTGCCTCTTGCTTAGAGTAGAAATTGAGTTATCTTGATAGTGCCTCTGGTCAGCTCTCTGGGGACTGCCTTGTCAGGCGGTTCTCAGCAGCAGGAAATGACCCAGAATGCACGAGGGCAGCAGCTGTGGCCTGCACCCAACTCCAGCATCCCCGGCTGGTTACATTGTGTTTATCCATAGTCTATGTGGTTATTGACCAAACTGGCTTTCCAAGTCACTTGAGCAAGGATCAAGAGGGAGAAGCCGCCAGGCCTTTGGAAAGAGCGTGAATGATGGGAAAGAAAACAGCTTTGAAGAAAGTGATTGTTAGCCATGAAGTAGGTCTCTGGGGCTTTGTCTGGTTGTTGTGACCCCCTGGGGACCGGCTTCCCAGTTGCCATTTTAGGGACAGAACCTCCTCCTTGCAAAGGAGCAGCCACTTAACCCCTCCTGCAAGCTTGGATTAGTGAGGAAATCCGGAAACTGCTGACCGTGCCTGGGAATGTTAGCTGTGGAGCTGAGAGAGCTCGGGGTCGGCTGACTGGGGGCCTGTGGGTTTGAAGAGGGGACTCTTGAGCCACATGTGGCTGTGAGAGCGAAGGGTCCCGTTGCGTTGAACAGGACTGGAGGCTGTCATTGGCTTCAGAACTTCCGCTCCCCCGTGCATGCTGACTCCAGGGATGGAAGATTTTTCCATGTCGTGCGGCATTTCCCAGACACGTGGCTGAAGCTGTGCACCGCTGCACGAGAGGGCACGAAGTGTGCAAGGCCGGGGCCAGTCCCCACCGCCACAGGAACACAGAAGGCCGCGGGAGGCCGCAGAGCACGGAACTCTCCAGGCTGAGTCCCCAGAGTGCTGCTTCTCTGCAGCAAGGATGCACACCCGAGGAACAGTCCCCGCCAGCTGCGCGTCAGACGCGTGGCTTAGACTGTGAAGACATGGGGCATGGAATGCAAAAGGCAGCGAGGAAGCCTGGCTTAGCCGCTCTCAGCCAGGAGTGGGCCGCCCAACCCCTCAGGGGTGCGGGGAGGGGGAACCGCTGGAAACACAGACTGTCCACAGATACTGGGAAGCAGGAAGAACTTGCTCAGCTGGGAAGGGGAGCAAAGTGGGGAGGGGAGGAAGGGAAAAGGGGACAGAAGGATGGGGGAAATGGAACCAATGCCTTTGTAAATGGGGAGGGGGAGGGGTCGACACAAGGGGGCTGTCTCAGTTACTCTGCTGTCATTGCTGGGACAAATACCCGACACCCGAAATGAAGGAAGGAAAGGTTTACTGAGCTCACAGTTACTGGAGGTTTCAGTCCACACTCAGCGGGGTCCAAGACAGAGAGGCACGTGGCAGGGGCTAGCAGTTCATGGTGGCAGAACAGCAACAACGGCAAGACAGTCTGTCTTTGTTTCTCATACTGCATGCAGGCTCTCTGCCCCAGGCTGGGTGAAGTACACACCCCCATAATCCCAGCAGTACTAAAACCCATAATCCCAGCCTTGGATCACCCATAATCCCAGTGGATCATGAGTTAATCTCAAACTCTAGCGTCCCCACCCCATGACTGCTTGAGGCTTTGGGGGGACAACTAGACACAAACCATAACAAGGGGGGGGATGGAGAAACACAACTACACATGTGATGCAAATAAAAAAAGTTTAAAAACATAAAATAACAGATGGATGCCCAATCTCTCACAGTACTTCAGGGCTAAGCATAGCCAATGAGCGCCCGTGTGCCCTGAAGTCACCTCAGCCACTGGCTGTGCGGGTGTCGCCCGATGCTAGCTGCTGACCCATCAGGGACAGTCACTTGCTCAGGCCCAGGCTGCCTGCGATGACACTTAAACTAGGACCCTGCAATTGACTGCAGCAATTGGCTCTGTCCCTAACAGTGCTCTGTAGATCAAACGCGGTTGGGGACACTGAACCCACAGCCCCACGTCTTCCCAAATGGGAGTCCAGAGCCAGGAGTGGTGGCACTCGAAGCACGCAGGAGGCTGAGACTGGGGGATCTCCACAAGCTTGGGGCCAGCCTGGCTACATACTGAGACCCTGTTCAAAAAACAACCACTGGGCGTGGAGCGTGATGCTAGGAGTGCCCAGAGTGACTGGGACAGCATGCAGCAGCTGTTGGGGCAGGGCCCCTGAACTCACCTGGCACAGGCCTGGCACGCAGCCTGCTGTGTGGCTGCACCAAGGCCGCGGTGGCCAGTGGGTGAAAACGTGGAACGGGAGGCCGGCTCTGCACCTGTCCCGGCTTCTGGCCCCTCTTTGTCACCACCTCTGCTCAGGTCCTCCACCTGAGACCAACACAGCTGCCCGCATCCCTGGTCTGAGGCAGCGTGGCCGAGGCTGTGGCACAGTGGCTCTGCGGTGGTGGTGTCCCTGCTGGAGAAGCCTGTCTTTGGGGCTTTGGCTCGAGCACCCATCTCTGAGCCAGGCTGATCTAAGAGCAACATGCAAGGAGCATCCAGAAAGCGACTTCATGGAGCGTGCTTGGGAAGGCAGGCAGCTTGCTGGGGGCGTCCTAGGGCCACCAGTATCTTTACAGAGGCTCTCAAGGCAGCAAGGTAGGAGGCTGCAAGTTCAAGGCCAGCTTGAGCAACTCAATGTGTGTGGTGGTGGTGGTGGGGAGTCCTGGCTCCAGAAGATGACAGGGCTGAAGCGCAGCGTGGTGACAGAGCGCATGCCTAGCGTGGCTCAGCCCTGGCCTCCAGCCCTGGCAGGGCTGCCTGAGCCTCGAGGGAGCTCCTGTCCTCTTACCTGTCCCCCAGCCCCCTTACCTGTCCCCCACAGGGCTGAGGGACGCAGCTTCAGGATCGCTTCCCAGGTGCAGTCCCCGCCGCCGCCGCGAGGGGCGCTATGCGGCCCAGGTGCACCCCAAACCTGGCTCCTAGGCCATAGCTTGGGATCTGAGCGCAGGCGTTTCAGAAAAATTGTTTGCATCCAGACTTTACCACAAAAAAATTCAAATGTCCAGAAAAAGTGGGACAAGAGTACAGGGAGCACTTGTATACCTTTTGGGGGACAGGCACTGAGCTACACCCTGGGCTCTCCTTTATGTATTATTTATTTTGAGATGAGGTATGCAGTAGATTTCTAACTGGTGGTCAACTTATTAAGCTCAGCTGAAGTAAACCAGCGTGGTGCTGGGGGCGGGAGGCCCGCCTGAGGACTGCTGCAGCAGCAGAAAGGCAGAACAGAAGCCGCAGGAGCGCTGTTAGGGATGCTGCTTGGAGAAGCTGCTGGGGCTGGGGGAAGCGGCTAGCTCTCCTGGGCTGTTCTGCTGGAGGACCTCGTCGTGCTGGCTTTCCCGATGAGCTCTGGAGGAGCTCTGGTCCTCATCTTGAGCATCACTGCCTGGCTCCAGAGGGGAGGAGGGTGCACTGCTCAGCCGCATAGAGAAGCTTGCTGCATTGGCTTTCCTGAGGGGAACTCGGCTTTCCTCATCGCTGGAGGAGCTCGGGGCCTCAGTGTCGCTGGGGACGGCTGTGGTACCTTTGGGGGAGCTCTGGTGCTTACCTTGAGCGTTGTTCCCTAGCTCCAGTTCAGATCCCCCCAGCTGCTGCACAGATCCTTCATCCTACTAGCACAGACTGTCTAGCGTCCACCCCTGACCTTTGTGCCTTCCCAGTGTAGATCCCTGAAGCAGGCTTGCATGAGACTTTGTCGCGGGCTCTCAGCCTCCAATGGGACTTGCGAGAGGCACGGTTATGGGCTCCAGGTCTTCAGCTGGACTCACGCAGGATGTTATCGTGGGATCCAGGCCCTCAGCGGGATTGTCCTTAGTGTGTGGACAGATTTCCTGCACTGTTTGTATATGATTCTTTGGTGATTCATTATAAAATAATCTTATAAAATTATATCGTTCCCCTTGCCAAACCCAAGATTACAGCAGGCGAGATATGACTAGGCTTCTTCTGTCTCAGGGCTGCACCAGCAGGACCCGGGCATGCGGCAGCTTCATCCTGCTGTTGGAGTAGCCTGAACCTCTCTTTACCCCGCAGGCATGGCCAAGTCACTTCCTGGCATTGGCAGCTGCCAGCAGCCCCAGGATGGGCACCCAGGAACCTGGCCCTCCTCCTTTCTTTTGTATTTTTGTCACCACACGAACAGTGGTGGTTTGGAAGGACAGTGGAGGCAGCTCCCCACTGGCATCTATCTTTGGCTCACACAGTAAATTCACACTTTCATCCAGCAGCTCCCAGAGGAGTTCAGACATTGCACTGGAAGTGCATAGAGGGTGTGTGGGCGTGCACACACGTGTGTGCTTTGCATGTGGTTAGGCAAGGCCTTTACCACTGAGCCATATCTGGCCTTTCTTGTTTTAATTTGAGACTGGGTCTTCCTAGGTGGTCCTACTTGGCTGTCCAGGTAGGAGACTGACCTCTCACTGCTGTCCTCGTGCGTCACCCACACAAGTTGCCAGGACTACAGTTAGGTACCACTGTGCCCAGCAGGGTTATGAGCTTTCATTGTGTCACAAAATGCCATTTAAAAACCATGTGCCACTCGCGATTACCATTACAGAAAAGACATGATCATATACACAGAATATGAGGCTAATCTTTTTTTAAATTTTTTTTTTGCCAAACCGGGGATTGAACTCAGGCCCTTGAGCTTGCCAGGGAAGTGCTTATTCCACTGAGCCATCTCCCCAGGCCCTATGAGGCTAATCTTAAAAGACTATTTACAACTTCATATAACTCTCTTTGGACACATAGCTTTATAAAGCCCTTTCTCCCACGCATACCTTAAAAAGATGGCTATTTTGATTTAGACAGACGTCTTCACAGACAAGCGCTGGTCTGGGGACAGCATTCCAGAAGCGCTTCTTGGTGGCCTCTGATAAGCTACGGCTGGCCACTGAGAGAAGAGGGTCAGAACAGCCAGCTGGCCTGTGGCCAAATCAGGAATGAAGTTCAAGTCTGTCTGAGGCACTGCCTGACTCCAGAGTCCCCTTAATTCTACCCAAAGGCGGTGGGTGGAAAAAGAAGCCTGATTTGCAAAGTCGCCGCTGGATCTGGGTCACCAGAGTATACCCAGGGGGTCAAATTTAATTGCTGATCCCCAGATCACTAGGCTCATCAGCTGGAACGAGCCTTTCAAGGCAGTTGCTGCCTGGCTTCATTATTTGCTTTATTAGCAAAGCTTTTCTCGTGGGTGACTTCGGGGCAAGAGCAGTTTATCCCGGGATTCTCGCCGACCGTGGACGCCTGGGGCAGAAGCCTGCCGTTCCTTCCCTACGGTCTTCTTCAGTGACATGGTTTTAAAACATCACTGAAAACTAGAATTAAGGGCTGGAGAAATAACTCTGCAGCATAAGCACCTGCCTGGCAAGCACAAGGTCCTGAATTCAATCCCTGGCGTCGCACGCCATGCTGAATCCGAAACCAGGTGTGGTGGTGCATGCCTGTAATCCCAGCACTGGGGAGGCTGAGACAGGAGGATCACTATGAGTCCGAGCTGTGTAGCAAGACCCTGTACCAAATACATAAATAAAAATTAAAAAAAAAAAAAAGAAGACCAGAATGTGGGTGCATGTCCTTCCCATTTCTGCTGAAGCACTGTCCAACAGGTTCAAACAAAACGTTACTCAGCTACCTACTGAGAATGCCACCGGGTCTGTCATTCGCTCCAGTCAAGGACTCAGACTCTGAGGTAGCGCAATACCTTGTAAGCTTCGCTTGAGAAGGAGCAAATAACTGCTTCTGTCCAGTGGTGCACAACGGCAGTGGCGCGGTTTTGTTGCCCAGAGGACACTAACCGGTTTGGTCTCTACCCTGGCAAGCTGACACCACGATGACTCCTTAGAGACTATGCACAGGTTCCGAGCCCTTGCTCCTCTTTGGAGCTGCTCCATACCCTCTTCCATGAGTCAAATAAAATCTACCTAAAAGAAGCTGTGGCCAACCAACTGACTCGGGGTAGCCAAAGAATCTGACCAAGGACCTTGGAGAATCCAAAAATCCAGAGAAGCCGAAAGGCAGACAGCTGGGGGTTTGGTGGGTGCGGGCTGGGGTGGTAGATTAGCCAAACTTCTCCAGACAATTGTACCTGAGCACCCTCAGTGTCCTCCGGCAGGTCCTTTGTCCTTGGTTGGTGGCCTGTGGCATGGTCTGCTCATTCCCTGGAGTAGGACTTCAGAAATGAGCCTAGAGAGGAGGCTGAAAGCCACTTGTGGGGGCCATACTGAAGGACTCAGCTTTTCTCCTATAAATCTCGGGAGCCATGAAGAAGTTTTTATTTTTTTGGTATAGGGTCTCACTACGAGCTCGGACTCATAGTGATCTTCCTGTTGCAGCCTCCCCAGAGATGGGATTACAGGTATGTACCACCACGCCCAGTTCTGGGGGCAGCAAGGCTTGTGGGACTGGGGATCAAACTCAAAACCCTGTGCTTGCCAGGCAGGCACTTAGACCACCAAGCTATCTCCCCAGCTCCTGTTAAAAAGTTTTAGCCAGCTTCAGCTGGGCATGGGGGTGCATGCCTGGAATCCCAGCACTTGGGAGGCTGAGCCAGGAGGATTGCTGTTGACTTGGAGACCAGCCTGGGCTACACAGTGAGTTCAAGGCCAGCCTGAACTGTATTGTGAGACCCTGTCTCAGAAAAAAGTTTAAATCTCAGAACAGATCCCATCATGTTGTTCTGTGACAAGGGAGGATCACTGTGACAAGCGCATGTAGGCCACGGGGTTGGGGGGGGGGAGGCAGGGCTGGCGGGGTGGCAGGGCTGGCTCCCGAGGGGGATGGGTAGCTACTCAGAGGCTCCCAAGAGTGATTGGTGAGGGTCACAGACAAGGTGCTTGGGGACAGAGTGGAAAGAGGGGAAGCTGCGAGTTGACAGTACCGGGGAAGAAAGCTCGTCTGTGACCTGTTGGCTTGGAAGATTGTCACAAATCTGAAGCTGGCCCTGGTGGCATGTATCTGTCATCCCAGCACTCCAGGAGGCTGAAGCAGGAGGATGCTCAAGATCTGCCTGAGCTACATATTGTGACCCTGGGTTAAAAAAAAAAAAAGCCAGGGGGCCCGGGATTTAGTTCAGTGGTGCGGTGCCTGCTTGGCAAACCTGCAATCCTGAGTTCGATTTCCAGTACAAAAAAAAGTCAGAAATTTGAATCTGGAATTTAAGAGTCTGGACCACAGAAGACCCTGGAGGCTTAGCAGTACACTGGGAAAGGGGCTAGGCCGCTGCTCAGAGGTCAGGCACCTGGGCGCACTCGCCTGACGTGCCCGGGGTCCTGGCTGCTGTGCTGCTACCGATTAAAATACAGTTTCTGAGGGCGGGGATAGCTCAGCAGTATGGCGCCTGGCTGGCAAGCACAAGGTCCCGAATTTCACCCCCAGTACCAAACAAAGCAACCTGTCCCGAGAAGCCCCAGCCAGGGTTACGCCTGACCCTGCAGCCATGCTGCCAGCGAGCGTTGTGCTCTCTTCGGGGTTCCCTCTCCCCAGTGGCTTCCAGTGAGCACCCTGCTCCCCCACCTCACCCCTGAGAAGGTCCTGTGGGTCCCTAAAAGGACTCCCTTCTTTCTCCTTTCACTTTCTTTTTCTTAGTCCCAGGGACTGAGCCCAGGCCTTCACCCTAAGCTGCATCCCCACCCTCTCTTTAGTTTTTACTTTGAGACGGGATCTCACTAAACCGCTGAGCTGCCCAGGCTGCACTGGACCAGGGGATCCTCCTGCCTCAGTCTCACAGAGCTCTGGAATTGCAGGCCTGGCCTCCTCGCCCCGTGCAGGTTGCAGTGCCAGGTGCCCTAGGTCAGGCGTGTGCCAGTTTCTCACACCTCGCTGTGACTCTGTGCCTGGGACAGGGCTGCTACCATGATGCCTGGCTGGTGTCCTGCAGTCCTTCCTCTCAGTGAGCTGTGGACAGGGCCTCTCTGTGGCTCAGACAGAGAAATGGGCTGTGGCCAGGGCAGCTGCCCAGTGGCTCAAACTTGGTGTCCACAGCACCCTAAAAAGATCTCTGTCACCTTGAGAGACCCTGCTGAAGCCCCCAGCTTGGAAGGCTCTTTTCCAGGCAGTGGCCCCTGGAGGCAATGCCCAGGTCCACCCTGCACCAAGGGGCAGCAGCCTCCAAGAGCTGCCTGCCAGCGCCTGCGCAATTCACGGGGGCCAAAAGGCCAGTGGGGGCGGGGCTCGAATCATCTGGAGCCAGCTTCCCTAAGTTTCCTTACTTAGGTTACTGTTGCTGCTTTTCTTCTTTTTTTCATCTCAGAGTACAGAGTGCTTCTTTCTCACCAGCACCCTTGTCCTCCCAGCACTCGGGAAGCTGAGGCAGGAGGATCGCAGCGGGCTGGAAGACAACAAGAGCTTCACAGAGCATTGAAGGCCGGCCTGAACTACACGGTGAAATCCTAACTCCAAAACCAAACCAAACCAAAATGTCTTTCTCCCTCAGTGGTATTCTTGGTTACTGACGCTGCCATTAAAAACTTCCTCGAGTTTAGCAGCTTAGCACAAACTCACAGTCTTACCCAGATCTGCCCCCGTTTCAGGAGCACAGCGCTCTCACCTCCTCCCTCCTCGGCCCTCAGATTCTCAATTTATTGCAGCGCTGACTCGAAGTCTCACCTCAATCTCATTGCTCCAACGGCCCAAATCTCATTATCTGAGCCAGCGGAAGGAGGGCAAGTACGGTGCGCATTGTCCACCCAGGGACAAAGTCACCTGCCCTGGACCTGAGAAGTGGAAAAGAAAGCGTCAGCTCTTCAACACAGGTGTAGATTTTCTGGTTCCAAAAGGGAAACATTACAGACAAGGAGCTGGTGTGGGTTTCAAGTACGTTACAAGCTCATGTTGGTGACAATATAAATTAGCACAGCCTTTGTGGAAACCAGTGTGGGGATTTCTCAAAAAACTGAAGCTAGAACTTCCAGGCAACCCGGTTATTGCTCTTTTGGAAAAATCAAAAGACATCATATCACAATGATCCACGCGCACACACACACGTGTTGGTAGTGGCACAACTCATAATAGCTAAATCCTGGAAACAGCCTGTGTGTCCAATACCAGTTGTGAGTGCCCAAAGAAAGAAATGTGGTGTTTGTACACAATGGAGTACTACTCGGCCATAAAGAAGGAAAAACCTGAGGCACTGGTAGGAAAATGGATGCACCTTGAGACCACAGTGTTAAGGAAACCACACACACAAGCTTAAACATGATATAGTTTATGAGAAACCCATCCAAGGTATAAATAGATTAAGGAGCACAATAAAAAATAGACAATAGGGCTGGGCATAGTGATGCACACCTGCAATCCCAGCACTCAGGCGGTTGAAGCAGGAGAATTGTTGGGAATTCGAGACCAGCTTGGGGTACAAAGTGAGCTCAAGGACAGTCCGAAATACATAGTGGGACCCTGTCTCAGAAAGACAACAACAAAAAAATAGGCAATAGGAAATCAGGAGGTAGTTCTTTGTCAAAGAGGACAGGGGATAAGAGGTGGGGGGGGGAGAGGTGGGGGGCAGGGCGGGGGGACACAGAATGAAGAGGTGCTATGTGCCGGTCCGCAAGGCCCCACCATGGCTGTAGTGATCGTGCACTGCAAACGTGCACTAATAAAAAAGGTTTGTTTTGTACTGGGGATTGAACTCGGGACCTTGTGCTTGCCAGACATATCCAAGTTTTTTTGTTGTTTTTTTTTTTGTGGAACTGAGGATTGAACTCAGGCCCTTGTACTTGCCAGGGAAGTGCTTATTCCACGGAGCCATCTCCCCAGTCCAGGACTATCATTTAGATTTAGATTTAGATTTATTTTGTTTTGTTGAGGAACCGGGGATTGAACTCAGACCCTTGCGCTTGCCAGGGAAGTGCTTATTCTACTGAGCCATCTCCTGTCTTTTTTTTTTTTTTTTTTGATACAGAGTTTCACTACACAACTTGGACTCGTAGTGGTCCTCCTGTTTGCAGCCTCTCTAGTGCTGGGATTACAGGCGTGTGCCACCACGCCTGGACTAGATGGTGGCTCAGTAAGCCCCGGGGCGGGCCGGTGCGGCATGAGGTTCCAGTGCTTGCCTAAGCAGAGGCTTTGTCTGCTGAGCGATCTTGCTGGCCCTAAAAAGTTTTTTGTTTTTATCTTTTAAGGCAATTTACCAATATAGCCCCACTGAATGCACAGGTCTCTCGGGAGCCCAGGACCTTTCCCTATGGCTTGTGGCTCTGTCCTCAGTGTCCTCCTTTTCTCAAGAAGGGTAGCCTGTGCTTGCAGCGCGGCACTTTCGTCGGTTTCCTGCCTGAGGACTTGGGGGCATGCCTGGCATCCTCCTTTCCTCTCGTTACCTTTGCTGTCCCTTTCAGCGCAGGCCAGCGGTCACTGCTGACACCGCGGTCTCAGGTGAGCTACGTGTGCCTCATATGTGTCCCAGGGACTTGCCCCTCGAGACAGCAGGCTGACTCCCAGACCTTGCCTGGTACCTGGATCTCCAGTTTTACGTTGGGGTGGCAGGGCTGGGAGAACACAGGGTGGGCCCTCCCGTCAGACGGAGGAAGGGTGGGCCCTCCCGTCAGACGGAGGAAGCGAGGCACCCCTTTCATCTCCTCTGGGGGCCTTTTCTGTGACTTGCTCCTTTTGATCTTTTAGCGATGTCATTTGCTGGACTTTTCTTGTGGTGCAAACTTCGCTAGCAGCGAATCTTCTAATTTTAGTCTCTTTTGCCCAGTGGGCAATCTGAGAGCGTTCACACGATGAAATCCTGGTAATATATGTGCTTGTATAAGACATTTCTTCCTTCTGGTATTTCTTTCCTAAACTTGCCAAAAGGAGCCAGATGAAAGAAGACCTCACCTTCCACACTTTGCGAGGTACTCTCCTCTGTGATGCGTCTCCCCACATGCAGCAGTGAGGGCTCACGAGAGGGACAGGTTTAATACAACGTATCAAATATATGCTTGTTATGGTTTGTGTATAGGTGCCCCCCCCCAAAGCCTCCTGCAGTTTTGGGGAGGCTTCTGGAATTTGTGGTTGATGACTGTGGGTGTGGATGCTGCACCTGCCCTGGGGCAGGCAGTTTGCATTACAATGTAAGGTGGGAAGAGAAGCTGGCTGCTGGAGCTGCTGCTCCCCCTCCCTGGGCTCTTGCTCTTTGCCACAGCCAGGAAAGGTTGCCCTCTGCCGTGGGCCGCTCTGCCTTGGAGCCAGCTGAGTGTGGACTGAAACCTCCACTAACTGTGAGCTGAACAAACCTTTCCTACCTTCATTTTGGGTGTCGGGTATTTGTCCCAGCAACGAGAGAAGAGTAACTAAGACAGTGCTATATGTTTAATACATAGGATATACAAAGGATTTACTAGGTAGGGCTGGAGAGCCACAGGGTCCAGTCAAATATAGAAGGCCTGGAGCTCACTGCTGCATCTGGCGCAGATCCATGTGGATGCTGAAGGGTCTACGGAGCAAGGCTGAAAAGTCTGTGCTGCGAGCCTGAAGAAACTGCAGAAGCCCTCCGAAGACCATAGTGAGGACCACAGTTCCTCCAAAGAAGCCGGCCAGGCACAGGTGCCCATGGTGTTGCTGCCTGGAAACTCAGCTGCAGACTGCCCCCCCCCACCGGCCGCTGGTCCAGCCTCCTCTGCAGAGCGGGGTGTAGATGATCCCGACCGAATGACCCTGGGAGCACCAGCCTACCACGCAGTAGTCTATACATGCGCCTTTGCTGTCCTATGCATTGTTTACTCCGGGGACCCAAGGAGGGAGAGGACAGCTCCCTGAAGGAGCTTGGTATCGATATCATTTGCAGAATTCCTCCCATATCATGGCTTCCACTGTTTCCCTACCTCACCGATAGCTGCTAGATGACTGTGATGCTGCTGAGGACATTTTCCAGGCATAGGTCTGTTTTGTGACAGAAATGATCGCCCAAGGAAGAGATGCCCTGCTCTCCTTGGGTTCTGCCATTCATGGGCTCATCCCTGGGACCCGATAACCTAGTGAAGATCCTACCTGACACTCACAAATTAAAGGAGGAGAGGTTTATTTTAGCTCCCAGGCCATGGAGGGTTCGGTTCCTGGCCGGCTGACTTCAGAACAGCATGGTGGGAGGGGCTGGGGGGGGGCCAGGAAACAGGGACTGCCACCAGACCCCACACCCAAAGACCAAGGCAGCTGTAAGGCCCCAGACGTCCCACCTTTGATCTCAGGAGGCTCAGGGGCACATCTAGGCATTGGGCAGCACAGTCTCGAGGCAGCAACAGCCCCTAGCGTTACTTGGGAGCTATTTTGCATTCCACAGGGGGGTCTCTTCAGGAGATGGATGGCTCACCATCCCCCGGTCTCCCCCACTTCTGGGTTGTGACAGGGCCTGCATATCCAGGCAGGACCAGGCAGCCCCAGTCCTATCCCACCTACTGGGCAGCTACCCTGAAGAAGGTATCCATCAAGGGACAAAGTTTCTCTGAACAAATGAGGCCCCCCCAGTGGTTCCCATGAGGCAATTAATGGTTTTGGTTTTTTTTTTGACAGTTTAGTGACAACAATATTTATTCTTCTCTATCATTCATATTTTTACTTGTGAGGTATCTGGTGCATTTTCTAGCTCTCTGAGGAGAAGGGAGTAAGAATTCCCACTTAGCAGGCTGTGCGCTTGGTACTGGGTTCTGTAGGACTCCAACCCAGTGGCTGAGAGTGAGCTGGCGAGAGTCAGCATCAAATCGACCCCGGACGAGCCCCCCACTGGCCCTGTGACTTAGTGCTGCAGCACGGAGCTGCTGGGAAGCTTCCGTGTGAAGCAGTTAGCTCAGGGCCCGGTCTAGAGGAGTGCCAAGGAAGTGTATTAGTAGCATGGGCCAGCCTCTGAATCTCAGAGAGGTCAGATAACCTAGTGAAGATCCTACACCTGGTAACTCCTAAGCGAATGCTTTTTTTTTTTTTTTTTTTTTTTTTTTTTTTTTTTGCTATGCTATAGCTATGCTTAGACACTTTCTTGTCTCTGGGACACAAAAGCTGACATCCACAATTTAAGGGAGGAGAGGTTTATTTTGGCCTGTGTTTTAGAAATTTCAGTCCTTGCATGGTTGTTACCATGGTGGAAGGGCCGGGCAGAGGGAAGCCACCCACCTCATGATGGCCAGGAAGCAAGGGGATGCAGAGAGGAGCCAGGGTGGAAGATGAGCCCCTCCAGATCACATCCAGTGACTGCCTCTTCCTACAAGACCCCCACCTGCTCACACCAAGTCAGCAATGTCTCTGCCACGGTCTGCCCCTCTTCCAGAAGCTCTGCCTATAAATCCACGAGGCCACTGGGGGGCATTCTCCATATAAACTACAACATTCTGCCCCTGAACCCCAAAGGATTCATATGCATCTCTTTAATGCATTTAGTCTGTCTGAGTCACCAAATCCTTATTGGTTTCAGAACTGCTAAAAAGTCAGAGTCCAAAGTTTCCACTGAGGCTTTAAGCCAACCCTTAGCTGTGAGCCCCTGTAAAAATCAAACAAAAATTAGACACTTCTGACATTCACTGGTACAGGAGAAATATTCCCATTACAAAAGGGGATACTAGGCAGATGGAAAGAAAGCAGAGGAAAGCAAGTCTGAAACCCAGCAGGGTAAGTATTGAATCCTATAATTCCATGCCCAGCAGCTGGGGCAAGAAGTCATGACAACATGTGACCTCTGAAGGGCTCGGGAGCCCCTCCCCCCACTGCTGCACTGTCAGTTTCAGAAGTGTTAGACCATGTTCAGCTCTCAAGGCCTCTCTCTCGGGTGGGTTTTCTCATGGCCCTTGGCTTTCCTCTGACATCTGATGCCCCTAGCTTCTCCAACTTCTTGGGGGTCTCTACTGCACTTTTTGGGCTTCATCTTCAAACACTGTCCTCTCAGGAGCACACTGCGTGGCCTTCCAGGGCTTCTTCTAAGATCTGGGAGGAAGCATTGTTGACCTTACAAATCTTGGAATCTGCGCCATGTGGACGATGCCACGATCTGCTGCTAGCTTAGGCAGTAGCTAGGCCTCCTTGGATCACGGCTGTAGAAGCCTCCGAGAGCCTGTATGGAAAGGGTCCAGGGAAGGAGTCGTTCCTAGCTGGCCTGCATGAGCTGGCTTCCCTAAAGCTCTTTTCTCAAAACAAATCTTTCATGTGTAGATACTTGAGCTCTTGCTGTTTCCTAGGATGTGCTCAAAGCAAGCTTCCAACTGTTCTGATGCAAAGTACTTGGCTTCTTTTTTACCGCTTATCTTTTTAGCAGCCAAACTCTCCTCTACTAAAACTTCTCTGGGTCTTCCTTTCTGGGGAAACTGGAAACTTTAAAAATCACTCAGCGGTGCCATTTCTCTTGATTCTGAATGCACAGCTGGCTAAATCCCCAGCAGTACTCATGCCACACCCTGAATATTGGGCTGCCTTGAGATTTTTATCTGTCAGATTAATTAGTCTGCCATCCTTAATCTTCGTCTCCTACAAAGTTTCAGGACATAAGTAAAATGTAGACAGATTTTCTGCCAGAGAAAAACTCATATGGTTTTGATCCCAACTGCCAATGGAGTGTTTTCTCTCAACTGAAATCTCCTGAGTCTGGTCTTCGCCAACTGCATTTCTGTTGGCATTTTGGTCTTCTGAACTCTGACCAGAATCTCCTATTAAGCACAGTGTACGGCATTCGAGGACTTCTCTTTTTTTCTGAGGTGGGAGGACTGGGTATTGAACTCAGGACCTTGCACTTGTGAAGGAGGCGCTTATTCCAACCGAGCTATCTCCCTGACCCCTGAGAGGAGGAGATTTGGGCACAGAGAGGTAAAGTGATTTTCTCAGGGCAGCACAGCAGGAGATCATCATGGCATCGGGTAAGCAAGGGAGAGGCCAAGTGCACAGGAAGGTGGAAGAGAGGAAGAGACAAAGAGAGCAGTGGGGAGGAAGAAGAGCCGCCATGCTGGTTGCTTTGCATTCTCACCATGCCAGCCATCGGTTGGCCTCCTCAGCCTCGGGAATGTGGGTTTGGAGGGGAGGAGCCAGGCAGCTCAGATTTGTCAGGAGGAGGGGTGGGGACAGAAAAAGATCAGCAAAGATTGAAAGGAAGATGTAGGAAGGTCCAGCCAGGCCTTCGGGGAGAAGCGCGTCCCAACAGGACGCGAGCAGGAGGATGGAAAGGCTGCCTTTCTCGCGGACCACCCGCAGCCCTTCTGTTCCGCACCTGGGTCAGATCCCCAAGGGCTGGGCCTTCAATCATGAATATTCATGAGCGGATGCAGCCCAGGGTCCACCGCCCTTCCCGGTTTTGAGACTTCATCTTGATGGTGAAGTGAACGAGCAACCGCAGAAGCCATCGCCTTGAGCCCAGAGGACCAGAGGACACTGCAGCGGCCTTCAGAGACTTCCTCTTTCTCCGTCTGCCCCTACCCGCGCCTCAGCACTTCAAGAGAGGGGGAGAGAGAGCGAGCTGTTTCTAAGAAAACGCAACCTGCCCTCCCAGGGGAGTTGTGCGCCCTGTGTCCTAGCGCCCGGAGCAATGTAGCAATCTCTAGCTCTCATTGCTGTCCCACAAGAAGACACCAGCTCTGGACCAGAAGCGGATCGCTAGCAGGGCGGCCGTCCTGAGCCCACTCCTGGCTGGACCGGCTCGGGTTCTCTTCCCCTCCTTGATCCTCTACTAGTTGCGAGTATTTATAGTGCATGAGTCACAGCGCCGATCGCTGATTGGACGGCGGCGAGCACCTCGAGCGGGTCTGTCAATGACAGCTATTCTCGGCCCATTCACGGATTTATTAGCTCGCCCGGGCGCTCAGAGAGACTCCTTTCAGCAAAGTTCATTCATAAAAATTTCAGCAGCGCGCAGCGCTCTGCGCTTCAGCCCAGAGCCGCGGGAGGAGTCGAGGACGAGGGGAGGGAGGAGGAGGAGCGGGGCGGGGCGGGGCGGGGACCCGGGCGGGACGGCAGCTCCGGCCGCGGGTCCGGGTCCTGCGCTCGGTGCACCTCCTTTCTTCTGCTGCAATGAGCGACGCTGGGGGTGCACCTAGGGCTAAAGGGCGGCGGGCCACCCCGCCACGGGGGACCCCGCAGCCTCAGGCCTGAAAGTTCCTGGTGGGCGCGGCTGAGCCTTCGCCCGGTGTACTGTTGGGCTGGGTCGGCGAACCCCGGGCGGGCTGTGCGTGGCGCCCCGGGCTGGGAAGGCCGAGGCCGCGGAGGGAGGACCTTGTTCCAGCCGGCGAGGCCATGCGAGGACGCGGCCAGGACAGCCTGGCAGGGCTAGTGCTGTGCGCAGGGCTCTCGGGCCACCCCGGGATGCTGCACCGCGCCAAGTACAGCCGCTTCCGCAACGAGCCAGCGCAGGCCGCCGAGGAGGGCCCGGCCGCAAGCAAGGGCGCCCCGCAGCCTCCGGGCCCCGCCCCGGAGCCCCCCGAGGACGCTGCCGCGCCCGCCCCGGACAGCCCCACCCCGCTGTGCACCCTGATCCCGCGCCTGGCCAGCGTGAAGCTGGCCAACCCAACCGCTCTGCTCAGCCTGAAAAACTTTTGCCTGGGAACCAAAGAGGTGCCCCGGCTGACGCTGCAGGAGAGCCAGGACGCAGCAGCGCCCAGCAGCCCGGCCTCGCCCGGGACCAGAACCGGCGGCGCCCAGGACCCCGCTCCCGCCTTGCAGCCCCCAGAGTCCTGCCCGCTGCCCGGACCCGCGGCGCCGACCCCTGGGCGCAGGCGGGAGCGGCCGTGCCCGCAGGAGCACCTGTTGGGAACCGGCCTGAGCTACCGCGCGCGGGTAAGTGCCTCCCGCTCCGGGCTTCCTCGCGGCTGCGTGCCTGGGGGCTGGAGGCTTGCAGGAGGCGCTGCGACCGGCCTCGCAAACCCCCACCCATTCCTGGCGTGCGTTGCTTTTTTCCTTTTGCACTGAGTAGTTGTTGCGATAAATGTACGGTTGAAGGGCAGCGGGGATCCGCGAACCTGATAGTTACAGGCCAGGGCAACTTCCCAGGTGAGACAGCAGCCGGTCCTCTCTGCCCCGCCCCCACACCTGGCGCTGTGGCTCGCGAGAGTGGAGGACTCCTAGGCTGCTCAGGGATGCAGACCTGGTCCGTCACAGGGCGACTGTTCTGGGTGAATACACTAGCCATTTCTGTGCTAGAAGAACATGTGGTGGGAAAGAGGCTTCATTTGTTTTAAATTGCGCATTGTGTATTTACCAATACTTCTCAGAGCAGCGCTGCCTGGAAGCCTGTGCTGGCGGTCTCGGTGCTTCAGTGCGCATTTGCTCGCTTATTATCTACACCGCAGCAAGCAGGCCTTGTCTGGGGCCTCACTGGCCTCGCATGTGCCCAGCCCAGCCCAGAGCTGGGACAGTGAGGAGCCCCCATCTCTGCAAACGCAGGCGAAATTCCGAACAGGAGAACAATGCTTGGCAGCTGAGATGCGTGGGATGCAGCAAAGGGGAAAGGTGGCCAGGATTTTCGACCATTCTTCTGGGAACCTTGTAGGAGGAGAAGGGGCCTCTCAGAGGAACCCAGGGGTGCATCTGGGCCGCAGAAAGGAGGGGGACTCTGCACGCAGGAGTGGGCATCGAGTCACTGCGGCTACTCCGGTGGGGGTACCCAATGGCTTGGCTGAACTGAGGAGAACGGGTGTGTGGGGGGAGACAAAAGCTGCACTCAGAGCTGGCTCAGGCGTGGGCCAAGTAGAGGGGCCAGGCTGAGGGGAGACAGCTGAGGGAAGAAGGGAGGGCCCAGAGCCCTTTGGTGCAAGTGAGGAGGGCAAGCCCTTAGGGTGCAAGACCCCGCCCAGCCTTCAGCTCACCTACCTCAATGACAGCAGTTCAAAAAGCGCAGTCTGTGGGTTTATTTGACTCGGCAGGAAAAAGACAAGAGACTGGAGGCAAAGCTGCCTGCTGTTCCCCTGGGAGGGTTGGGTGAGGGCGGAGGGCAGGGAGTAAGGAGGGACTTCTAGACTTCGGGAGAGGCAGAACCAAGTGACACGGTGAGAGAAGGGGTGGTTCAGGGAGGTGACAAGGGGTGACTGGGCGCTGCATAATAAAGCGACGCTGTGTATCATGTGCATGTATACGGACAGTCTGGGAGGAGGAGGAAGCCCGCCGACCTGCAGCCGGCCAGCGCAAAGCTGGCGCAGAAGTGCATCGCGGATGCAGAATTGGGACCTCACGGGAAGGCTGCAGAGGGGGCAAGCTCGGCAGCAGCCGTGGATGGAGGAATCTTCGCATGTTCCCCGGGGTCCCTGGCCCCACTCATGCATGGAGCTGTAGGGCCCTCGTGGGAAAACTCCTACCTTTGTCCCCTCTCCTGGCCCTCCTCCTGGACCTGCCCCCCCACACCTGGACACCGCTGAGCCTGGGAGGAGTCGCTGCCATGTGATGTCCACTTCCCCTGGAAGCCTCCTTGCTGGCACCTGGAGCTTTTCTTGAGGACACATTGCCCTTTGGTGATGATGGTAACTGGCCCTGTGACCTTGATTCATGCAACACTGCCAACTGGACATGGGGCTAAGACACCTCCCTTAAAAGTCTGAATATGTGAAAGCTCTTACTTTCTCAACTGCTGTGCTCCCCTGACTGTGACAGGTGTAGAGCAACAGCTCAATCAAGGTGTTGCATTCAGCGTTTCCACGGGGAAACCATCCCCGAAGAAGGCATTCTGGGAGGTCACCAGTGGGAGTGGAAAGCTGAGATGGGGGGGCTGCGTCCCCTGTGACCTCCTCCTTACCTTGGGCTCAGCGTCTAATCTGACCCATGCTCCACTCCTTCTTGCTCTTCTGGATGTGAACCAATTTTTAAGAAACGAGATGCAAACCTATTAATTGACAGTGAAAACAAAATCACACCACCCGTGGGAAGAAGCAGAGCAAGATTGAAATTGACACTGGCTTGGTGATGACAGATTCAGATCTGGACGTTAGCCACCACTGGCTCGTGCACAGATTTCATAGGCAAAAGTTGGTCTCCGGCGCTGCCCCCTCTCATCCCCTCAAGAGGGGCTGTGTACCCCTGCCCCAGTGCAGCCTGTGAGCCGATTGTTTGCGGGGCTCTGTTCTGCGCACTGAGCCTCAGTGAACAAGGTGGACCACGGCTGAGCCAGTCTCATTGCAACTTCAGCCCAGAGAGGAAAGCAGCTCGCCACGATGCTCTTTCTGGTGGCACTAGGCAGAGTGGAGCACTGAAGTCCAGGAGCAGTGACTTGGGAGGAGACAAAGGGCTTTTCCTTTGGGTAGCTCGGTGACATCAGCACGGCAGCTCTTGGTTCGCTTGTGCCGCCCCTCCTCTTTGCAGGATGGCTGCTGGTTTCCACCTACATTAGGGTACTGTTGACTGGGGTTAGACAACCTTTCTAGAAATGGCTCCGGGTTGGTTTCATGAAGTGGGACCAGTGATACTGTTGAAAGCACTCAATAAATCTTCAGCATTGATATTTGAGTGACTTTCATTTAAACTCACAGTTTGAGTCTGACAGGGTGTTGGGAAAGAGAACTTGGAAAACTGGAGACAGGCAGGGACAGGTAAGGTAGTAAGGTGGACAAAGCCCATTAAATGGTACCAAATGGTGATTTTCATTCCCACCGGAAGACTATGAGTTGTACTGTAAGAATATGAATGTTGAAAGCTTTACAAAATGTATTACACTACAAGACATTATTACAAATCCCCTTCAAAAATCCTCCTCCTGCCCTCACACACACACTCTGGAGTCTTCTTTCATGAGGGTCTTTAGTTGTGTAGCTGCCTCAATGTCCTGAATGGAATCCAAATGTTTCCCTTTCATGGTCTTCTTGACACTGGGGAAGAGCCTCAGGTCACCTGGTGCCAGACCTGGTGACTTAGGTGGATGAGGACATGGCATGATGTTTTTATGAGCCTGTCTGTCAGACAGCATTTGGCAGCAGCATTCGCTGTAGGTGACAGAGGGCAGCGGTGCTGGCCGGGGTCCGGTAGTGTGGCTAAGTGCATGTGTTGTTGAAGGTTGGGCTGGGCTGTCTGAGTTAAACCCCTCCGCTTTCTCTATGTTGAGTGCTGAGCCAAGAGGGACTTCCACCCACACAGTCTCTGCACACCATCCTTGAAAGAGGAGCTCTGGAACCCTGTGGTTCCTGGGCAGAAGCTACTAGTGATGATGACTTAGGCCTCTGCCAGATTTGCTTTAAGTCATGACAGAGAGGGTGTGTGTGTGTGTGTGTGTGTGTGTGTGTGTGTGTGTGTGTGTCCCAGGGGATAATTTCAGCTAAAATCTGCTGCTTTCTGGGAGTACCTGTGAATAGGTTTTGCTAGAGTTTAGGGCAACCTAGCAGGTCCGACCTGCTCTGTCCTTCTGTCTGTCTCTCTGTTTACTTTTGGGGTAGGGTTTTATGTGATGTTAGACTGGCTTCGAACTCATTACGTAGCCCAGGCTGGCCTCGAACTCAGGCGATCCATCTGCCTTGTGCACCACTGCGACTGGTGTCATTCTCTGAAGGCTTTCACTCCTGGGAATGCTATAGCAGAAGGACTCTTAGCAGCTCATCCAAACCTTCATTTTGCAGATGAAGAAACCAGAACTTGAGCTGTAGGCTCACTTGTCCTGATCCCACAAGTGACAGTCCTTCCCACAAGTATAGCTCTCCTCAGAGCCGAGCTGCCACGTCCTAGTCCAGATGCCTCTCTGGTTAAATGCCGCGAGTGCACTTGAAACAGAAAGAAAAGCCGTTCACTAATAGGAAACGGTCTTACGATAGTACTGAGAGGATCAGAGAGCGTGGAAGGGCGCATGGAGCCTGTAGCAGTCTGTTTGTCATTGTGGTCACAGAACACCTGATGCCAAATAATACAGCGGTGCCTCAGTTCAAGAACTTGATTCTTTTCATGATTCTGGTTGAAAACCAAATTGGATGAGAACTGAATCGAATTCATTGATTAGGCTCAGTGTTGACCTCACAGGGAAACTTGATTCGGTTCTTGTCCAGTTTGGTTTGGGACCAGAATCATGGGCAGAATGTCATTTCTGAACTGTGTGTCGCTGTATATAAAGAAGAGTGTTTAATTAGCTCCATTTTGGAGGCGGAGTGTCCCAGATGTGGGGCTCCCTGTTGGCTCCCTGCTGTGTCAGCGCCACCTTAGTCCACACTTCCAGCACATCAGCCCTTGAGGCCACACTGGCACCCCATCCAGGTCCCAGCAGAGCCCCAAATGCTTTGTGTCACCAACTTCACTCTCAGTGTATGGGGATCACTGCAGGGGGACACGTGTCTGCTGGGCGGGGCTTCTGCAGTGGGCCTGGCTGGACCCCACGTCACTCATCTTCGCTTCTGGGACTCCGCGGGGCCGTCCCCCCATGGTGGCCACTCATGCTGGCTTCCACACTGTCCTGCAGCTGGGACCGCAACATCCCGGTGGGGACTAGACCAACCCGAGTCCTCATACCACACTTAGCCATCTTCAGTGACACCCAGCTCAGGGTCCAGGCTGCCCCACCTGCACCCCCACCTTGCATCTGCCCTACAGCTAACCAGGTCATCCCTACCCCGGCTGAGGCTCAGGACGAAATCTCTCAGCCCCATCTTTTCATTTGCAGTGTCCCTGGTGGAGAAGCAGAGGCCGTCTTCTCCAGAGTGAGCACATGGGGCTTCTTTCTTTTATGCACAAGAACATGGTGATATCATCTCAGTGTTCCAAGTGGGCTGCTTGATGTCCCCAGCCCCTTGGGCAGGTGGAGTATCAGGCTAGGTGTCACCCCAGAGGGGCCCCTACTGTCAGCTGAGGGAGCCCTTCCCATGCTAAACAGTGCTGAGTTACGTGGACATCTAGGATGAACACAGCTGTCCATGCCTGGTAAAGATAGCATCCCTATCCGTCCTTTGGAACAACTTTCTCTTTGCTTTGGTCTTTTTGAGATAGGTCTTACTACATAGCTCAGGCTGGTCTTGAACTCACTATGCAGCCCAGGTTGGCCTCAGACTCACAGGGATCCCCCTGTCCCAGCCTCCCAGGTGCTGGGACTGCCTGGCTGATACTACAACGTGAGAAGCTTTCTTGTGTGGCCAGGAGAAATGGAAGGAGAAGAAAGAGGTGGATGGCCTAGCAGAGAGCTTGCACACAGCAGAGTGGGGAGGAAATGGGTGTTTCAAGAGCTAGGAGCGCTTCGGGCCTAGCCTTGGCCTGTCTGGGCGCAGCAGGGAGGCACACTCCCACTCCCACTCTGAAAGGGCGTCTCGCTTGAGGACTCTGCTGTAGAGATTCCCTACCCTGTCTAGGATAGCTGCTGAGTCCTGCAGGCAGCCCAGTGAGGCACAACCAGGACCCTGTCACCCCTGGGAAGATGGGTGCGACTGGACTTTCCCAGAGAGGCCAGGGTGCAGCTGAACCCACAAGGAGACCTTTGAGGCCCGGGTCATGGCTGGGTGCATAGGGCGGGCATCCTGACAGAAGGCCACACAGCTGAGCGCGGCCAGGCCTGTCTGCCGGGCCTCTGGTGGAAGTGACTTATAGTTTCCTGAGACTTCCTTTTTCTTCTTTCTCTGCTTCTCTTTCTCCTGCCTTCTTCTCCTCCTCCCCTTCTGCTGCTGCTCTTCCCTCTTCTTCCTCTTTCCTTTTCCTCTTCTTCCTCCTCTGTTTCTTTTCTCTTTTTTGTCTTTCTCTTCTCCTCTTGTCTTCTTGTTCTTTTGCAGTACTGGGGATTGAACCCAAGGCCTTTGCACTCAGCTCCATCCTCGACCATTTTATTTTATTATTTTAGAGACAGACTCACTGCTACCAAGTTACCCAGGCCGGGCTAGGATGCCACCCTCCTGCACCAGGCTCCCAGAGTGCTGGGAGGACAGGCGCGCACCACCATGCCCTCCTTCTCTTCTTTTAGATCCGTGTATTTTCTAAAATTATAGTTTAGCACCATGTCCCGCCCAGGGAGACTCTTGTGGCCCATGCTCAGGACCTTGGTGGCGGGAGTGGCACTGGCCGTGAGGTCAGGGATCAGCTGAGCTCCCCCTAGGTGCACAGCTGTCTCCCACTCCCGGCTTCTCTACCATTTCAGCCTAGGGGATGGGAATCCCAAATCCCCCACCCCACCCTGGGGTGCCCACATCCATGTTCTCCTTGCCAACCCTGGCAGGGCACCTCCCATGCCCCGAGTCACAGGTGCCAGGCTCACCCTGACCTCACATGTCCTCTGCCAACCCTCATGTACCCCACTATCCCCCATGGGCTGCGTTTCCAGCTTACTCTGTCAGCTCTGTGTGAACCCACATCCCAGGAAACACACGGGGGGCTGCGCTTGTAGCTCTCACTGGACACCAAGAGGACAATTGTGATGCTGCACAGAGGGTGCTGGCCACCTGCCCAAGTGGCTGGGGACATCGAGCAGCCCAGTTGGAACACTGAGATGATATCCCCCTGGTGGTCAGGGAAAGCCACCTGGGCTCCTTGAAGGAGATCCCAGAAGGCTGGGTGGACGTTTAACCTTAGGAAATGGGTGCTGAGGGGTTCTCCAGATGCATGGACACAGGAGCCGAATCTGGCCAGAGGAAACACTGACAGCACTTAGAGGAGCAGCAGCTGCTGGGAGAGCTCTGGGCTGGTGCTGTGAGACTAGAGTCCTCCAAGAGCAGGTCTTCTTGGCCAGTAGAGTCTGATGCTGGGTAGAGGTGGGTGGTCCACTGGTGGAGGAGAGGCTGTCCCACAGGAAGCCCTCTGAGGGGTGGTCCCACCACGGCAGGGTGAAGAACGTCGGTGTCAGCGTCTGGACGGGTGGGAGGAGGTGAAGAAACAGTGCAAGGATAATTTAAGAAGGAAATTATTATTACAGAAGGAAAAAGAAAGAAAGGTGGAACTCGGTCTGGCCAACCTGAGGTTTCGAGGTATGTGGCTGAGGGTGGTGGGCTGGAGGTGCCAGCCGCAGGAGCTGAGGAAGCTCCACCGCCAGGAACAGAGAGGCTCCACTTCTGACAGGCTGAGCTTGCGGTGCAGGTGGCAGGTCGTCCCGATGACCAGAGGTGGCCAGCAGGCAGGTGTGAGTGGGGAGACCCAGCCAGGTGACAGACTGTCTTACCATGAGAGTCATCCCCCTGAGGCAGAGGCTGTCGGGAACTTCCGTGAGTGCTGAGAAAAGTGCGGTGTTTCTTCTTGTTCTCTAAGAGCAAGAAGGGCCATTCTGTGACACCACTGAGACTGCTACTGCGGAAGGAAAATAAAACATTCCGCGTATAACTGGACACTGAAGTGAACTTGTATGAGTGTGCTTTTCTGTGAGGGTCAAGGGCTTTCATCTGCGTCTTTTTTTTTTTGCTGATGCACAAACTCCAGCACCCACACTCCTCCCCTGGGTTCTACAGAAGGAGAGGGGACTCAGGGACAGATCCGAGCCCTCAGACAGCAGAACCGTCTGCGTCTTTTGCTTTGTTCTTCAGGTGGTCTCACTACCTCGAGCTTCATGTTGTGGCTGAGAGCGGTTCTTCGTAATCTTCCTAAAGCTTCTGCCTTCCTTTCACAGAATGAGAACCTTCTAGAAAATGACCTGCAGTCCTACCTCCCAGAGTATGCGGTGCCTGGTGGCATGACACAATGTGAGCAGTAGTGGTGACAGTGCATGCCGTTGTGGCTTGGACACGGGGAGTGGGGCCAGCCCGGTGCCGATGGTCACTTCGGGTGCTCAGGCCCTCGGGTCCGCAGATGGCCTTGGGTCGGTCAAGCGGAGATCATGCCAAGGTCCTGCCATGCTGCTGCGCCTTAGTGCCCCTGCACCATGGCCCACGGGTGTGTCTCAGGCTCCTGCCTTGTTGCACACTCGTAATACGTGAACACAGTCTATGTTAGATTTTTTTCCTCCACTGAACTTGACAACATATTGCCCTTAATGAGTAGTCAGCACTGAAGGGACTCTGTGGCGCTGACAGGCAAGAAGGTTTCTATTCAGAGTAAAGGGCAGAGTCCAAGGTAGCCTACAGATCAAGCACCCTGGGGCCACAGCAGATATTCTGGCTGCCTGAGCACAGCCACACTAGAGACCCCGGCTGGGGAGGCCCAGCTGGGTCAGTGACAAGACACGGAGCTCGGAGTGTAACGTTGGACTTAGAAACTCGCCTCACCTACACTCTTTCTTGTTAAAAAGAAAGCCAACACCTCATGGAGTTCCCTCTATGCTTGATATTTTACCAAAGACTATGGGAAAATGATTCTTTTTGTTTCTCTTAATAATAACCTACATTTTCCAAAAGGCTTGTTACAGCTCCACAGCATCCTATAAACTCTGACCACATCTGAATAAAATCACTGAAAAGCAAAACATAATTCGCCTTTGATTGTCTTTGTCATTTGGAGAAAATACTTACCTTTCTCAGGTGCGGTGACATTAACTATTGAACATACGATCTAGCTAAACCAGCTGGGCATAGTGGCGCACAGCTGTACCGCCTGCGCTCCGGATGCTGAGGCGGGGGGTGGCCAGGGCTGAGGCCAGCCTGGGCTACAGAGTGAGACACTGTCTCCCAAAACAAAAAGAAGACAGCAAACAAATGAAACAACCAAAAAGTCAATTTGCCTTTACATATCTGTTCATCAAAACCAAAATACTGAGCCCCAAAAAACGGATATATTTCAGCTCCTGGTTCTCCAGGCCTCTGCGGACTCAAGGGCTTCCAGGCTTCTGATAAAAATGAGGCTGTCTGGTCGCATTTATTAAAACTGGAAGATTTGGGGTTAGAGTAGGGGCAGACAAACAATGAAAACTCACCCTTCTCTCCCTCCCTCCTTCCCTTCCACCTTTTCTTTTTCTTCTTTCCTTGCTTTCTAATTTCTCTTCATTTCTGTGGTACAGGGGATTAAATCCAGGGCTCTGTGCTGAGCCCCATTTCATTTTTTATTGAGAAGCATAGCCTTGCTGAGTCACTAAGTCGCCTGGTTGGGCTTAAACTTCAGATCCTCCTGCCCCGGGCCCAGAGTGCTGATGTTACAGGTGTGTGTCACTGTCCTGGGCCTTTTCCAGGTCTTTTGGTCTAAACTAATTCTTTCATTGTTGCGTTTTCTGAAATGTCAATGATAATACATGCTTATTTGGGGGGAAAATTCAAACAATATCGAAGGTAAAGGGTGAAAAGTCTCGGGCCAGGGAGATAGCTTAGTGGTCTAAGCACCTGCCTAGGCAAGCGCAAGGACCTGGGTTTGATTCCAGGTACCATGTGCCGTGCTGGCCCTGGAACCCCAAGCACGCCATGCTGGCCACTGAAACCAGGTGTGGTGGTACATCCAGTAATCCCAGCGCTGGGGAGGCTGAGACAGGAGGATCACTATGAATCCAAGTCTCTACAATGAGACCCTGTACCAAATACATTAAAAAAAAAAAAAAAGGCAGAAATCTCTTCTCTGGGTGGTGGACGTGGTCAGCGGTGTGTTTGTCGTTCTCACGTCTGTCACCGCACACTTACATTGGCACACAAACACCCTGCGGACACAGGCGAGGACTGCAGCATGCCGCTGCCTTCGCCTGGCCTTTTTGCCCACGCAGATTGGGCAGAGAGGGGTCCTGGGCACCATCATCCTTCTGGCTAATCCTTGGTCGAGGGACACAGTGACGAGGCTGGGGACAGAGGCAGTATGTCCTCATGCTTCTCTTTTCTGAGATGACCTTCCTGATATTCTGACCTTCATAAGGCCAAATGAAGAGACTTGGAAGAATGTTTGATTTAGGAATAAAACATCTTGCAAGTACACAACACTGGAAACAAATGCCTGGGCCGCATCAGATTAGCACTCCTAATATCCGGCCCCTATCGCGATGAGCTCCCAGAACCCGGCCCCGTCTCCCTGGTGCTGGACTCTGCCTGTCCCCTTTGATGCAGTGAGGCCCAGAAAGTACGCCCATCCCATGAAAGTGCTCGAAACTTCCCTCACAAACAAAGCCACCCTGTTCCAACCCCAAGCCTTAAGTCGTTATCTCTTTTGACAGGCAGCAAGAAAAGTTGCAAAGTTGTGGGAAAAGCAAAACCTGAAACTCCGAGGACCATGCCATTATGTTCTGTCTGGTGACAGGGGCGATCTGGGGAGGAGACCCTGGGAACAGACCTCTCTGCCAGTGCAAAAGATAAGGGAAAGAGGGAGCTGCGTGCTGGGATGGTCCCTGGTCCTGTCTATGTGGAGGGGAGGGCAGGGAGGAGGGATAGACACGTGCTGGCTGTGTCATACATTTCCAAGTCCCCCTTGAGAAATGTAAGCATCTCCCATAAGAAAGAGGAGGAAGAGAAGGAAGAGGGGGACAGAGAGGGCTGTAGGATGAGGTGGTGCTCAGTAACCCAGGCCTTGGCACAGTGAGCCCCTATCTGCTGCGCCTCAGTGCTCTCTGTGGTCCCATGAGGGTCCACAGATCACCTCCAGCGCAGGGAGGGCTCTGTGTCCTCAGCCAGCCCGAGAGACGTGTGTGCATGCACGTGCTGGTGTGTGCACGCATGCATACGTGTGCTTGTGCACAAGCGTGTGTGCGCATGAGGACCCAGACTCCAGCTCCCAGAGTGCTCAGTGGGCGGGTGCTGATCAGTGCGGATAGCTGACGACCTCCCTACCGAGGTCAGTCTGTAAAAGCACGCATGGAGACCTCTGTGTGGTGAAGACAATGAGCCTCCTTCTTGCCACAAGTGCTTGATGCCCGCTGGAAACATTTCTTGACAGAAAAATGTTCTTCTTCTGTGTCTGTGGTTTATGTCTTAACAGCTGATTCCTTAAGGTGCAAGTTACATACCTTAAAATTTACCTTATAAGTATACAACTCAGTGGACTTGTTTGTTTGAGACAGGATTCCACACATAACCCAGGCTGTCCTTGAGCTTCTGGCAGCCCTCCTGCCTCAGCCTCCCAGTGCTGGCATTACGGGCGTACGCCCGCTGGCTGGCACTTAGTGGTGTTTAATAGAGTCATGGATTCTATGTAAGAAGAGCCAAGATGTCCCTTATCCAGACACAAGAAAGAGCAAATGCTACGCCCCACTCTGGACATTCCTTGACTCAGGCGCTCGGAGAACCCGAGCCCATCTGGACCCAGGCTTGCCTGTGTCTCCGATGTCTCCACTCCACGCCCTACGGATGGCGAACTTGCCACATGCCCTCTCTGCCTGCCGTCACCACCCCCCATGCCATCCTTAAAATCCCACCTCTCCCTAGCTACTCTTTCCACTTTTGTCAAAGTCTAAATTCCTCAAAACCAAACCAAAGTGCTGTGCACCTAGCTTGGTTCCTTACTCCTGTCGATTCTTTTCTGTCATTGGCCATCTGGCTTGGGCCTTCCTTCCTCTCCTCCCTTGAGCACCAGATCAAGCCAGCAGGTGCCAGATTCCAGTGGCTCTTTACTGCCAGGACTCGGCCAGCCACCTCCATCTGAGAAGCCCGAGTTGCCTTGGTATCCACTGAATTGCACCCTTCTGATTCTCCTGTAGTACATCTCTGGCCTTTGTGTCTTCGGTGGGCTCTTCTCTGTCCACTCTTTGCATGCTGAGTGATCCTGCTTGACCTTTTGTCTATGCCACGTGGAGGAGCTGGAATGGACCAGCTCCAAGGCCCCTTCAAGCTCTGTTACTCTTCCGGTCATGTCATCTGTAGTTAGAATTCATGGGGTGAAGGAGATGCTTAGGCTCCTGTAGCCTCAGACTCGACCACGCACTGAGCATGGTGAAGCCCTAGAGGGCTGGGAAGATGGAATCCACCACACTGCTACTAGGAGCATGTTTGATTAAACATGGAAAATAGCTTGGCTTTTTCCAATTGACCTTTTTCTTTCTTTTTTTTATTTTAAGTAAATCTTACTTAAATGGCAGCCATGATTTTCAGTAATGATTTAGTTGTATGTGCTGCTACCCAAGACTTCAGATTGCTTCCTGAAAGCAGGGTTCAATATGATAACCAGGAGCAGGAGCAAAGTTGAAGGATGTCTGAGTCCCTAAAGGGCAGGGTTGGGTGCAGACGTCCCTGCGCACTGACGAGGGAGGAGCCGGTGGGCTGCTAATGTTTGTCTGCGTCCGGGAAGTCCTTGCCGTGCCCTCTGCTGCGGGCGCGCAGCTTCCAGCAGGAAGCACTTAATTGGCTCAGCTACCCTGGGAGCCGCACACTCAAGGCACACTCAGACTTGTGCGAGCTGGTGTGTAGGTACACGCACAGGAGCTCCACGATTATCACAGAGGCCAGTTCCGACACCCCCGCCGTAAGTGAAAATCAGCAGCAGCGGCATTGCACTTACTTGTATCTATGTCTATTTTAAGACTTTATAAACCCCACAATCTTGTAAAACTTTCACACAGTTTTAAAAACACTTCTAGTGTTCTTAGCCACTTTATAAACTCATAAACCTGTGTAATTGTAACAACATATGTATGCTGTACAGTATTGCAAAATTCTGCGTGTAGCAAAACATCCACGATAAATAATTTAGTTTAATATTTTTCGAAGCCTGGCAAAACAGTGAGTCCATGAAAGTCAAACCGTGAAATAGCGAGGGGCTACTGTATTTAATCTTTGAGGCCTTCAGAACTGAAGAACAAGGTCATAACAAACAAAAGATAGGCGATTTGAAGTGAATCTTGGGTTCTCTGGAGCAGTTCTACACACGCTATCACTATTATATTAGATTACATTCCTGGCTTAATTGACAAGGATGCAAAATAGAACCACCCTGGTTAGTCACAAGGCCATGGGAATGTTTCCCTAAGCTGTGACGTCAAGTTGGCAGTGCAGAAGCCATATGAAGGCCATAGCCAACAAGATGGAGGACACACTGGGCCGCTGAGACGGTGGCCATGGCCAACAAGTTATAGACACTGAGCCACTGAGCCACTGAGCCAGTGGCCGTGGCCAACAAGATGGAGGGCACATTGGACCACTGAGCCACTGGCTCACTCTCATGGCCCACGCCTGGAGCACACTTATCAGCATCTGCACGTGGCCCTGCAGCTCTGCTGCTCCGGGGAGGTTGCTCAGGACTGCTGCCCCTTGGCTTCTCCTCCTGGGAGCCTTGTGGTCATAGGTGGGCTCCCTGTGGCCTCAGAGTCGCACTATCTGTGCAGCGAGGGTGCTGGACTCTTGCCTAACCTTTAGAGCAAAGGGCATCCAGCAAGACTCTCCTGGGAAGCAGATTAACTTCCGTGAGTCACTGCTTTCCATCTCATTTATGATTCATGACCTGGGCTATATTTTTAGCTCTTATTTATTTGGGTCTGCGAAGTGGGATGGGTGGAAGTACAGATTGGAAACTCATGGCTGAAGTTCGGCCTGAGTGAAATTTGGCTCTGACGCCCAGAAATTCGGCAGCTGCTCACTGAGAGCCTACTGTGCGCCACATCATGTGTGCGGGGCTCTGCGAACTGGAAGGTGAATCGGGCTCGCGTGCATCCCCCAGGACTGTGTGGGCGGAGAGCGGGAGACCTCCCGGGCAGTGCCCCTGCCCTGCAGCGTGCCGATCGCGTGGCCGTGTCCCAGGCCTACGGAGGACCTGGTGGGAGGCTCGGAGCAGCCTCAGTGTGCCTGAGCCCTCGTGCACGCTGTGCCCATCGCCTGGCATCCGTCCTCCAGCCCCTCGATGCTCGCCGGCCCCCTGGCAGAGCCTCCCTGACCCCCAAGCCTGGCGGGGAGCCTCCCTCGCCCCACACGGCTCCTCAGCTCTCCCTGGTGCCCCTCCACCCGGATGTTCTTCACTGAGGTCCCTTGGAAGCCTCTGAGCCCTACGCACCAGCTCCAGGAGGCGGGAGAAACCAAGCCAATCCGGAAGCTCAGCGTTGCCCGGCAGCGTACATCTGTGCACTACGTTGG
Organism: Octodon degus; assembly: GCF_000260255.1. NCBI lineage: Eukaryota > Metazoa > Chordata > Mammalia > Rodentia > Octodontidae > Octodon > Octodon degus. Next base: position 5,721,964 of record NW_004524681.1, read on the forward strand.
AGCCTCACCAGGACCCCGAAAAGCAGATAAACTGTTGCTACTGTCCCAGCCCAGGAACCGGAGGCTCTGAGGGCGCCTTGTTTGCCCGCGCTTTCACAGCCCGTGTGTGCAGAGCTGAGATTCAGAGCCCCCTGACTGTCCGAGGCCACCTCTGACTCTGCTGTCTCCCTTCTCCCTGTCCTGGAGCCGCCCGAGCCGTGACAGGCTGGGTCGCCCTGCACTCACGGGTCCTCTTGGCACCTCAGGATTCTCGCTCATCCTGTGTCCAGAGCACAGCAGTGGGGACTCTGCCCTCTGTCACCATCCAACTTCAGAGACTTGTGGTCCTACTGTGTGCGGGGAACCAGAGTGGGGAAGAGTTGAGGACTGGCACCATTGACTTCCGCATGCACAAGAGAAAAGGTGGAAAGTAGAAAAATGAGATGGAAAGAGGGGTCAGAGGAGGCGCACAGCAGGGGGTGGACTGCGCTTGCCTTCCTGGTGGTCGGCTCTACTTCTGCGCCGTTGGGCTCTGGGATGGCGTACTTGGGGTCTGGGATCGGTCGCTCAGTTATTCCTGCTGCGAGCAGCACCCTCCAGGGCCCGCTTCCAAGTGCGCAGATGCTGGGATGCAGCTCTGGATTGTGAGGTGCGCAGGGCAGGGCAGCTGCTGCCTCGCCACGGAGCTGCGTGGGGGGGGGGGGGGGCGGGCTTGCTCTCCTTCCCTACAGGAGCCAGGAGCCGCTCCCCCCCGGGGGGAGGCTTGATTCAGCAGACAGCCGCATTCCTAGGGCCAGGACTGCACAGGGATAGGGATCTCTTCAAGGAGCCCGGGGCCGGGGCCAGCAGTCGTTAGAGCTGTCAGCGGCAACTTTCCAATCATAGTAACAACATTAGAAGCCTGCCATAAGCTACAGGCCCCTAAGGAGCTGCTGCCGGAAACGCACTGAGGACATTTTGGTCACTTCCTGCTTTGTAGAACGCAGGCTGATTGACGGGATGGGGGACTGATGTCCTATTTATTACCTTCGTTTTCTGGCACTGTAAAAGGGCACCTGGGATGGTGGTTATGAAGACTAGCCGTTCACTTGGCTTATGCGGGCGGGCTGGAAAGTCCAAAGCAGAGTTCAGGCATCTGCTCAGTGAGATCTTCTTGCTGGGTCATGGCTTGGCCCAGGGCGCCACTTGGCCGGACAGAAAGACTGCCAGCTCGCTCGCACTCTCTCTCTCTCTCTCTCTCTCTCTCTCTCTCTCTCTCTCTTTCTCTCTCTGTCTGTCTGTCTCTGTCTGTCTGTCT
>NW_004524681.1:5723404-5725996 GCF_000260255.1 Octodon degus
TCTCTCTCTCTCTCTCTCTCTCTCTCTCTCTCTCTCTCTCTCTCTCTCCTCCCTCTCCCCTGGGACTTGAACTCAGGACCTTGTGCTTGCCTGACAGGTGCTTACACCACCGAGCTATCTCCCCAGCAGCTCTAAAGCCACTAATGTCCTTGCAGGGCCTCACCTTCTGACCTCATCACACCAGATTACCTCCTAAGGGCCCTATCCCCAGCTACCACTGACATACAAATGTAAAAATTACCTTTCTAACGCATGAAAGGTCAGGGGACACATTGAAGCCATACCAATGGCAGGTGCAGCCATCTCTGTTTAAGTCACATGATAAGTTATTGAAGAAATAAAAGTATTTGTCACCTTCAGTAGGTGCCTGGCTTTCCCACTCTTCCCATGGTCTCCAGCTACCTGTCTCTACAGGTGATCAAAATATAGGGCAAGTGGTTACATTACCACATTGACTACAGTAAACGACACTGCTGCCCATCTCCCTCAGAGCCCTCCCCACTGCTCCAAGCCCGCTCATCCAGTCCTGGCCTGAAGCAGTTCTGCGGCCCTCTTTCATGACTGTCTCTAGCTGTGCTGTTGTGACTACCTCAGTGTCTACTAAAATGTAGTTTGAGAGGCTACTGTGGGCCAGGCAGTGTTCTAGGTGTTGGGGACAGAGCAGATCTGCTGTCTGCTACTAACCTGCTGGCAGAGGGGACAGCAGGCATGCAACAGGAAAGGAAAGGAAAAGAGGGCAGAGCCTGGCTGAGGAAGGAAGGCCCCAGTGCCTCTTGCCTGGAGGCTCTGAGTGGCCGTCCCCTGCCTCTGAGCTCCCTCTATACTTGCTCTGCAGCCCAGGGAATGGGTCCCATGTCTGCCTGGCTTTTCATGTCTTTCCCCTTCTCCTGAGAGCCATATTCCTCCTTTAAGCTGGCATGAGGAGGACTTTGGCCAGTGTGGCTCAGGACCCTTGACCCAGGTGACGGAGTCCTTTAAGAAGGAACACGTGACAATGGCCCACTTAAGACACAGGCTATTCTGAGACTTCCTGGACGTCATTCTCAGCAAATTCATTCAGATAAATCATTTATTGCACTGGAAGAGAAGCTGGGCATAAAGGTGATGAAGAAACACCTCCCTGCCCCAGCGCGGGCACGGGCACTGAGACTGAGGCACCTCGGCACCGCTGGGCAGCACAGCGGTGTGTGCTTGAGAGGCCAGGGACCCCGGGACCCCATGTCTGGGCGCCAAGCAGGTTCCAGACACCATACCAAGCCCTGAGCCTTGCCCATGGATTCATTGTCTATCCATTTGTGGGGACTGCCTGGGCAGGGTCTGCCACAGGTCGCATGCCGCTTGCAGAGTTTTACTTCTGAGTGCAGCGGTCCCACTCTTGTCGCAGAGGTTACAATTCGGACATCCCGCGATAAGTGAAGCTCAGCGAAGTAGCGGTGTTATATTTATTTTAGTGTTTATATATATATTTTAAAGCTTTATACACCCTTCTCGCACCGTTATAAACCTTTCACACTCTCTTTTTTTTTTATCATGTTTATTTTTATTACTAGTTTTTCACACACTCTTAAAAACACCTCTAATGCTCTTATTTTCTAAACTCGTAAACCCACATAATTTTAACAACATGTGGATACTGTATGGCACTGCAAAACCCCGCAATAAAGGAGAAAATTCACAATAAATAATTTGGAGTAATATTTTTGGAAACTGGCGAAACAGGGAGTCCGTGAAAGTTGAACTACAAAATAGCAAGGGACTACTGTAATTGTTTTACTGAGATATACTTCACATGCTGTAAAATGCACCCAGGAGAAAAGTACAATTTATTGCTTTTTAATGTATATTTGCAGAGGTGTGCAGCTATCTAGAACGACTTAATGAACTCCGAAAGAAAGCCTGTGCTCTGTGCACCGGCCCCGCCCTCTTCCTTCCAAGTCCCCATTTCCTTTTCTTTTATTAAATTTTAATTTTTATTAGTGCGTGTTTGCAGTGCATCACAATTACATTCATTGTGGGGTTGGTGTATGGGCCCCCACCTGCCTTTTGCAAAAGATCTCCATCTCTCGCTCCTATTTTCTTTATAGTTTGGTGTTCTCATGTAAGAGAAAGCAAGTGACACTTAAGCTTTGTCTGATTTAGTTCGCCTAATATTAGGGTCTTGATGTACGTCCATTGCCCAACAAGTGACTCCAGCTCACCCTTCTTCATGGCGGAGTAGAGCTGCCTTGTGTACAAATACCACGTTTTCTTTACCCAGTCGTCTGCTGATGGGTGCATAGGCTGCTTCCCAGACCGAGCTGGGAAGTTGTGCCGCTGTAAATGTGGTTACACATGTACCATTGTAATTGATACAGGCATAGGTATGCGTGCACTGCTGGCATGGGAGGTCTTCTAACTCCCAGGAAGATACCTAGAAGGGGATCTGCTGTTTTCTACTGTTGCAGATGTGTTTATTCTGCGTACATTGAATAACACAGTGTGTGGTTCTTTGTAAGTGCCTTCTTTCACTCAGCTTAGTAGTTCCAAAGCACGTTTTCGTTGCAGCACCTATCAGCATACACTGCGTGTCTTCTTATGGCCACGTACAAGCCC
>NW_004524681.1:5727091-5749053 GCF_000260255.1 Octodon degus
TTTTTTTTCTCCGAATGCCTTCAAGGCATGACTGGCTGGCTTGTGTTGTGGGGATCAAACCACAGCAACCTGAGCCTGATTGCTTTGTTGAAGCAGCCACTTAAAGAACTGAGCTAAGGTGCAGGCCCTCGTCTGGGATGTTTTCTGTTCATTCACCTTTTGAATTGCTTTCAACAGTATTTATACTTTTCGAAGTAGGTCCTGTATTTATTCTACTAAATTTGCTTATAAGTATTTTATTCTTATTCTATTGTGAATTAAATTGTTTTTATAATTGCAATTTTGGATGTTCATTGTAACTTATGACTTTAAAATTTAGGAAAATTCACAGATAATGTCTGATTTCTGACTTCTGGAAAAACCCAGAAGATCTGGTTTCCTAAAGGACAAAATGGGACAGGAATGAGCAGTTTGTACCGCATCTTTTTGAGGCCGGGTTCCAAGGTTTTCACCAATCATCTAGTCACTGTCTTCTGGCTTGGTTCACTGATGAGCTCCTCTCTTCTTCTTCTTCTTATTATTATTTTTTATAACAAGAGTTCTTTATTACATGGTTCTGAATACACAGCAGGCCAATCGTGTTCCCTGAAATTTTACCATCATTCTGTAAGAGCTGGTTAATGTTGTCCCTCAACACTAATCCTAAAGAACTTCCTTGAGATCCCCCTTACAAAGCCTTGTGCGAAAGAGGTTAAGCACCAGTATGCATGTTGCCATCAGCACTTTTACTTTGTTCTCATTGTTATCATCCGAACATGCAGTTCCTTCTTCCTACGTGCCTGGCTCTGTAAAATGGTGCGACACCACGCCTGTGGTACAAAGTTTATAAATACAATACACCAATACAAAGTTGAACCCATTGAAAAGCGCTTAGTAGCAACTACCAGGAGATAATTAAATCTGGAGTGTTGATGAATCTGGAGAGATCTGAAAGAACTCGCAAACATTACAGTAAAAGTTTGACTTGGGAAGGAGAGGAGAGAACTCTGAAGTGCTACCGAAGGATGTTCTAAGGTGCCCCAACTTTATTTCCTTTCTGCGATTATCTTCAAATACTGCAGAGCGTTGTGAGCTGCGTCGCTCTGGGCATTGCCGCAGGAGATGCCCGAGCCATGACAGACCGTGATAGGACTGGTCGACAGTTCGGCGAGACACTGATACTGCCCGTTGGCACTCAGCTCTTCTATGTCCAGATACGTTATGTTAAAACCTTGTTCTTTGGCAATTTCACTAGGCAGGTGGGTGTAATCTGTATTTGGAATACTGAGGAGGCTTTGCTTCAGCAAGTTGATCTACTCACCGGAGAATTCCTCAAGGAATGCCAAGTGCATCCTAAAGAATGCCCTCCTACATTGGTTAGAGAGATATGGTTCTCTGGAGAGATATTACTAAATTTGGAAAGAAATTTCTCAGCAGCATTTCTCTTGGTTTGTTTTTTGATGCCCCCTTTCCAGTTTCCATAAATGACTCTAGCCAGCAAATTGTGGCATACTCCCTTAAGAGCAGGTCCTCCCTCCTGGGAAAGAGTGTATTCAGGAAGCCGCCAGCCACGATGAATTGCCAGTTCCTGTAGTGAACCAGTTGGATTAAGCTGGTTCTTTGGTTGCTTGGAAGGGTCAGGCACTAAAGGGTCAGGAACTGCAAAGCAAGTACTTGCATTGGCTTTCAAAATGTTTATGGCAGCCTCTGCAGCTCTGTGTTTCGCCAGCTTCTTACTTGTTCCTTCACCTGTGCAGTTTATGTCCCCAGCAGTTACTCTGAAGGTGAAAGTGGGCACGTGTATTTGCACATCAGATCTTTCGCATTCATACCCCAGGATGTTCTTGGTCTTCATGCCGTACTCGTGTAATAACTGAATCGGTGTTTTCCCTGGCTTAGCTGTTATCATCTTCCCCAAACTGCCAAGACCAGAAAAAGATGGGTTTCGCACGTCAAGGCGGAGAGGGACACAGAGGCGCGCACCCGCCAGCTGGAGGGCCAGCAGGGGTGCGCGGAGAGCGCCGGCTCCCGGCCCCGCTGAGCCGAAGGCCGAAGGCCGGGCGCACCTGTCTCCCTGCGGCAGCGCTCTGCAGGGCAGTGGTGAGGGGCACCGGAGGGGACTCAAACGTGGGATTCTCCAGGGAGCAGGGCAGGCCGCCGCGCAGCACCCCCACAGCAAGCCCGGGACCCCGTCCCAGCCCAGGGGCGCCCTCCGAGCACCCCGCGCCGCCCCCCACTCCTCTATTATTAAGCACAGTTTCTTTTTTGTCTGTTTTTTCTTTTTTGGCCTTTGTGATTGTTCTTTTGGGAAACCTATATTAGATGAGGGTTACTTTGAAAGAGGAGCTGATGTCCTCTAAACCTTTAAAATGAGCGCTTCTGCACACACACCCTTCCTCTTCTCGAGAGCCGCCTCCAGCCCTAGCCCACGCACGCACGGCCAGGCGCCCTCGGCCAGGCTTTACACCGAGGGCGCAGTGAAGACGGCCGGCCGAGGCCGCCCCTGCTCCAGGAGGGATCAAGGCGCAGGGACAGAAAGCGTCTTGTAGGACATCGAAGCTTTAACGACACTTTCATACGGTGCGTGGGGCAGGGCGGCGAGGGGAGCCGTCAGACCATGGTAGGAGAGGCGAGGAGGAGGCTTCGGCTGTGAGCTTGACCCGGCCACAGTGACGCGCGGGTGTGAGCCGGGAGCCAGGTGGACGGAGCCCGGCGCTGCTTCCATGGGAAGGCACCAGGGAACAGGAGAGGGAGGAAAGGGCTCAAGATCCTCAGGGGCCGGACAGGAGTCCCTGTCCTGTGGTCTGTGCTGCACCCCCCCCCCCCATATTTAGCGCAGGGTCTACAGGGTGTTCAGGGTCTCATTACCCTGTAGTGATTCTCGCGTTTTCAGCCTCCCAAGCACTGGGGTTACAGGCGCCCCACCACGCCCAGTCTTAATTGCTGTCTCACAGCGCCCTGGGGGTGGAGCCGGCACTGCTTGCAGGAGATCCGACTGCGGCCGCTACTACGCTCTGCCTAAGCGGGCGCTTTAGTCCACTGAGCTATCAGGCCGGCCCCCATGTGCTGCATCTTGTACTGAACACGGGGGTTTTCTCCAAAATGTCCCTCTTACAGCCCCTGGCTTATTAGAACGGTTCTCCTAGGCTCACTGAGGAAGCCAGTGCCCAGGAATCTGCTTTAAGAAATCTGTTTTATAGGTTTTTCAGGCGATTTCTGAAGATTTCTCAAGGTCTGTGTTAGGCATGGGGAGCCCGTAAGGATTTTAAGTGGGAATGCGGTGCATCGGGACGGAGCGACAACATAACAGACACGCGGTTCTCTAACTGCCTGCTGTGATAACAAGCACGAAGACCCGGTCTTAGCAAGGGCTCTGTTACTGTGGACCAGGTAGCGTGCAGCGTGCGTCCAACTCCAGGACATGCCAGGGTCAGTCCATGTCTTGCATTTCCAGGGAGGTCCCCTTCCCTTGGGCAGTGAAGGTCAAAGTCTGGCTGGCGGAGTAGGGTGCAAGCTGAGCTGACGGGGAGAACGAAGGTTCTGCCCCTGTTTCTGCCTGCGCAGTGCATACGGCTGAATTTGTGTTCGCTGCGTATGATTTGATGTGAGTGTGCTGTACTGAGGCGTGTGCTGGGAGGAGATACTCAGAGTCGGGCCGGATGTGGAACTGAGGCTAACAGTGGGAGAAGGAGAGGACGCAAGAGCACGAGGCTGAGCCGAGCCTCTGAACGGATGAGAGACACGAAGGAAAAGGAAGTGGAGGCTTTCCTGCTGAGACCATTGGTTGGGGCCAGATAAGCAACTGGAGAGATAATTTAGATGCATTGAATCGGAGATACAAGTAAATATTCATTTGTGTTTATGCTGCTCTCCAAGATGGGAGAGAGCTCAGCCTGAGATCCTGAGGGTCTTCAGCACCCCGAAACACCAAGGTGCAAGAATATCTATGCTCAGAGCTGATTTTATTGTCCTGGAGCTGAACTTGAGAAACATACCATTTTTTTTTTTTTTTTTTAATCTTCCTCTGTGATTCTTCTGTGGAGCTAGGGTTGAGAATCGCTGTCAAGTTGGAAAGACAATCATCGTTGTTGAAAGAAAAGCCCTGGATGTGTGTGGGGGAGGGGTGGGCACCGGCAAAGGACACAAAGAAGGACTGGTCCAAAGGGAAGATGACAAACTAGAGAAGCCCAAGAGGGCGGGATGCTCTGAGGACAAATGCAGGGTGGCTGCAGAGCAGCTCTTCCCTGCAGTCATGGAGGAAGGAGCAGCTGGCTTGTTGGGGGTCAGTGGGGGGCTGAAGCAGGAGCAGCAAGTAAAAAGGGAGGCACAGCATCCAGAGGCTGGCAGGAACCGCCCTTTTGCCCTGTGCCTGCACATGAGAGGGGCTAGAAGTTACTTAAAGACAGCAGGAAGCTCCTGCAGGGTCTTCCTCCACCTTGGCGGCCACTGCCACTTGCCTGAAGGGTAGGCCCTCGCTGTGCCCACTTGGTGCTGTACTGCGCCCCAGTGAGCGCTGTGTTGTTCTTATTTTAACCCTGTGCAGCACTGCAGGCTTCTGCCTTAACCATCTTGCTTAGCGTAGTGTTCTCCACTCCTCTGACCGCAGGGGCAGGAACATTCTGTGAGAGGGAACGCCTCATCTGTGGAAAGGCACTCCATCCAAATGTAAATGAAGAGCACAAAGCTGCCCTTTCCCAGGGATGCCAGAGGCAGCCACGGCTAGCGCCCCTGCGGTCTCTGTGCACATCCTTTCTGAGAAGACAGGGATCCATCTTCTGTGCGTAGGTGACATCCTGAAGTCATTCAGTGAGGGTCTGGGTGAGATCATCCCATAAGCCAGCTGTCATTCATTCTCTCTGAAAACCCCAGTAGGTCCCCCACTGGAATGCATTGCCCCAAATCCTGGTCATTGTGAGCTGGCTGTTCACCTCTGCCTAGACCCAGGGAAGTTGGATACAGATCATCCCTGGGCCTGGGGCCATGCAGGGAGTCAGGGTTGGAGGGCCCCCACCTCTGCCAGTGCTGGCTGGGGAGCTCCGCCCCTCCTCCCCACACTGTCCTTCTCAAATAAAGGTCTCCAGGGTCCTTTCCTTTCCTTGCCATGGCAGGGCCAGGCTGGGAATTGGGGAAGCTGGCTGTCCCCAGGGCAACTCAAATTTAATTCTGTCTGCTGTCCTCATTATGGCCCGGTCTCCCCTGAGTGTGACCCTCGTGGAAGTGGCCCGCAGGGATAACGGGCAGGAGGCAACGGGACCCCTCTCTTCCTTCTCATTTTGTCCTACAGGGCCCCAGCCACGGGCTGCAGACTCTAAAATAAACCCTAATTCAGGCTTAGTGAATGGTGAAATGGAGCCAGGCCCAGGTCTTTCACAGGCTTTAATCTCCTCATCTATTAAACGGAGTTAAGAGCAGCGGATTGCCTTGCGAAAACAGATAGGTCCTTTCTCCCCTCGGCTGCTCTATCTTTATGGGGCCAGCTTTTTTGAGAACACAGACCACGTTTCATGCCGACCTGCACCTAATAAATGAATAGGGTGTTCTGCCTGCAGTTTCTAGCAAATGCACAGGGCTCTCCTGGCCAGGGCCCTGACAGCCCTCCACTCTGCCTACGTGGCCATCACCTACTAGTGGGCAGATACCCTTTAAGCACAGTCCCCTCCCACTGCTCACAACAGTGGCTTTAAGAAGAGGTTGTGCAGTCAGGGGGACACCAGGTTCCCTCCCAGCGTTGGAGTAGCCACGGCTTAGTTGCCGTGGACAGGGACTGTACCCACTGCTGTTGTCTCAGACCATCTCTGACCTGGAGCTGGGTGACATCGAGGGTGATCCAAGGTGTCACTTGTGTGGCTGCTGACTGACAAGTCAGGTTAACCATCAGGGAAGGGGACCCAGGGCCCTCCCTGGGGACGGCGATTATTGCCATGAAGTGTGACTAGGACAAGCACTGGGGACCCTCTCTCCCTTATCCCCAAGTTCTGAAATCCCCATCCTCATTGAAAACCAAATGCCACCACTGGTGACACATCTCCTGGGCTGAGAGCTGAGCCCACGTGGACACTGTGTCTCACATGGGCCTTAGGCCTTGCCAGCTTGGAGTGGCTCTGTCCTACCTGACCCCCTTGTCTGTCTGCCCCCCAGTTCTTCAGAATGTGGCTTATTCTCCCAGCCCTTCCAGCATCCTCTGGGTTGTCCAGGTCTGGTTCCGGCTCCAGCCTGACGCAGGCGAGACACCTGGAAGCAGGTGCCTTCTCTTCTGCTTCCCTGTGATCCTGCCGTCTAGGTTGTCAGCAGCCTGTCAAGTGGGGAAGCCAGACCTAGCACACATGGGGTGAATTATGGGGGAACTGCGGAAGCTGTAGAGCTTAGCATCATGCTTCTGATCTAAAAGGGCCCCAAGTCTCATGTGTCTGGACAGTGACTGGGTACGGAGCGCCACACTCACAAGTAGGCTCACCATGGGCGAGTTCAGTCCTGTCCCACCAGGAGGCGAGGCCAGCTGGAGGTACGACCTAACCCAGCTCTTCCCTTCTCTCTCTGCTTCCTGGCCGCCGTAGTAGGACCTGCTTTTCTGCACCACACCCTGTCACCTGCTTCTTCCTGGGAGCCAACCAGCCATGGACTGCCTCCTCCACAATCCTGAGCGGGACTACAGTGCTCTTCCTTTAAGTCACAGATGTTGGATGCTGTGCCCCAGCAGCAGGAAAGTGACTGAGGGGAGAGCGCCCCAGCCTGTGGCGCCCGGGTCTCCTCTTAGGACCTGGATGTTCCTGTTGTTTGTTCCTCCAGGGTGGAGAGACTGCTCGAAGCTTCCACTCCCTCAGCCTCCCTCCACCCTGCTCATTTTAAAGTTTGGAAGAGTTGGACACTAGATGCTGTCCCAGGCTTTCAGCTGGTATTGACTGAACACCCAGAGGGTGCTGGGGGGGGGTCTGTGGTTCTCTTGGGGGGCACAAGATCAAGGGTACAAGCAAGGAAGTTATCAAACAGGCCTGGTACTACAGCGATGTGGCGACAGGGGCTGTGATGAAGGGAGGCGGGAGGGACCTATGAGCGGTGTCACTTAGGTCGGAACCTGATGGATCAAGAAGACTCAGAGCTGCAGAGCAGAGGGAAGACAGAGGCAGAGGGCCAGCAGGTGCTGAGCCCTATCTTTGGGAGGAACTGGGTGGATCTGAGGAATGGAAGGAGGCCAGGCAATGGTGAGGGGCGTGCGGGAGAGTGACCGGGGCTGAAAGGTAAGCAGGCGCCGGCAAAGCAGGGCCATAGCTTTATGTGATGAGTTTGTTCTGACGCTGGATATTAGGCAAATATGCAAGAGTGGGATTCCCTGTGCCGGGGGTGGAGGATGTCGGCACCTTCGTGCACTGATAAACCCACTTGTGACTTAGCTGCAGAGAAAGATGAGAATGGCATCTGCTCTGCACCGACGAGGCGTCCCGAGGGAACCATGGGTGAGGCCAGGCCCGCTGCTCTGGGTAGAGAGCCCCTTCTGCCCCGAACCGCTAGTGTAGGAGACGGTGTCACGGGATGGGCAGTCACTGTGGAGTTCTTCTCAGGTTCTTGCTGTCGTGAACACAGCTGAGTGGGACATCCAGAGAGAGAAGCAAGAGGAAGGTTCCTCAAAGGCATTGCAAGAGTAAGCAAAAGAAGTAAGGGTCTGCTCCGCAGGGTGAGAGCAGGCTCTGGGTTATGAGAGGATCTGTCCCTGGGGGTGGACAGGGGTCACAGTCCTGTGGTCACCTGGTTTGACCCATCACTGCAGTGCAGATGAGGCTGGAGCCAGGCCAGGGTTGTGCACCCTCAGGCTGGTGCGTGCCTGGGGCTTGGGGGGCAGGATCTCCTTTACCTCCTGGATTTTTAATATTTTGGCCCACTCATACTTACTCTGTCTGGTTTCTTGATCCGTACCTCATGATTTTTGCTAAATCCTGCCTCAACAGAGAGTCAGGAGTCTGGAGCAGAAGTGGGAGCTGAGGGCAGGAGCAGCTGAAGGGCCACGGAGGCCACGCTCTTCCACCCACCTACTGTGGAGCCCAGGCCCTTGGCAACTCCTTCTCTTTTTAAATTTTTTTTTTAAATCTTTTATTTATTTATTTATTTGGCACAGGGTCTAGCTCTGCAGCTTGGACTCATAGTGATCTTTCTGTCTCAGCCTCCCCAGCACTGGGATCACAGGCATATGCATCTGGTCTCAGTGGCTGGCTTGGGTCTTTGGGCTTCCCAGGCAGGTGCTTAGACCGCTGAGCTATCTCTCCAGCCCAGCAGCTCCATTTCTGACAGTTATTAAAATGGGCTTTCTAGAGTACCTCTAAATCTGGCTTCTCTCTCCAAAGAAGCCTTATGATTTATGCTAAAGAAATCTGTAGATATCACTTACTTCCCGGTGATATCCAGGCCTTGGAAATACAGGCTGACAGGGCCAGAATCGAGATCCAGGATGCTTCCTGGGCCAATCCGGGAGACCTCAAGAGGGGCGTGGCTAATAATCTGGCTAAGAATGTCCGGGTCAGTGTGTTGTCCCTAGCCCCAGGAACCACTGGTGTCCTGAACAAGGAGTAGCTCAGTGGCCAACCCTTCCATAAATCTAGGACTTTAAAAGATAGGGAGCTGAGCTGTTTTTAGGACACTAAGTTGACAGCACCTGCTGAGAAATACTGTAAGAAATGTCCAGGCAGAGCCCTGTCCCCTGTTCCTGCCAACTTGCCATGGTGCTTGCCCATTTTCAAGCAGAAGGAGGAAAGGGTGACAGGAACAGGGTCACTTCCAAGGAGCCGCAGGTCCCCTAGCACCAGATGGCTTGGCCTTCCTGACCTGGTCCAGAGTCTTGGAGAAACCCGGCAGGCCCTCTGGAGAGGATTTCCTCCTACCACCTGCCTGGCAGAGCCCCACCAAAGGCTAGGCCTGCGTCTGCAGGCGTCGTTCATCCCCAGGAGCCGGAATGCACTTTCCAGCTGCCAGCTGGCTCCTTCCTGGCTGCCCCAGCAGCATCACCATCATTGGCGGATCCTGAAGTGGTTCATCCTCTCCCCCTCCTGTCTCCCTGGGCTGTCAATGGTGCTGCTGTTCCCTCGGAGGCCCCGGCAGGGAGGGTTTGACTCAGCCTCTCAGCCTGACTCATCCCAGTCCCGTTCTTCCAATCCCACCCACCTTGGAACCAGCCATGGTGTATGTGTCTGTGATGTCACTTGCGTCTCCCCTCACTCCCACATGGGCTGTCATTGCTTCCTCTCCCCAGATGGGAGCATCCAAGCTGCCCCCCTCCACTTCCCACCTCTTTCCGCTGCTGACTGCAGCCTCCCGCTGCATTGGTGTCACATCAGTGGCAGCAGCCCTACTGGGCTCCTTGCCGCCCACATTACACACAGAAGCTGCCTTTTCACTGCGTGAGCACAGCTCCTCTTCCGACGCTTCACGTTCAGGCCAGGCGTGCAGTCCCTGGGGTGGTGGCACAGGACTCCTCCTTCCTTTGCTGAACTGCCTCACTGGTTCAGCGATCTTGCAAAAGATGGTGAAACCTTGTGTTACCGAAGTCTGCGTTCTCGCATCCATGTGCTCATTACTGCCTCTTAAATGATTGGACAGCCCTGTATTATTTGTCTCCTGTTTATTTTTCCTTCCTCTAATATGTGGGCACCTCTCCCTGCACACACACATGCATACACACATACACGCATGCATATGTACACATAGCTCTAAAAACTTTACATGTATGAAATAAGGTGCCTCTTACAACAGTTCTAACTGCAGTGATGTGGAAAAGGTGAACCGCTGGCTGAGGCTCCATGGGAAAGCAAGGGCAGAGCCGGGGCGCACATTCACACTGGCTGGCCTGGGCCACAGCTGCCAACCCAGATCCTCCGTTCTTCTCTGCTCATGTTTGGCCGTGTTATGCACGGATGATACTGTAGTTTGGGTTCAGCCAATGTCTTCTTATGGCTGACCTGAGGTGGAAGGTGTGTCCCCAGTAGTGGCTGGAAATATCCAGGGCTGTTGGGTGTGCAAATGTAACTCGATGACAGGGGCTGATTCCAGCTGTTTCCGAGGAAGTTCCCATGTTGTGCAGAAAAAGCCCAGTGATGTTTTTATCCTACCTGCTCTTCTCTCTTCTTGTTCTAGTACATGGGCTGCATCGAAGTGCTCCAATCAATGAGGTCTCTGGATTTTGGAATGAGAACTCAAGTTACAAGGTAAGAGGACAGAATCGGTGCCACCCTGTACACTTCAGGGTGTAGCAGTTTCCTCTGCAGGGATTTCATGCAAGCCCACAAAGTCATGATGGAGTTTTATTAACTCAGCTGAAGGCAGCGTCTTCCCAGGGGACCAAGCTCGCATGAATGGCTTTGTCTCATTTATTCCTTCAGCAAAGCACCAGGGTTCCATGGAGTAAGATGATTCAATTGACAGAAATAGCTGGTTTCCCAGGTACCTAAATATTTAAAATTATGCCTAGAAATATACATTACAGAATTTCAGACCCATTAAGGAGATAGCTGGAAGTGGGCTGTCCCTGCGTGCATTGTCCCTGCTCCTAGAGCTGGTCTGGGCCTCCTCCTTCCTGTGTAGTGAGCTTGGCCAGGCAGCCCTGGGCGGCTCAGGGAAGCAAGTCAGAATCCTTGCCAGGCAGAGCTCAGGGGCAAGGCGGCAACACTAGCGAGCCTCATCAGAGCCACGTGCAAAGCAAGGATGGAGAGGAGCGTGGAAGTGGAGTCTGGGACGAAGGAAGGGGAGGGGAGGGGAGAGGGGAGCCAGACTGGCAAAGGACACAGAGCAGGGGCTGGCGTCTGCTGCGTGGAGCCCAGCATCTCGGGCGTGCCTCAGTGTCTCTCTGGGGCCAGGCTGCTGGCCACTCCCCTGCAGGTAAATGCTCTCACCGTTGGGGGGGGAACGTGCCCTCACATTTCTCCCCTGGACTCCCACACCTAGGAGAAGTACCTTACTGAGGCACCTGAGAGGCAGACTTGTGGCTCTTGAGGAGGATCGTAGTATGGAGTGGCTCGTGGAGGACTCTCAGAGGTCTTGGGCTGAAGTCTAGAGTCCAACTTTATCTCAAAAAAATGCTGAACTGATTTGGGCCAGGGAATTATTTTTTGATTTTTTTGAGACAGGATCTTACTACACAGTTTGAGCTGGCCTTGTGCTCACTTTTGTAGACCCCAGGCTGGTCTTAAACTCGCTGTGATCCTCCTGTCTCAACCTCCCAAGTGCTGGCATTACAAGTGTGTGCCACCATGCCCAGTTCTTTTTTTTTTTTAATAACCTACATGACCAAGGCACACATCCCTAGTATTTCATGTTATATACTTTAAGAAGCACTGATTTGGACTCAGCCTTATGAGGCATTCTGATCACGTCCAACCTTCTCCCCCTCAGTCCTCTGCAATCAAACACATGAAATATTTTGTATCTTTTTTTTTCTTCTCTTTTTGAGACAGGGTCTCTCTATGCAGTTCAGGCTGGCCTTGAGCTCACTTTGTAGCCCAGGCTGGTCTTGAACTTGCAACAATTCTCCTGCCTCAGTCTCCAGAGTGCTGGGATTATAGGAATGCACCACCACAACCCACAAACACATGAAATCTAATCCCATTGTTTGGAAACACTTGGTTCCTGCCTCAGCCCCTAGAACCTGAAAGACACGTGGTGGATGTTTACTGAATAAATGCAAGTTCTTCCTGGCTGTTCTACCAGCATTTGGAGACAGCTACAATATTTCTTCTCTTTTTCAGATTCACTTTCCCATTGTTAGGCCATTCAGTTATCTTTATGGTTTCTAGGCTAGTCACCCTGTCAGCCTTACAGTATTCTGGGAGCATTTTTAGGCCAGGCCTTTCCCCTCCATTCTGATCATCCTTTTACTGAGAAAACCCTCCCTGTAATCCTGAGTGCCCTAAAGATAGGAGGAAGAGGTGACATCCCAGGTATCTGGGATGGGGGCCCAGGACAAAGGGTGCCACTGGGCTGACCTCAAGGCTGTGGTCTGGTCCCGAACCCCCAGTCACAGGTGGACACCTCACTGCCTGTGAGTATTATGAGTTGCAGTCTTTAGGAGGGGACCAGGTTGTGAAGGCAGAAGCCTCACAAATGAGGTTAGTGCCTATTGGCCACTTCCTTGTGGCTGGGACAAAATACTCCAAGCCTGCGCCTTCAGGAAGGACAGCTTAGCCTGGATCACAGTTGTAGAGGATTCGGCCCAGAGCTGCTGGCTCCGAGGCAGGAGCAGCGTGGCGGAAGGTTGCGGAGGGAGGGAAGCTGCTCGGCTCACGGTGGGTGGCCAGGAAGCCCCGCACACTTCCTCACCGCCCTCCTCCCACCAGCGCCTCCTACCAGCGCTGGGAGCTCATCACCTGAGCGATCTAGGCACAGGGCCCGTTTGCCAGTCACCCTCCAAAAGCCCCACCTCTGGACACAGGAGCCCATGGGGTGGGCGCTAGAGATCTAAGCCCCGACCGTGCCCTCGTAGAAGAGGTGTGAAGGGCCCTTTGCCCTCCCTGTCGCGTGACGGTGTGCAGGAGGCTCTGCCTGACCCAGAGCGCGCCTTTGCCAGACGCGAACCTGCTGGAGCTGCGTTCTTCCCCTTCCCGGCTTCCAGAGCTATGAAAAGAATACGTTTCCGTTATTTATAAATCACCCAGTCTAACATGTTTTATTATAGCAGCAGGGACAGATGGAGATGCAGAGGGTGACTTATTTATTTGTTTATTCATCCATTAATTCGTTGACTCATTCTTTTTCACTGAAGTATTTATAGAGTGCCCATTAAGGACCTGGAAATGTTCAAGAATTAAGGATCCAGCAAGAATAGATCAAAGCGTCTTTGCCCCGGGTGGCACTTATGTCCTGCCGGGCACACAGGCTGCCGAGCGGAAATGCGCAGGCCCCACTCTCGCAGGTAGTCATCCCTGCTGAATAACAACGGAGAGGAGGAGACAGGCTTGCAGGAAGAGCGCTTTTAAATTTTATTTTGATGTCCTAACACTGCTACATGTTTACTTAGAACATCTGGAAATACAGGAAAGTGTGAAGGGGGCGCGGCTGGCTGGCATGTGGCGCTGGGGGATCGAACCGCGGTCCCTGTGCTTTGCCAAGCTTGTTCCAAGTAGGTGCTTTAGACCACTGAGCCATCTCTCCAGCCCCAGCCTTTCCAGTCTTGTCTTCTCTCCTTGAGCTTTCAGTGATTTTTTTTTTTAAGAAAATAGAAACAATATTATCTACTGTCTATTCCCTATGGAGAATTTTCTTGCTCTCATTTTTTATAATGGTTACATACATAGAGGAAAATTTATTTTCCGGTAGCTATTTTTAAGCAAGCAGTTCCATGGCATTGTGATGTTCACGTTGTTATGCTCCATCATCACCATTCGTATCCATTCATCTTCCCGAACTGAAATTCCTGCCCACTAAACACTAACCCCTCATCCTCTGTCCCCACCCCCCAGCCCCTGGCAATCCCTAGTTCTACTTTGTGTCTCTGTGGTTTTCAGTACTCCTAAGCTCTGAGCAAGCAGACATACCCACTTGTCCTTTCCTGGCTGGTACGCTTCACTCAGGGCCGTGTCAGCAAGGTTGCGTCTGCTGTGGCGTGTGTCGGAGCGCCGTGCTTTGCTGGACGCTGTTCTGTGGCCCGAACAGGCTTCCTTTTGCTTGGCCACCAGCATCAGACACCTGGCCTGTTGCTCCATACTCTTCCGTGGCTGTGTGGCATCTTTTAGTTTTTCATTATTATAAGCATACCAGCACACGCCTAATTTATGACTTCATCGTTTCCCCAGGACAAATTCCAGAATTAGGAGCCCTACGTGGAACAGTTCAAGTACTGGGGAGGCTTTGACGTGCAGGCGAGGCTGATAGATTTTAAAATCGCATAAGCTTGTGTGTCCATTCTTCCCAATTCTTTCGAAAATAGGAAGGGGCTGAATCTTTTCCCTGCTGTGAAGATTCAACTTGTGACCAATCCTCGCAGTTGAGGGAGTCTCTGGGTGACAGTGCACCTCACAGACAAGTCTATGTCTGACTCCAACGTGGTGGGCCACATTCTGGCCAGATTTAGGGAAGCTTGAGGGTGGTGGCCATTTTTAGAGTTCTAGATTTGGTGGCCAGGGAGCCCCATGTGAGGAGCAGAAATCAGAGCTACAATCTGGATGAGGTGAAGGTCCAGCCACAGGAACGCGTGGAAGGAGGGAGGAGACCAAGCCGACCCCGGCCCACAGTGGCAGCGTCTGGCCGGGCGTTTGGTAAGAGGATGGCAGAAGACGCTGTGAGAGACTCGCATCCTGCCGGCAGCGTCACTGCGCCAGAGCAGTGAGCAGCGCTTTTGTGAACTCCACTCACTATCTGAGTCAGCTGCTCAGCTGTGCTGTGTGCGCAGCAGAGAGCGCACACCAGCCGCGGGACCTGAGGCAGACGCAGGGGGCCGCGCGGCGGGGCGTCTGCACGAGGTCTATGCAGGTGGCTTCGAAGAGATGTAGCATCAGGAGGAAGCATCAGGAGGAAACGACCAAAAAAAAAAAAAAAAAAAGGAGGAGTAAAAAGGTCCTCTGCGCGGGCGGAGGCCTACTCCCAGGCAGCTCCCCTACGGCCTCCGTTGGTTGGAATCCAGCAGGCACTTTTCTCAGTTTCCCAGGACCGGTTCCGGCTCTGCATGGACCTGCGTGCTTGCGCTCTGCCTGCACCTGAGCAGCACGTGGCGCGCCGGACTGCTTAAGTTAGGATGAGACTGTTAGGGGATATGCCACCCAGATGACATGAAATAAAAAACACAAGAGGGACATTAAAAAAAAAAAAAAACCCACTGTTAACGTTGTGGGTGGGAGAATGCTCCCATAAAGACACTTACTGAGAAGAGTGCTCAGGAGGAAAGAAAATTCAGACATTTAAAAGTTCTAGTTCACGGTGGTCACGCTAAGGATTGCAAATGAGCATCGTGGGCGCAATGGGGCGGATCCAGCTGGTTAGAACAAGTTTCATTGTGCATGGCCAGGAAAGAGGGCTGAGTCTGCAGTGTCTGGTGTCCCCGGGTCAAGGTTCACGACCTTCCTCAGCTGAAAGAACCGTAAGCCACGCAGTAAGACACAACATTGGTGACTGGAATTTACTAGGCAAGCATTTGTGTAAGTAGAAACACTTCCTTGTATATGCATGTGGGTATCAGGAGGCCCTTGTTGGATGTTTGGAGAGAGAGACAGCGCGAGAGAGGACTATAAAGAACAGAGACACTCAGACAGACAGACAGTGGCCACATTTTCTAGTTGCAAGGTTCTCTGCTCTGCAGTTCCCGCAACCTATTTTGGACTAAGATCTCACTACTCAGATAATTAAGTCAACTCATTTTGAAGCCTTTAAATAGGTAGCAATTAAGCAAATGGTCTTCACTCAATTGTGAAGGGTTCTACCAGTACAGTAGAGTCCAGGGCAGCACAGAGAGAGGCTGAGAAAGACACAGAGAGAGGGTGGGAAAGCCAACCGCACCCTTTCCTTAGCCTTCAGAGGGCAGGCTTGGCACAGCAGGCACAGGGCTCGAGGGTGCAAGACACATACTCACGGGGCAACTCACAGAGAGCAACACTCCTGGCTGAGTGTCTGACCGGGAGTTCATAATGCAGAATACACAAACTCCTACAAACCAACAACCACAACAAAGAACCTTGTTTAAAAACACAAGCAAAGAACTTTAATAGACATTTCTCCCCAAAAGATAGGGGGTCATACTGCACAGAGCTACTCCTGTAGGGGAGCTGCAGGGGCTGCCCCGGGGTGGGAGGGAGAGTGGCAGATGCCAGGGCTGCTGGTGTTTGGTGGTTAAGCAGGGTGAGAGAACGGCAGGAAAGGTCACAGAGCATGTGAAGGCACTAATGCCACTAAACCATACACTTAAAATGACTAAAGGAATTTTATATTGTGCATCTTTATTACATTTAAACAATCTAGCAGCTAGACTTCTGCCTCTGGAGCACTGGAGGATCTGCTGTCATGTATATAAATTCATTTTATGTTATTAAAAGTACACACAGCCAGGGAGGGAATCCCACACCCTTAATCCCAGCCTCATACCCTCTAGATCCAGCTGCCTCTGAAAAAGCCCCACCTATGACCACAAGAGGCTTTGGGGGGCAAGCTAGACGCAAACCATAACAGTTTTTCTAAGCATGTTTAAAAACTGAGATGGGATTGCATGGTAGATGTTAACTGGCAACATATTTTTATCATTCAGTGCACATTTCCTAAATTGTTAGTTTGAGCGGAGATTACCGTGATCTGAGCTGTGAGGTAGAAGAGATCCTCGTGTGTGTGGCCATCTGCCGCAAGTGGGTGTTTACAGAGAGTAGTTTCACTGTTATGAAACAGAAAGTGACTGCCTGACTTAAGCAAAGGGAGAACTGCTGAAAAGGATTTTGGGGAGACCTGTGGTGCCTGCAGAGTCCATGAGCGGACTCAGTGAGGTTCCCGAGGCCTCAGAGTGCCCATCGGTGGCTCTCTTGGTCCCAGATGTCAAACCCCTGGGAAGGACTGCGATTCAGGCCTAATTCTGAGCCGGGGTCTTTGGCCTGGCCAGGACAGCTGTCACAGTGTGGCAACAGGGCTGCTCCACGGCTGTCTTGTCATGGGTAGGAGGAAGAGGACGAGGGGAAGAAAGACAGAACTGTTAATCCTATGCTGCCCATGAGATTGCTGCACCCGAGAGATTAGGGCATTTCCCGAGGCGCCTGGGAGGATGTCTGGGCTGCGGATCCAAAGCCCAGGCCTCCCAGACGCCTGCGCACTGTGTGTCACAGTGAGAAAAGTTCAAGGAACAAGTGTCTGGGAAGTGCTGAGAGCCAGAAGTGACAGGTTGAGAAGATGTTTGTCCCTTAGGCGGAAGTTTGACTTGGATTTAAGATGTCAGATTCCGTATTTGTGCATTTTCTCTGGAAGTGTTGGACTGGGGATGTAGTTCAGTGGCACAGCACCTGCCTGGAAAGCACAAGGTCCTGAGTTCAACTCCTGGCACCAATAAATAAATAAATAAATAACAGATCTTTGGAAGGGTTTCATAAAGGCACCCATAAATATGATAATTTTGTCATTTTCTGATCTCTACTAGAAGAAAAAAAAGTGTTCTCAAACTCATATGCAGTGGCTTGCTTTATTTTTATTTATTTATTTTTTTAAAGGAAAGGTTTTCTTATTTTTATTTTATTTATTTATTTATTTATTTTCGGAACTGGGGGTTGAAATCAGCCTCTTGCACTTGCCAGGTAAGCACTTATTCTACTGAGCCATCTCGCCGGCCCCTGGCTTGCTACACTTGGTTTTAGCCAAAAGACGGAGAAGCGATAAAAGTTCAGAGGGATTTCTTTTCTTTTTTGGCTGGCTCAGGATGCCTTAAAGGCAGGTTGGGTAAGGCGTGAGGATCTGGGGATCGAACCACAGTATCCTGAGCCTGACTGCGTTTGCTTAAGCAGGCACTTAAACAACTGAGCTAAAGGGCATGACCCCTCGCTTGCTTTAGTAACACAGAATATTGGAAGAGAAGTCTGGTGATTTCAAAATGAGGCTGCCATTTGGACCAGAGGTGCCACGGAAATCCCTTATTTTTGAACTGGTGTTTCCCCAGGAGGCCTCCAAAAGCAGCATGAAGTTTTAATTTTTAAGGAAGAAAAGTGCAAATTCTGGAGACTGCTGGGGAATTGAGTTTTAGTTTTTCTACTACATCTTACACATAGACCAATGAAGTTGAAAAGAGATTTTTTCCTCCCCAGATGAAAAGTGTAGAGGTCATGTAGCCTCCCCTCCCTGAGTCTGTAGGAACAGGTGACCTGATTCCTTGGCATCTGTCTTAGTCACTTCCCTCATTGCTGGGACAAAATGCTGGACACCCACAAAGGACAGGAGAAGTTTATTTTGGTCTGCTCTTTGTAGAGCTTGGCTCTGTAGCTGGCTGGCTCCAAGGCAGGGGTGGCAGCAGAGGAGAACCACTCACAGCGGGGCAACAGGAAGCAAGAGAACAAGGGGGCGGGCGGGAAGGAAGATGTAACCTTCCGGGTGGTGCCCACAGTGACAGCCTCTTCAGACCCGGCCGCCCCTCCTAAGCTGTCCCCCTCCCTGATCCAGCCACCCTTCAGAGGCTGCCTGCGCCTACAATCCCATGATATCTGAGGTATCAGTCTAACAGGGTCCACTAGTGAAGCCATCTGGGAAAGCTGTAGAGCCTGAAGCCAGTCACCCTGTGCTGCGAGGCCAAAGGAAGGCCAATCAGCTGCGCCCCTGCTCCTAGCATCCACAAGATTCCTGAGCCCAGGGACTGGCGACTCACCCAGATGAAACCTCTACAAGCAGCCCCAGAAATCCGCATTTGCATCAGGTGTCCATTGATTAATAAGAAGTTTAAAGTCTGATCACCCTCACCTGAGTGGCTGGGTTCGGGAATCCTCGGAGACGTGTTACCAGAACTGGCCTGCCACTCTCTGCCACCAGATTTGACAGAGTAGGCCGGGTGTGGATTCCTTTCAGAGCTGAGATGCGAGCACGCACACACATACCTGGTTTCCCGGATGAAACCTATGGTGTATATGCCCAAAAGCGTTGGAAAGAACCAGTTGTTTGTTCTCTACAAACCAGTGGTGGAAGTCTATATTCATTCGACCAACTGTTATCGCCCTCAGTACCACAGACAGCTTTACGGCAGACTTCTAGATAATATTAAACAGGGCCAGATTTTCTTCCTTTGAGGATTTGCCTAATATTTGGAATTAGACGTATATCAGTGAGAGCAAAATGGGGTGAATCAAGTGGCTGATGAAGTTGGATCAGTTTTGGTTTCTAAAAAAATGAGCTTTGACCGTAAGTGTTCTCTTTAATGCCCAACCCCATGCCTTTATAGTATTTTGGACATTTTTCTTTTTTTTATCATTTTTTTTTCATTTCTTTTTTTTTTTAATTTTTTTTTTTAATTTTTTATTTGAGAGAGAGAGAGAGAGAGAGAGAGAGGCCAGCTCAGCCCACTAGGGGGCGGGGCAGGCTGGCATGTGGTGCTGGGGGATTGAACAGCGGTCCCTGATGCTTTGCCAAGCTTGTTCCAAGGAGGTGCTTTAGACCACTGAGCCATCTCTCCAGCCCTGGACATTTTTCTAAACAGACGTTTTTTAAAAAATAAGTGCAGCTTATGTTGAAGTAAAGGAAAATAATTTCTTGGATTGACGAATCCCATTGTATTGTGTATAAAACTGACTCTACTGTCATTTTTATGAGTTAACTACTTATGGGTTCTTTACTTTTCTGTGTTTTTGAGACAGATTCTCACTATGCAGCTGAGGCTGGCCTTGAGCTCACTTTGTAGCCCAGGCTGGTCTTGAACTCACAACGATCCTCCTGCCTCAACCTCCTGAGTGCTGGGATTTCAGGTGTGCACCACCATGCCCAGCCTTAAAAAAAAAATTTTTTTTTAAACTCTTTTTGGTACTGGGAATCAAACTCAGGACCTTGTGCTTGCCAGATGGGCCCTTGTGCTGCTGAGCTATGTCCCCAGCCCTACTTACAGATTCTCTGTGCTCTCAGTTTCTGGGTGTAAGGTGTTCAAATCAGCTAATGTGATTTTACTATGGGAAGTCATCACGGGGTTAGGAGAGCATCAACACTTAGTTTCTGGGAACCGGGGAGACTGGCAGGGGATGGAATGTGTAGGCCAAGCTGCCCTTCTGCCTCATTCCAGCGGGATGAAGGGTCCGCCTTTGAGGGTAGACAGAACAACTTGTGTCCTTGGCTGCCCAGCTGCGTCAAATTGCAAAGGTGCTTGAGAGCCGGATTTGAATCTAGTGCAGGTGGACAGAAGGGCCCGAGGAGTCAGGGAGGTGGTAGAGACAGCACGCGGCAGTGCAGGTTTGATTTGCCCACCCTGGGGCCAGAGTCTCCAGTTCCCCAGATGAAAGGGTACCTTCTGTGAGCTGGGGGTGCCCCCTCCCGGGCCAGGAGATGCACCCCGATAAGGGCACAAAGGGAGCTGGAGCCGTCCTCCTCCACTGCCCCACGGGCACTGACTGCACGCCTTGTGTTCGGGTGCCAGGAAAGCCGGCTCCGGCTCCCAGAGCGCCCTCGCTGGCTTTGGTCTCACCAGGCTGGACCAGACTGAGCACGTAGATCCCTGGCCTTGATGTCTCCAAGGCCAAGGTTCCAAAAAGATGGCGTGATTTTCCTCAGCATGCCGGAGCAGCAGGACACAGTCTGTGCTGTGGCACAACTCTCTGGTCCCCAGTAGGAAAGCAATCTGAGCGGCAGGGACAGCCTAGCTCTGAGGCCTGCAGGCAGATTTCCTTGGAAAGCAGAAATAAGGTGTTTTTTTTTAAAATGTATTTGGTATAGGGTCTCACTACGCAGCTCAGACTTGCAGTGGTCCTCCTGTTTTTAGCCTCCCCAGCACTGGGATTACAGGTGCGTGGTATAGGCTCAGCGCGTGCAGGGTGGGGTGGGTTTGGCATGTGGTGCTGGGGTGATTGAGCCCAGTCCCTGCACTTGCCTACGCTGACACTTAGTCCACTGAGCTACCTCGCTGGCCCAATAAGGGAACATTTTGCCAGAGGAGTTTTGACTTTGATTTTTACAAAGGCTCTTGCTGTGACTAAAGTTTTGTTCTCGTGTCTGTTTGCCTGGACACAACTGGAACACATGAGCGTGCATTTGCATGACTGCCTGTGGCCGGGAGGGAGCTGTGGGAGGCTCTGCTGCCCACCTTCCCAGCCGGGCCCTTTGCTTCGTTTCACGTTACTCACTTCTCCGGCCTTCCCATTTACTGGAGAAACACTTTCACTGGGAAGCGCTGCGTAGCCTGTCCCTATTCAATGGCCCCTTTGTCTAGGATTGTGATAAAGTCTCCAAACCCAAAAAATAAAGGGGTGAGTGGAGGGGACAACTAGGCAACATTGCCTCCAGAGGAGCTTAACTGTTTAAGGGTTAGAGACACAGAAAAATTGTAACTTCAGTACTGTGATGGCTGAGCATTCCTGAAGAAAGCTGGCTTTGTTGGATGATGGGTTTTGAACTCTGTTAGGACAGACAAAATATCTTTTTTGGTCTCACAGCGTGGGCGGGGCTTTATGGTCTTAAAAGCAAATCTTCAAGTGCATTCTCTTTCCCTTACATCAGCCCACTCCTCTCCTTGGGGTGAAACAATAAACAAAGTGACCACTGTTGGTGCGGGGTGTTTCCTCTCGCTTTCCTTCTAGCGCAAACTCCCAGGGTAGGAGTCTTCAGCTAAGTGAACGCTGCCCCCTAAGACAGGACCTCAGCCGGGGTCGGGACCTGAGGGGACCTCAGGGCTCCCAGCAGGTCGTGCCCAAGTGCAGGATGCTAGGTGGAGAGGCCAGGGATCCCTACTGTGACTTCAAGCTCTAGGCGGCCCCTTTCGCTTTCCTTCAGCATTTGTGAGGTCCGTGCCTCCGCCAGGAGGGTGTGGCCCAGACTCTAGAGCAGCCCTGAAAGTACCATTTGTTTTTGAAAATGTGAGGCCTCTTTCCTTGGCCCCAGTGGCAGAGACAAAAGACATATTTGTGAAGAACAGTGACCAGAAACCGGCCTCTGTCTTCATCTAGCCTGGCTTTCGCATTTGTTCACACGGCTATCAGCGAAGAAAGCAGAATCTGCGAGGCTGCGTTCAAGCAGAGCTTGTGTGGTGTGGGGAAGGGGGCAAGTGCGCCCTATATGAGTAACTCTGTACAGACAGGGGTCCGCTCCACCCCATACTGGGGATTGAGCCCAGTGCTTTGGCCCTGAGGTACCTCCCCAACCCTTTTTATTCTTTGAGACCATCTCACATCTCACTGAATTCCCCTGGCTGAACACCTTCCACGTTATGGCCTCCCAGAGCACAGGGCGTCACCCCGACCTCTACCCACTATCGCACTTGCACACTTTACCCCTCTCCCTGTCTCTTTTATTGGAGGTGCTGAGGGTTGAACCTAGAACCTCACACATTCTAGGCAGGGGCCGCGCCAGAGAGCCACATCTCTAGTTATTAAAAA
>NW_004524681.1:5749708-5750876 GCF_000260255.1 Octodon degus
TTTTGAGACAAGCTCTCACTAAGTTGCCCGGGCTAGCTTTGAACTTTCCAACCTCCTGCCTCAGCCTCCAGATGTGTGCGATTGTGCCAGGCTCATGGCGATGCTTGGGTGTGTTTGCGTGTGCTCTTCTCTGTGGGGCACGCCCGCCCTGCTCTGCTGGGCAAGCTCACTCCCAGCCTTCTGGAAGGAGGAGCAGCCTTCCATTCAGGTTTTCGAGAGGAGATACGACAATCCTCACACTGATTCCTAATCCATTTGGCATTAGCAACGTCTGCCTCTGTTTCTCCTTCCGTATCCAGCCAGTTACGAAGCGCCCCAGCGGCTCTCCTGGAGTAAAGGACTTGCCTTTCTTATACCGCTCCTTCTTAAAGGCCATCAACACAGCAGGGTGCGTGGCTGATGTTTTTGGAATGACTAGAGTTCGAATTGGATCAATTATGTGAGTCTCATCTATTATTGAATAATCACTAGAATGACTGAAAAGATCAATCAACGCACTGCACATCTAAGGCCAGCCTTGTGTGTTCTCCTTCGGAGAACAGAAGTTGGAACCCTGGAGAAACACTCAACACCAGCTCCTGAGGAAATGTGGCCAGCCCACGACCAATTCTACCCTTCGATGGCTGGGAAATGTGCAAAATCACACAAGAGAAAGCCTTCAAAAACAGTTTCATTTATTCAGGGAAAGAAGAGATTGGGGCCTATGACATAAAAATAAGCAATGGTGGAGATTGGAGAATTCTACATACTCCTCCAGTACCTTCCGGAAGAACATTATTTTGCTGGGCAGCCTACACTAACCAGCTTTAGGAATGCGTCTGCATGGCTTTCTTTCATGGTGACTCCCATTAGGAATAAAAAATAAAAAAACCTCATAGAAAATATCATCGTAAGGTCTAGTACATGAAGAGCTACAGCCCAGCATGGTGGGTTATGTGTGCACAGTTTATTAATTTGAACGGAGATCCCCAAGGATCCAGGAGGAAGCCCCCCGCTTTCCATTTGCCTGCGAGAAGTTGTAATGTATGGGTCAAAAGCTACAGGCTGCGCCTCAGATTACGTGGAGCGAGCTGGCCGGGTGGGTTGGTTCTGAAAGCTCTGAGTGCCAGAAACAAAAGCTTTTAGTTAGAATTGCGTTTCAGGGAGGAAAGGGCGCCTCTCCCTCCTC
>NW_004524681.1:5751001-5757166 GCF_000260255.1 Octodon degus
CCCTCCCCCTCCTCCTCCTCTCTGGCCGTCCATTACAGCCAGTTACTGACTTTAATACTGCTGTTCTCAGGAAGCGCACCTATATAGGAAGGGCAGAAAAATGAACGAAGGCAGACATTTGATATTGATTTTCTTTTCTTCTGTGAAATTATATGAAAGCTCAATACCTGGTGGCAGTAACTGGATCAATAGACTCCATTTGAGCCAGCCTTGAAGCGACCATCCCAGACTTCCTCTGCAGTCAGGTTCATTATGTCTAACCTTCTGTGGTGCTCAAGTACTCTGGAGGTTTTTTGCTTGTTTGTTTCATTTTTGTCTCTCTCTCTCTCTCTCTCTCTCTCTCTGTGTGTGTGTGTGTGTGTGTGTGTGTGTGTGTAGTTAGTACAGGGTCTACAGGGTCTCGCTACACAGATAGGACTTTGTAGTGATCCTCCTGTTTTTCAGCCTCCCAAGAGCTGGGATTACAGGCGTGCACCACCAAGCCCAGCCTCAGTTGCCATTTTAGCGCGCCCTGGGGGCTGGGGCTGGCATGGCAGGCTGGGGATCAAACCCCTGCCCCTCCTTCTGCCTAAACAGGAGCTTTAATCGCTGAGCTATCTGGCCAGCCCACATTTCTGTCTTTTCAGGATAGAGTATTGTCATGCAGTTCAGGCTGGCCTTGAGCTAACTCACTGTGTAGCCCAGGATGGTCTCAGACTTCTGGCCATCCTCCCGCCTCAGCCTCCAGAATGCTTGAATCACACTATTAAGTCTTTCAGTGAATTTTTTTAATTTAAACAATGCAGTGAGGATTTTGCTAAAGGTAAAATTATGAAGAATGAGAACAAAGGTCGGTCCTTTTTTTTTTTTTTTGGCTAAAAAATCAACAATATAAAAATACTGTATCTGAAGTGGGGCATGGTGGTACAAACCTGTAACCCCAGCACTCCCGGAGGCTGAGGGAGGAGGATTGCAAGTTTGAGTCCTGCCTGGAAAATTTAGCAACTCAACAAGATCCGGCCTCAAAATAAAAATAAAAGGGCTGGGGGTATAGTTCAGTGCAATAGCCCTGGATTCAATTTCTAGTAGTATTAAGAATTAGAAAATCTAAAGAGGCAAATAGGAAAATAAAGTGAATAGTGGTACCCTTGTTGTAGAGCAGGCGGGTAGAGCTGGGATGGTGCTGCGTCTTCCGGGGTTTGATCCACAGAAGGCTCAGCAGCGTGCTTCCTGCGGGGCTATGGAGAGGAGGAAGGTCCTTTACGTTGCGTCGGCCCCGGCATCTCATGTCTGTGCACATCGTGGTTGTGAACACGAAATGCTGTGTTGGAAACATGCTAAGCCTGTCTGCGGTCTCTGTTCTGCAGGGAAGCAATCAGCCGCCTGTGTGACGCTGTGCCCGGGGCCAGTGGAGCCGCTAGAAAGCGAAAGGTAAATATCCGTGTGGTGTTGCTTGGTTCGGGTTTTTCTAACTGTGGCACTGTGGCATTGAAGTAGTCAGGAGCTTCTCCCACCCTGAGAGAAGCTGGCCTTTGTTGGGTGGTGTGTATCAGGGCTGCACCCAGAGGTGCTCTGTGAGCTGACCTGTGTGACATGGGAGCGCCTGCCCACCTCTAACACTGTGTCCCTGTCTCGTGAGATGCTGTGCTTGTCCCGTGAGGTTGCGGAGTCCAACCAGCTGGCCCATGTGGTGTCTTCTGGTTTCAATATGGTAGCAACGTATGTGATTTACATTTTAACATTCTTGACATTTTAAACTTCCTGGCCTGTTTTCCAGTGTGGACAGGCAGAGAGGCGAGGTCATAACACCTGAGGGGAAGGGGTTGGCCACGCTGAGAGAAAGTGAAAGCTGGGATTAAACTGGGGATCTTGCACTTGCCAGGCAGGTGCTTAGGCCTCCGAGCTGTCTCCCCAGCCCTGGAAGTGAAAGTTTTGATACTGGCCACACTTGGATTGAAATTCTGCCTCTGCTACCCAGGGACTGTGTGATATTGGACAAGTGACTTATTTGCTGGATTCTTGATTTCCTCATCTGTGAAATGGGAGAAGATAGCACTTTCTGGAGAGGAAGTGAAGTCGTGTCCACAAGGTGTGTGACAGCGACTGGGATATGCATTCAGTAGACCTCTACTGTCTGTGTTAATGGTGGCACTGTGGCTATGAAACTGTTAGCCCTGCGGGCGCAAAGCCCAGCGAGGAGTTGCATGAGGCTCCCAAGGTAAGTATGGAAATCCCGACATCATGGACGGTCTAAGAAGAAGGCTCTTGGAGATCGTCTGGTCTACCCTTTCCCCGCACAGCTACTAACCCAGCCTGCGAGAAGAGCTGGTCACCAGTGCAATGAAGGTCACAGCCAGCCGTAGAAGTCAAAGCTTGCTGGTGCTTTGTTTCTATGTCACCTGCCTCACTCTTTGTTACCACTCTTCATCATGTGCAGAGGGCTGAACCCAGCGACTCCAAGCAGCCATTGGTGTGGGAAACTCCACGAGTGGCCCTTGCGTCTGGTTTTGAATTTCTTATAATTGATTTGTTCAGTGGAGCTCAGGGCCCCAAAACAGCGTCTAGAGGATGACTGCTCCTTCCCCTCTTCGTCTCTGTGCATAGGATTCTCCAGCTGGGCAGCGATCTCGACAAACAGACTCATTCATCTAAGACCTTTAAATTTCAGGAGTAGGGATTCCAAACCCCAAAAGAAAACGAGCCTAGCTATCATCTTTGCAGGAGGTAGACCCAGGAAGAAAAACGGAAAGTTTAAAGTTCATTTCCGGGGCTGGTGAGATGGCTCAGTGGTCTAAAGCTTGGCAAAGCACAGGGACCGCAGTTCAATCCCCCAGCACCACATGCCATCCAGCCCCACCCCCTGGTGGGCTGAGCTGGCCACACACACACACACACACACATACACACAATAAATAAATAAATAATAAAATAAAGTTCATTTCCTTCATTTGATAAATACTTATTGAGTACTTTATCTGCGTAGTAATTAATACAATGAGTATTTAAATTTTAAAAACTATATGATAGTGAAAGATATAGGGCCATTAATCCCCTTCACAATACTCCTCCTCCTCCTCCTCGATTCAAAAGCGCTTGTCGCGTCACCCTTGCCACTTTCCGGAGCAGCTCTGGAAGCCCTCTTTCGTGAGTGTCGCTAGCTGTGCTGTGGTGGCCGCTTCCATGTGTTGACGCAATTCAACATGTTTGCTTTTCACGGTCCTTCTGGCCTGGGGAAGAGCCGGAGTGAGAGCCGCGAGTAAGGCGGAGGAGGACCGCTGGGCGGCGCTGCGCCGCGTCCACCCACCATATTTGTGTCCACATCTTAGAAAGCCACTCAGGAGAGAGGACTTCGGGAACTGCTGTAGAAGGTGGCAAGAATGATGGGCTGAGTGTGTTTGAAGCGAGGGGAGGATTTTGAAGGGGATTCATAGCAATGTGTCTTTTATTATAAATTTAAAAAAGTTTCCCAGCATTTTGCATTTTTTATTCTCTTCTTTTCCAATTCTTTTACTATAGGAAAAAATATCCTACACATAACAAACTTATCAGATAACACAATTGTCATCTTAACCTTAACCATCATTACCTGCAAGTATACGGGTCAGTGGTATTGTTTTATTTGTTTTTCTAGTCTCTAAAGCGTCTGTCTGTAATCTTTATTATCTCCTTCATTGTGCCAGCTTCGCATTTGACTTATTATCTAGCTCCTTAAATTTTAAAGTTGGCTTTTTACTTGAAACCTTTCTTTTTTAATATAAGGCTTTATAGCTATAATTTCCCTCTCAGCACTGCTTTGGCTGTGTCCCATAAATTTTGGTATTACGCTTTGTGTGTGTGTGTGTGGTCTTTTTGTGAGGGTCCTTGCTCTGTAGTCCAGGCTGGCTTTGCATTCCCTGTGTGGTCTAGGCTGACCTCGAACTCACAGCGATCCTCCTGCCTCAGCCTCCTGAGTGTTGGGATTAGAGGAGTGCACCACCACACCCAGCTATGCTTTTTTTTTTCTTTTTTAATACTATCTTAATTACGACAAAAAAGGCAAAAACCTTACAAACAGCCAGACATGATGGCTCATACTTGTAAGCTTAGCTGCTTGGAAGACTGAGGCCAGTCTGGGAAACCTAACAAGGCCCTATCTCAATAAATAAACAAATTTTCAAAAATCTGAACCAGCCCTGTGACTTACCATCACTTACAGATGAGGAAAGCAGGGCCCACAGGGTTAAGGACTTGCCTGGTGCCGCAGTCGGGCGGTGTGAGTGTCAAGGGCGGGCAGGCAGCCTGCAGATCCAGCCCTTCCCTGGACGCTGTCTGCCTCTCCAGCCTCGCGTTGCTCCCCAGCTGAGGGAGCCCAGAGCCACTAAGCAAAAGAATGGAGGATCTCAAGTCTGTCATAGAGTCCCAAGGGCCAGTCTGCTGAGTCAGTACTGACAAAAGCATTCATGAATGTCAACTAAGGCCTCCTTATCTTAGTTTTTCATTTGTAAAACAGGGACCAGCACCCTCCCAGCCAGCCTCTGCTTTTCCAGGACAGTTGAGAAGAGTCTCACCCTCAGATCTCCTTTCTGTTCCCTTCTCCTCTCCTCTCAGCAGTGACACAGCCCCAGGCCCGGGTCCCCCCAGTTGGCCCCCACATCTCCACTTAAGACACAGCACTAACCATCATCGGTAATAAAGTTGGTACTTTAGTACAGAGCTGGACTCCTGCGGGACTTGGCAGGTGGAAGGGCCGGATGGTGGTATGACTCCTGTTGTGCAAACTGAGACACCAAGGGGGCCTCAGGGAGCAACGGGCACCCTCAGCTACTCCCGCACTCCCTGGGCCACCTGGGGGCTGAACTCAGTCTGCCTCAGTGCCAGTCCTGTGTGCCCTGCCCCCATGTGCCCACAGAAAATCACATGGTCTGTGGCTTGTTGGAACTCAGGTCATTTCTGTAACCATGAGAGACTGTCTTCTTCCATACAGTAAGC
Source organism: Octodon degus (assembly GCF_000260255.1). NCBI lineage: Eukaryota > Metazoa > Chordata > Mammalia > Rodentia > Octodontidae > Octodon > Octodon degus. The sequence goes on from NW_004524681.1 coordinate 5,755,949, forward strand.
ACGTGTTGAGCGTTCCTCACAAGGTAAAGGTTATTTTGAGGGCAAGATGAAGACGATGTAGGTAAACATTCCTCAAAAATAACAAAATGCTTGATGATGCTTATGAGATAGCAGGATAATCGAAGTAGTATTTTAAAACTACCATAGAAAAAAATCTCTCCAGAAGCGAATGAGTGATTTGCTGTTAACAGCATCATTTTAGAGAATAAAACATGCTTAAGCAGTGCAGCTGGCCTGGCCACCGTGAGCGTGAAGAAAGCGGACCAGAGTCAACTTGGTGAGAAGTGGTGCCCGTGAAGTTTGGGCTCTTACTCCCGTGTCCACTGCGCTTCAGGGTGTGCTTGGCAGCGGGGGAAAGTGAAAACATATGTACTGAATTTCGACAGTGTACGTTCCCTCTTGGTGTGGTTCTGGAAGGAATCAACCAAGAATAAATACAAAAACAAGACTGTGACAGGAACAAACTGTGTTTCCATTGATTGCCTGATCGGTATTTTTTGAGCAATCACTAATTTTCTCCATCCTCAGTTTGGCCTACTTTCCAGCTGAGGATTGCAAGACTTAATCCAAACACCCATCCCAGTATTATATCTCTCAGACTGCCGCTTAGAGGCTCAGTGTTGGAAAGGACAGCAGTGATGATAACAACTACAACAACAGCTTTCCTGTATCCCGCCGAGTACTACCCTAAATGCTCTCCATTTGCCATCTAATTTAATTTTCACAGCAGCTTGGATGAGGCGGCAACTTTGCTGGGGCTTAGAAAGGTCACTGGTCCAAAGTCAGCCGGCTGCAAAGCGGCACACCTGTTTGGAGAAGGCGGGCAGCCCCCCCTTGCCATGCATGACACCTCTTGCCCCCACCATTCCCAAGCACTCTCTACTCTTCCTGAGAAGTCCCTGTCAAGATTGTCGGGTTTTAGCCAGGTGTGGTGCACTTCTGTAATCCCAGCACCTACAAGGCTCAGGCAGGAGGACTGTCGCGTTTGGGGGCCAGCTTGGGCTACATTATGATTTCAAGGCCTGGACTACAGAGTGAGACCCTGCCTCAGAAAAACAAAATACGGGTGGGGGATGCAGCTTAGTGGCACAGTGCCTGCCTGGCAAGCATGAGGTATGAGTTTTATTCCTGGTAGAAAGAAAGAAGAAAGAAAGAAAGAAAGAAAGAAAGAAAGAAAGAAAGAAAGAAAGAAAGAAAGAAAGAAAGAAAGAAAGAAGG
>NW_004524681.1:5757266-5766952 GCF_000260255.1 Octodon degus
AAGAAAGAAAGAAAGAAAGAAAGAAAGAAAGAAAGAAAGAAAGAGAAAGAAAGACAATTTTTATCCAAACGCATCCATTTCCTCAGGATCTTCCTCTACATTTCTGTCAGTTTCTTAAGGAATTAACAGAGAGTGGAGTCAGTCATAGATGTCCAGTTTAACAAGGACGGTCTGAAAACAATGATTTACCTAGAAAGCGTGGCTAGAGGTAGGATTTTGAGCGTGTCTCATCTGAGGGTGAAGACGGCTGCATGCTCAGTGGCTTTGGTGGTAGGAGTCACGCCTCAGCGGCTTTCCTTTACTGTACTGAGACGGACCTGAGCGCTGCTCTGAACTCACCCAGGAATTTGTTGATACAAAACATTCGGGGAGAAGGAAAGACTGAGAAAACTTGAAAGCCTCAGATTCCACTTAGGGAAGAAATTGCTGCACTCCAATCAAAAAAAAAAAAAAAAATTAATGAGAAAGCAGCTCACCTCATTTGATTTAGCCAAAGTAGAATAGAGAGGAAGGTTTATTTTTAACATTTAAAAAGCACCCCTGTAACAACATCCGTCACTCACAGTGTTTTGTTATTTTTAAAGGCTCCTGTTAAGTTCCTCTCATCAGTTCTTGGTAAAAATAACCTTCAGTTTTCTGGAATGAATATAAAGCTGACCATCTCCACGTGCAGCCTCACACTGATGAACCTAGACGACCAGCAGGTAAGACGGGGAATGCACTTTGTGGCTTACCGTAGTTCGATTATTCTGGAAGTCTGAGGGTAACGATAAGAGTAAAGTGTCCGACAGAGAGAGCATGCTCACAGCCCAAGTGGAAAAACGAAACACTTTGCATAAATTTAGGGATAAATCCTGGGCTGACCATATTGGAAATCATTTTCCAATAATTAGAATAATAACATTAGTAAATTATCACTGGCCTTAACTGCTCACATGCTTGCTGCTCCCTGAATGGCTTTGTATGAAAAATAAAGGTCTAAGAACATAGTAAACAGCACTTGCTAGCTAATACCCTTGATTTGGTCATTGGTAAGTCTCCGCCAGCTCGGCCCAGAGGAAAAGCAGCTCCATCACCATAACTCAGGCTATTCGGCCAGGTTGCAGGTGAGGGACAGAGGGAGAAGGTGACATCAGTTCAAGCTAACTAAAATCTAAGTAGAAGACACTTTTCTCCAACTTGTGTGGTTGAAAAGCATTCTCCACTAGTACACACAATTCTTTTCTTTCTTGTTATTCTACCATACACCTGAGTTTTTACTGTGTACCTCATTTCTCATAGAACAGCTATTATGGTTTGTATCTGGTTGTCCCCCCAAAGACACATGTGGTCATGGCTGGTGAGGGGGACTTTTTGAAAGCAGCTGAATCTAGAATTTGTGATTGGTTCATGCTCTAGTGCTGGGATTGGGGATGTGAATGCTACATCTGCCATAAGGCAGGTAACCTACATACGGTATCAGGGAGGAAAAGAGGCTCCCCCCATTTTCCTTTTGTTGCTTTGGCTGTCTTACACCACTGTGAACTGGTGCCCCTCTGCCATGCCACCCTGCCTTGGAGCCAGCTGATTGTGGACTGAAACCTCTACAAACTGAACTAAATCAACCTTTTCTCCCTTAATTCGGGACATTGGATATTTTGTCTCAGCAACAAGAGAAAAGAGAAAAGTGACTAAGACAGAATTTGGTGCCAGGAGTGGGGCTGTTGCTCTAACTATCCCTGAATGTGTGGTTCAAGAGCCTTTGGAAATATTTCGTGGGAAGAGACTGGAAAGGTTAGGAAATGCTGGACAAAAAAATAGAGGTGAAATGACTTAGGCTGTTCTGTATGGGACGTTCTGGTCAGAGCTCAGAAAACCAGAAAACCGATGAAAACCCCATCAGTTAAACCAGGCTTGGGAGGTTTTTGCTAGGAAGAAGGACTGCATGGGATTCTGGACTCCAGATGATGTGTTATGGGTTGGCAAGAAATTTGTCTGCAATTCGCTCATGTCCAGAGACTTTGCCTGAGACTGAGATTAAGGGTGCCATACTAATTAATCTTGTAGAAGAAATTTCAATGCAGTCAAATGTTGACATGGTAGCGTGCCTACTGTTGGAGACTTTTAGCCAGATCTATGTTGAGAATCAAGAGAGCCCAGCAAAGTGATTTAGAATGTTGTGAGTTGGGCCAAAAGGTGAGCTCCAGTAAAGCTATGCACTGCAAATACAGAACAGAGGATACTCCTTTGCTGAGAAGAAACAAGAGGGTAGAAAAGATGGCCAGAGAGGATCACAAAAAGCAACAGGACTGCATGCTCTGCAGCCTCAAAGCTGCAAAAGTGAAAGACTTCACTTTGAAAAGAAAGCCATAGAGCACCATGTTCCTGACTGGCAGAAGCCTGGAAAATTGATTCCTCAGAATTGGATTCAGAGTGGTTAGCAATCTAGGCACTCCACCCCTACAACCAAGAGAGGAGGAAGGCGGGCTACTGCCCAGGCTAGCAGCAGACCTTGGAGTCATCCATGCGGGGCTGGTTTTAGATGCATGCAAAATACAACAATTGTGGAGGTAAGAAGGCTGCCACCCAGATTTAAGAAAGCTGGTAGGCCAGGCAGTGTGCCCTGACAGGGCAGTGTGTAAAGCTGGCAGGGTGAAGCCGAAGGTGCAGAGGAGACCCCAGAAGCCTGGAAAATTCAGGCACATGGATTGTCTGAAGACACCTGCAAGGAGGGAGCAAAATGATCCCAAGAGAGAAGCCATGGGAGCTACAACTGTAAGCCCTCGGGATCTCGCGTCTTGCCACAGATGACTGCCTCAGATGACTCACGTGGGATGATAGCACTTAATGTTCACTCTGCTGGCTTTTGGACCTGCTTTGGTCCCATTCCTTTATATCTCTGTTTGTAAATTTAAAAATGGAAATGTTTATCTTGTGCCACTGAATGTTGGAAGTGTTTAACTTTATTTTCAAATAACTTTGTATTTCAGCTAAGTGTTTGCCTTGCATTTTGGAAGAGACTTGGGACTTGGACCTTTCAGCAATACTGAAACTGTTAGGGCATCAGAGAGACAAACAATGCCTTTTACATAAAGGGATGTGCATGAGTCTTCGGGGGGCCAGGGGTAGAATGTTAGGATTTGTATCTGGATGTCCCCCTAAAGCCTCATGTGGTAATGGGGGGCTTTTTGGAGGTGGCTGAATTTCAAGTTTGTAATTTGTTCATTGTCTTATACTGGGATTGGTGGTGTGAACGCTCCCCCCGCCCTAGGTGGACAGCCTGCAGAGAGTACAAGGGAGGGAAAGAGGCTTCTCCTCCCCACTGGCTCTTGTTGCTGTTGATGTCTTCTGCAGCCATGAATGGTTGCCCCTCGGCCATGCCACCCTGCCTTGGAGCCAGCTGATTATAGACTGAAACCTCCACACGCTTTGAGCTAAAACAACCTTTTCCCCCTTAATTTGGGCAATTGGGTTTTTTTTTTTTTTTCCTTTTTTCCAGAACCGGGGATTGAACTCAGGCCCTTGTGCTTGCCAGGGAACCACTTATTCCACTGAGCCACCTTCCCAGCCCAACATTGGGTGTTTTTTCTCAGCAACAAGAGAAAAGTCACTAAGACAACAGCCTTGCTAAAGCAAATGTAAAATACATACAAGTGGTGATCCAAACATACAAAGGATATTTAAATTTAAAAGACTTACAGTAAAACACACATGCAGCTTCTCAATATTGGGGATCTGCAATCAATATTGGGGATGATGGCACTGATCTCTGATGATTCATGTCTCATAATGAAAGAAAACTCATGACACGAGGAGAGAGCTGATGGCCACTGTTTATTAAAGGAGCACACTGTGAGGAAAATGCAACAGGAACAGAGGCGTTCTGTACTGAACGAGAACAAAAGGCATTCCATAGAAAGGAGTTCAAAAGATAATTCAAGGAGAGTACATGTTTCACTTGAGCTGATAGAATGGGGACAGCCGAGCTAATAAGCTAGAATTGCTAGGCTTGGGAACAGCACAGAAAATCTGCTTCCACCTGAGTGACAAGGCTATGGCCTCCCTCCGAGCCATACGACACTGTCTGCGGAGCTCTCAGCTGACCTGTGAGGATGGCCACGTCTACAGCCTAGATTCCAAGGGCTTCCCATCTACATCTTCAGTGCCCACTCCCACAGCACGTTGCCAGTAGGACCCTTGGGGATACTCCCCTGCACTTCAAACACTTCTCCTATCACTCTGCCACTCTCTGCAGCAGTTCTGGAAGTCCTCTTTTGTGAGTGTCTTTATGGGCCATGATCACAAATCTGATGCATGCTGCTGCGAAGGACCAGCCACCAGAAAGGCCTTTAAAGACATGGCAGTGCGTCTTCATCCCCCTTGTGCGCCAGATCTGGCACTCTTGTTATCCCTGGATCTTCCCCAAAGTTAGAAGGATCAGGAAAGGGGAACATTTTGAATTGCTTTAGGACATCAAGGAAGCCATGACAATGTAACTAAAGACACTCTCAAAGAGAACTCCAGAGCTACTTCAGAAAGTAGCAAGAAAAATGGGATAAATGTGTTTTAAGTGAGGGGCAATATTTTGAGGGAAAGTATGCCAATTTGTCTTTTACTGTCATAAATTTTTTTAAACATTCACCATACTTTTAAAACACATTTTGTACAGGCCTCAGGCTAAACAAATAACTAAACTATGGCTCTTTTTTACTTACCTACAATTCTTAAACTACCTTCCTTCTATTGAGTTATTTATGTATGCTAAAGTCTGCTTTTTCTCTGTCTGCTATGTAGCAATTTGAGGTTGTGAATATATGTTTTATTTAATGGGCTGTTATGGGTGGTGACTCTCAGAAGGTCGAGTGTGCCCTGTAGTGCTACAACACCGAGGCGCGAGGCCACCGAGCAGGTAGAACGACAGCCTTGATTCTTACTAGCAGCTGCTGGGATGCTGTAACGCTTTGCTTTTCAGCCTCAGTGAGCTGAAAATCCCAGTCCCTAATCATGGGGTTTCTGAGAAGATGAATCTAACAGTAAATGTGTAATAGGGCTGTTTTTAATTTTATTTTTATTTTTTTTTAATGTTTGGTTTTTTAAAAAATTTTATTTATTTATTTATGTGTGTGTGTGTGGCCAGCTCAGCCCACCAGGGGGCGGGGCTGGCTGGCATGTGGTGCTGGGGGATTGAACCGCGGTCCCTGTGCTTTGCTAAGCTTGTTCTAAGTAGGTGCTTTAGACCATTGAGCCATCTCACCAGCCAATAGGGCTGCTTTGTGGATTAAGTGAGATCCTCGATATAAACCCATCAGCAGAGCACCAGCTCATGGTAGCTGTTATCGCGTGCTCAAACATTCTCCTTCTGAGGCTCTTATATATGCACCCAGTACTTCATGGGGAAAGTATAATCTGTGCAGTTCTTCTTTTTTATGTATTTGGTACAGGGTCTCACTATGCAGCTCAGGTGTGTAGTGAGCCTCCTGTCTTAGCCTCCCTAGCGCTGGAGTTACAGGCCTGCGCCACCACACCTGGTCTCAGTGCCAGCTCAGCATGTGGTACCAGGGATCAAACCCCAGTTCCTGTGCTTGCTTAGGCAGGCACTTAGTCTGCTGAGCTATCTTGCCAGCCCAATCTATGCAATTCTAAAAGTTTCAATAATATAGAAGTACAAGGTTTGAGGGCTGCTTTATTTTTCAAATTCAACGATAGAATTTATACTTATGCCACAGTATATATAGCACATTCAAGGAAAATGCCTACCAGACTTCTGCTCTGTTGCGCTGATCACCCGTGAGAGGTGATCCACTGCCACCACAGCCATGCTTGACTTTTTGGGCTGGTGAAACGCTCACTCCATCATCCATGTGCTTTGGCCTAAACACATCTATAGATGTAAATTTTGTCTTATGCCCATGTGCTTGATACCACAGAAGCTCAAAGCTTTCAGTTATGAACTCTGTCTGGATTTAGTGAGGAGCCCTGAAGTGCCTGAGAGCTCTGGAATGGAGACGAGCAGGCAAAACCAGAGCCTTCTGAGCAGGTCCTAATGGTCATTGTGAAAAAATGGTCCTTTCCAGGGGCAACAGAGTGAGTGGGGAGTTTATGAAGAATGAGGCTGTAGGGCATGTGCTAGACATAGTTCATTCTTAGCTACTTCTTCCTCTGCTGCCTTCCTGAGGCCAGCCATTGGTGCTCCATGTCAGGGACAGCAAGCAGGATGGCAGCCACTCCTGTGCTGCTGCAGCAAGGAGGTGCACTTGGGGGCCACTTACTACTAACTATCTGCTCTGCCAGGATGGCTTGGAATGGGGAGGAAATACATTATGGATGGCAAATTGTTGGAGTCTCTCTCTGTCTATTTCTTGGCATTGGAGATTAATCCGAAGACCTTCACACTGAGCTACATTCTCCCCTCCCTTTCTTTTGTATTTAGTGCAGGGTCTACAGGGTCTACAGTGTCTTACTACACAGATCAGACTGCTAGTGATTCTCCTGTTTTCAGCTTCCCAAGTGCTGGGGGGGGCGCGCCCTCATGGCAGGCCAGGGATCAAACCTCCAACCTGTGCATCCGCCTAAGCAGGTGCTTTAATCCGCTGAGCTATCTGGCCGGCCCTCCCATGCTTGGGGGGGAAAAAAAAAGTTCTGAGACCTCAACCATCTTGCCCAAGCTAGACTCAAATTTGCGATCCTCTTGTGTCAGCCTCCCGGAGTGCTGGAATTACAAAGCATGTTGACACCATGCCTGGCTTGTTTTACATTTAAGCAACAGGTCTTTTGGGGGCCTATGTTTAATATTAGTACCCCTTTCCGTCGTCTGTGGGGTTATGTTGTAAGCCCTCAGTGGATGCCTAAAACCACAGAGGGACTAAACCCTGCATACACTCTTCTGTCCTCGTTTTGCCAGCCTCAGCATAGGGTTTTTCTTTCCTGAAGTCAGGAACTTTACCTTTTCACTTCAAGGAAGCCCTTGGCAGCTTCTTTGGCATATCCGGCTGCCAGCAGCGCTACTCTTTGTACTTTATGCCCATCATTAAATCTGTGGTGGCTCTTTCCACTTGGCTATCTCAACGGCAGCGGGGCTAGGAACTGCAAGATCTCCTAAATGATGGTTGGGCAGACAGACAGCATGGACGCACTGGGGAAGGGAGGAGTCACATCGTGGACACTGTGTGGCCCAGAGCGCGACGGCGTGAACTTTCACCATGCTCATCAGAATGGTGTGCGATAAAATGTAGTTACTTCCCAAATTTTCCACGTAATATTTTCAGATTGCAACTGACCACAAGTCAACGAGCCTTAATCACGGATAAAGAGGCCCGTATAGTACTGTAGGGCCTTCAGCTAACATGTCAGCCTCAGCTGCTCCCATTCATACTAATTCTTTACTCATAAATGCCACCAATTCGAATGGCTGCTGAATTAAGAAAGTAACAGGTAAAAGAGCCAGAAAATGGATACTCAGAGACAACATCAAATATCGGGAGCTCAGGCAATGGCAACCGTCCAGGTCTAAGAGGACACCGTGGCTCAGGCACAGTGACTAATGGTGTTGCCTGTGCTGTCTTGGGGCACCTGGCAGACAGTACCTTCCCTGTCCAGGTGAGCCCTGTGGCACCTTGCTGGGGGGACTAGCCAAGCCCTGCCACATACTCTACCTTTGCAAAACAAAGGGGGAAAGCCTGCAGTTTTAGCTGCAATGTCTGTATTGAAATGTTGGTCTTTAAGAAATTATTAGCATGAGCCAAATAAAAGACATGGCCTGAGGGCAGCTGGTGTGGGGCTTCTCTTGTGAGGAAACCTACCACACAGGATGGCTCTAGAATGCTGGAAAATAATTTCCCTGATCACACTGTGCATGTGAACTTTTTTTATAATTCCTAGCTTCATCCTAGCTTCATCATATACATGTGCACACATGTACACACACACCCACCCACACACACACAACCTGCACTTAATCCTTGCAATTTGGAAGGTACATCCAGTTACTCCAATTTTCAGTTTGGGATCCAAGCCACAGAAATTAAATAATTTATTGAGCTACTGATCCAGTGGAGACGAAATTTGAAGCAGGCGGACCAATTCCAATGTGTGGTAACTTTATTTTTATTTTACTTATTTTATTGAGAAAGTTCAGAAGGATTTTTTTTTGCTGGCTCAGGATGCCTTAAGGGCAGGTCTGGTAAGGCTCGAGAATCTGGGGTTGGAACCACAGAATCCTGAGCCTGACTGCTTGCTTAAGCAGGCACTTAAACAACTGAGCCAATGGGCAGGGCCCTGTGATAACTTTAGTATTGGAAAGAAAATACATGTTAAGAAATGTTACCATTTTCTATCTTCAGTAAATGCACTAACTTCAGTGATCTCTGCCGACGGCCTAGTGTTAAGGTCTCCAAACAGCCACGAGGTTGCAGAGCGTTCTTTTATCCTTGGAACCTTCAGAGGCCCACGTCCCTCACATGTCACTTGGAGGTAAAAGCCACTGGCAGCTAGCTGTGCCCTGGCCTTCAGCAGTGTTATCCACACTCACACAATGTGCCCAGACGCTGCCCTCACTGACTTTAGCCACCATCTGTGAGAAAGCAATGCAAGAGGCGAGGTACGGAAGACAGGACCCAGGGCCAGCGGCTTGCTTCCTAGCTTCCTCCAGCCCTCCCTCCTCCCCCAGCCAAGCCAGTGCTGGGTTCTTACTATCCCTCAGTCTTCTGTTTATAGCACCTCCCCCACCTGGAGGAGACGGGTGAATAAGAGTAAGGAAGGCTGTGGGCTTTGCCGTCACCTGGAGTAGAACAACTAGAACCTTTTTAGTGATCCTAAGATTCCTGCTGGTATTTCGCTTGATGTAACTAGAACTTTAAACGGAGCTTCTGGATCTTAATAAAATAAGCACATGATCACTGATCAGACCGATTTTCCTGAGCTGGTAATTTTTTTTTTGGTAAATTCTTACAGACAATATTTAATTTACTACGTTTTACTTCCAGAAATCAACCTATAAGTTGGGTTTTGAAGCAGGGTTTCCTCTCTTGTATATACTGGTTGTTTAAATCTTAAAGTGGATGCAACACATATCAATAAAAAGTAGCACACGGAGTATGTATGAGATACCATCAAACAACAAGCAACATACACAGAACAAGAAATTTTATTATCATTAATGCTGGTGCATAAAGAATAACAATCTTAATTAGAGGAGGAGACAGAGAGAAACATCAGATATCGAGGTGGATTTCTGGGCAGGTTAATTGTTCACAGTCTTTTTTAAGAGATAGGGCTTTCCTTTTACTTGACAATTTTCACTAACAGTTCCTACAATATGAAATTCAACCCAAGTCTTTCATAGGTCAAGTTAAATGAAAAACAGCAAGCAAAACAGGATTTCCTTAGTGTATCAGAGTATTAGAAATAACTTGTCTTCTTTGTACTTCTACATACATTTTATGTCTAAATTTGAAAATTTTTAAAAAGACATCTCTGTGACTTTTAAAAATACCATAGTCATGACAATGGATTTTCCTGAAGTACATATCAGAGTTGTTTTATAAATGATCAAGATACAGGTACAACCTCAGATGCTCTTGGGAACACATTTAAGGATACTACACATGCGATACATATCATTTTAGTTTGCTCATCCTTCTGGGATTATGAACAATAACCATTTCATTTTACATTGCAAATTTAACCTTTAATCTGTAACTTGGATAGAT
>NW_004524681.1:5767767-5774222 GCF_000260255.1 Octodon degus
GCTCTCCCGCGAGGCGCCGCCATGGGCTGCGCGCCCTCCTGCTCCTCCAGCGGCCCTTCCTCCTCCAGGAGCGGCGCGGCCCCGCTGCGGGCCGCCTCCCGGCTCCCGCCACCGCCTACCTCCATCTGGGGAAGGTCACCCTCGCCCGGCATCACGTCCATCTGCAGGTCGTTGCACTCTTCGTACAGCTCGCACAGCTCTGCCATCTCGGACATGGCTGAAACCGCGGGACCACTAGCGAAGCGGCTTCCGGAGAAGAAGGATGCGCGGCCGGGCGGCTGTGCGCGTGCGCGTGCGCGAATGCCGCGCGCTTGCGTCACCAAACGCGCACGCGCGCTCCTGGACGCCGCTTCCGCCCGGCTCGCAGCGATGGCGGGAGCTGCTTCCGGTCCCCCCAGAGACCCGCGCGTGGTTCGCTGGGTTACTTGCGGGAGTCGGATTTATTGTCCAGAGGCTGCAGGCAGGGTCGTCACTCGGGGCCCACGCCGCCCACCCCCTCGTGGCGTGCCCGGCTGTGCCTGGAGCGCGGCGCGCGGGGAGCCGCTGCCCAGGCGCCGCCCCCTCGAGTCCCGCCTCCTTCCCGGCCGGGTCGCCGCCCCTTCAGGTGTGATGTCACCTGTCCCCGGGCGCTTCTCCAGACCATGTCGTCCCCACAGATAAACCCTGAGAAACGATCTGTTCTGCTCTTGTGGTTATTTAAAAAATTAGTTTCACAGACAAATATATTTTTAAAAATATAAAGAAATATTTAGTCCTATTTTCCCGTTAGCTAATTTTCCACCGTATTAATTTGGTGCCTATTCGTCAGATCTCCCCGTGGATTTACAAGGAACTTTTGTGTACTGGTGAAGAAAGGACTATTGGGGTGTTTTCCTGTTCCTCCCGCTCCCCTCTTCCTCCGTGCTTAGACCTCGGAGCCATCTCCCCAGCCCCTTTTGGTTTTTCATTTGTGTAAATATACTGTAACTGACCTAACCAAGGACCGTTTATTATTATTATCATCATCATTACAAATCATAAATAAATGAACATTCACATGTAACAGTGTTTTAGGAGCAGAAATGCAGGATCGTCGGTTTTGCATACTTTGGTTTAATACACACTGTCAAATTGCTCTCCAAAGTTAGGGGGCAAGTTTTAGCTGTAGTAGGCAGGGACTGAGAACACGCATGCGCTCTCTTCATGGGATTTCGTTGGACGCTGACAACTTTATCACTTTAATGGGATCTTTCATAGCATTAGTTTCTTGGAAGGTTGATTGTCTTTCAGTATGTGTAACGTTAGTATTTCCTCTGTGAATTAACTGGTTTTATGTTGGGTGTTTTTGTTACTGAAACTGATAAATTCGTTGTTTTACAAACGTAGTCTCCCTACTTGTTGTTTGTCTTAAGTGTTATCATAGACAAGTTTTATTTATTTATTTATTTATTTAGTGGTACTGGGGATCAAACTCAGGACCTTGCGCATTTCCCCGGCTTAAATTTATTATTATTTTTTTATGTACTCAGATTTATTTCTTTCTGTCTTTTTCTATTAAGATGGATTTTTCTACTTCAGTTGTATGTCTTGATATCTGATAAGGAAAACCTTATCTTTGTTCTTTATAAATTACCATAGCTCTTTTTACACTTACTTTTTTTTTTTTTGGTGAAGCCAGGGTTTGAACTCAGCCCCTTGTGCTGGCCAGGGAAGCACTTGTTCCACTGAGCCATCTCCCCAGCCCTTCCACTTACATTTTAACATGAACTTTACAAGCAGCTTAATGTATCTTTGTATGTTTTATATCTGATAAGGAAAATTTTGCCTACTTGCTCTTTTGAAAATTTCTATGGAAGGTTTTGCACATTTATTTTTTCCATGTTAATTGTAAAAGCAGAGTGAAAAATTCTGTAAGTGATACTTGTAACATTTTTATTAGAAGTGCATGGAGTTTACAGATTAAAGGGAGAGAGCGGACACCTTTACAGTATTACTTCTCATCCTTAGGCTGATCCATATCTTTCCACTTACAGGTCTTATTTATACCGTTCAATGAAGTTTTCTAAAAAGGTTTGCATGATTCTGAGTTTCATACTTAGGTATACTCTTATCAGATGTTCCCGGTAAAGGCTCTCATTGGCTATTGTTGACGTATGAGAATGGCAGTGACCTTTGTATGTTGATTTTGTTTTACTGAAATGCACCGATAGAAAATGCACATATCTGTGGGTAGCTTCATTATCACAAAGTGAACCTATTTGGGTCCTCTACCCTCATCAAAAAATGCCATTTGCAGCAACCCAGAAATCCTCCGGCTTCCTCCTCCTGTGCCCCAGAAGTTAACCACTATCCTGATGTCAAGCACAGTGAAATAATTGTTGCCTGATTTTGAATGTGAACAAGTAAAACTATGCAGAACAAACATGCTCATTGTCTTTGGCTTTTTTTTGCTCAACAAAACATGATGTTGCCGTGTAGTTGCCCACTGCTGGAATGCCATAGTGATCATAATTGGGATTGTTTCTTGCTTAGGGCTATAATAACCAGGGTAATCACTGTCTGTCTTGTCTTTCTGTTGGGTGTGCATCTAGGAACAGAACTGCTCCACCATCTTCTATAGGCAGTGTCATAGATTCTGCCACAAAATTCCGAAAACAAGACCATCAACATGTGCATGGTTGTTAATTACCCCTTATTAAATGAGCACAAAAATAAGTTCTGCAAATTGGTGGCTTCCAAACATGCAAACTAGAATTTTAAGTAAAACAGACCGTCTTCTTGGCTGAATAACTCAGTTCACTCTTCTAGCATTACTTCATATTAGAAATCTAAATGATAGTGCCCTGGAGTATTCGGTGACAAATTCCTTAAAAACACACATAGAAAAATTAATGTATAAATGGGGGGAAATCTATTGGTTAAAGTCATGGAACAAATTGTTAGCATAGGTTGGCTCTTCTGCACCCAAGGAGATGGTGCTTTCTTATTGGTTAGACCTAGGCCCACAGGTGGGAGCGGCAGTGAGTTGAGCCTGCAAACCCTCCTGAACCTGAAGGCTTAATGAGATCATTAGGGGCGGGATGCAGCTCAGTGCAGAGTGCGTGCTGAGCATGTGAAAGGCTCCTAGCAAAAGCAAAACCAAGAGGTCTTATTATAGGAAGTGGGTGGGGTGTTCACAAAGAGATGTTAAGCAGACAAAGAGAAAACAAATGTAGGTCGATTACTTTTAGACTGTATATAATAGTAATAGTAACTTATGGCATACATGTTTAATTTGTTTTATATTTTTCAGATTATTGCAAATCATCACATGCAATCTATTTCATTTGCTTCTGGAGGGGATCCTGTAAGTATGCATCCATAAGAGTTCTTTTTGTATGAGTTAAAAAACCAAATTTAGATATTTTGGATTAGTAGATGAGTTGATAGTACTGCGCTAAACTTCTTACCGATAACAAATATCCCAGGCACGAGTTACAAGCACATCTGTATGCACGGGGTGCTGGTGCTCGGAATTCTCAGCACAGAGTTCCAGGCAGACCCCACTAATCAGCTGGACTTGGGATCTAAGGGGAAGCCAACTTGCTGTCAGCCATGCCAACCAAGGCAACTCAGCTTAATCTAGAATGAGCCTCAGAGAGAGAACCTGTGGTTTCTGTCTCCCAAGAAAAGCATGTGGTACTCACTGGCACCCATTGTGGAGGACTCTGGCTCACACTCCACAGACTGGAGTTGGCCTTGGCCCCATACTGCAGTGTTTCAGGGACAGGGGGGTTTCTCTCCTTCAGAAATGAGCCTCATATGCAGTGTAATAGCTGATGTTTTTCTTCCCACTATGTTCAATTTCTCACTTATTATTAGCAAGTAAAATTTAGAGTCATAAATGATGAGAAATATAACGGAGAAGCCTAAAATGTGTGAAGGGTAGAAAAAAAGCTTAAATCTGGTGCCTGACATTACTAGAAAGTTTTTTTTTTTTTTAAATATATTTGGTACAGAGTCTGCAGGGTCTACAGGGCCTCACTATGTAGATCAGACTCATAGTGATCCTCCCAAGCGTTGGGATTACAGGCACACACCACCACCCCTACTCTCAATTGCCATCTCAGCGAGTCCAGGGAGCAGGGCTGGCACGGCACGCCAGGGACTGAACCCTGGCCACTGTGCTCTGCCTAAGCAGGTGCTTTAATCTACTGAGCTATCTGGCTGGCCCTACTAGAAAGTTTTAATTCATGAACAATGACAGCACCCCAGAAGGAAATAAAGTTCTGAAGTTACTCTGGGCGACCATCGCTTCCATACTCTCTTCTGAAAAATGTGAACAAATTCACTCATTTGCCTGTTGGTAAAACTTGCTGGTGTGCAAAGTGTATAGCTAAGAGTTTGTAAAATAGACCATGTCGAAGACACTTCAGAAATGGCTAGTCTTCAGTTTGGCTACCAGTGACTCAGAGTATTGAAGCATGTCAGCTGAGGACAGCCTGCTTCAGAGCTTCTTTCTGAACTATGAAAAAAAGCCTTTAGGAAGTTTCAAATCATTGCTCTTGTTTGTTCGTTTTTATAGAACACTGTGTTTTCCCTTTAGGCTTCACAGCTTCCCGCCTTTCTGCCTTGGGTATAGTTATTTTCAAATGACTATGTTAGTTCCTTGATACTGTAAACCAAATTGTTGAGAGCTCTCCTTTTACCCCAAAGGAGTCTACGGATGGCTGGATGTGGCCCGGGGCTGATCCATGCCGCCTTCCCATCTGGCCTCGGCTGTGACCCCAAGGGCTGGGGATCAGGGAGGGACCAGTGGGCCCAAGCTGAAAATCACCAACATTTCTCTGCTCTTCCTAGGCCATGATAGCTTGATTCTCTAGGAAGGAACTCAAGATACGCTTCAGAGAGATATAAAGTGATGCTTTCTAAGTGTACTTTGAAAACCAATTGTTCGCGTTTGCGTGAAGTCTCCAGGTTGCTGGCGTTTTAGGATCGGGACGCAAACACCTACTCTGACTACACTCTGCATGGCGTACTGTGCTGCTTTTCACACTGTCTTCACGCACCTTTAGTTCTCCCTGCAGTTCACCCAAACACTTTCCCTACAGACACAAACCTAAGAATGATTTGTATCTGCTGCCTTCAGTGGGGCCTCTGCATTCTCTCCATCTGGACAGAAAGCCTATTGATTCATATTAAAATAGTAGTCTGGGTCCACCCCCAGCCTTGGCATCACACACACGCACATGCACACACACACACACGCACATGCACACACACACTGTGACGTTTTGCCCTCCTGTGGGGAAGCGGTTTGGCATTCTCCAGGCGCTGGAGTCAGGTTGACATGACTTAGGGCGCCTTTCTGATTTCTGGTGTCCTCATCTGTGGGAGGGTCCCCATGACCTGACAGGATTGCAAGAATTAGTGAGGCCATGTGTGTAAAGTACTAGTGCAAGTCCTGGCACATGGTCGCAAAGGTAGCTCCTAGCAACAGGTGTCCGTGTTTACGTAGGACACGCTGAGGCCATTCAGAGCCTCACAGCTAACTGGACTGGGGCCGGGGCCCGGTGAGTTGTGAGGCCTGGTGGCCCAGCATCTCGCCTTCTTTCTGCCAGATTTCTCCCCGTTTCGTAAGTGCCCAGCACTGTCCCTTACTTGTGGCATTTGCTCATCTGCACCTTTAGTCTCTTCTCGAAAGCAGCTCATTTCCCTTCTCTCAGCCTTGAAGACAGCCTGGGGATGCTTGTGTAACACACTTTATTTCAAAAACTTAAAATTTGAGTTTTGGAGAAAAAAATCAAATATTAAGTACATTTTAAAATCTTTTCACCTGTTATTTCTGCTTTCCCTCTAAACATTCTAAATAGTCCCAGCCACAGAATTTTAAAACTGTTAAGATGGTGGAGACTGCTTTAAGGATGAGCACAGTGAGGTCCAAAGAGGGCTCAAGGCCTCCTTCGGGCGAGACCTGGGCCCAGCCCGGTGACAGCCTTCAGGCCACGTTCCCCTTCCCTAGCCCAGAAGTCAGCAGCAGTGGCGGCCTCCCTTTGGGGTTCCTAGAAGCAAAGACCATAAATGTCTCCTCATTTATTAGAATATTCCCAAGTTCCTTTTAGGCATGAAATATTACTCAGATGTGTGCCATTTTTAAAAATTCCTCAAGCCAAGAGCTGCTGGGCGCCCTCCTGTGACTCAGCAGAGGCTGTTAGGCAGAGGCCCTGGGGCGCCACCGCAGGCCCGGCTGTACTCTCGGGGCACTTGCCCCGCCCTATGGAGAGTCCCCTTCAGTCTGCAAGTAGAGCTGTTTTCCTTTTTGATAATTGAGGTAACAAAAAGCATCTTGAATTATTAAAGTCTTATCAGTCATCGGCTTACTGTTTTCAATAAAAGCTGGAATTACCAAGTAGGTTCTGTTTGTTTTAATGAAACATTGTTTGAGTTATTTATGAGTCCTCTTTTTTCATTTATTTTTATTTTTATTGTTTTTTTTT
>NW_004524681.1:5774422-5776483 GCF_000260255.1 Octodon degus
CAGGCATGCACTACCACACCTGGTTCTGGGGCCAGCATGGCACATGGTACCAGGGATCAAACTTGGAAACTTGAGCTTGCCAGGCAGATGCTTATGCCCCTGAGCTATCTCCCCAGCCCCAAGTCCTCTTTTTTTTTAATGTTCTTTTCTCTAAATGTTAACCCAATAGGTGTGCTGCATTCTTCTTATTATCCCTGAAGCTGCCAGGCCTGCCCACAGACATGCAGCCCAGCACACCTCTGTCCAGCTTATTTTCTACTCTACCTGCCGTCTACTTGGACTTCATCATGCCATGTCCCAAGTGGCTTTTGAGAGTCAGAAAATTTATTGGAGAATAGGAATGAGGAATAGGTATAGCTCCTGAGAGACAGGAGGGGTCCTGGTTGGGTCTCCGTCATCTTAATTTGAGACACCTTTGCACCTGTGTAGTCCCCAGTACTTTAGCTTCCAACTTTAGAGTCCTCTCCCATAGCCATCCTAAAAGAATGACCCAATACCTGCATGCTCTTTGGTTTTTAATGGCATAGTCTGCCTCTGATTTTTGGAAGTGTGGGAGACTGAACCAGTGCCTTGCTGTGCGTGGCAGATACCCTGCCACTGGGCCACATCCCAGATGTCCACTCTGTGCTGTGTGGTCCAGTGGTACTTCCTTGCACCAACTTCATTCTCTCCACAATCCTAAACTGCAAACCATACTGGACAAGAACCAAATAAAATGTCCCATAAGGTCAAAATTGAACCTAACCATTGAATTTGGTTGAGTTCTTGTCCAAGTTGGTCTGTGACCAGAACTGTGGAAAGAGTCGGGTTTGTGGACTGAGGCACCACGGTGCTGCGGATTGAGCCTGGGGCTTCACACATGCAAAGGAGTTGTCTGTGAGCTACCTCCCCAGCCCTGCTTCTCATTTTTTTAATCTTAAAGTTTCCTTCCCAAAGGGAAAAGCACAGGGATTCCACAGTTGCTAAGCTGTGCAGTGTCAGCTGTGCTTCTTCCTACAATGCTTTCCTCTTAAATAGAAACACTCATAGTTAAGTCCTTGCTTCAGTGCCATGTTCTACGTGTACTCCTGTATTCCAGTGCTACAGTGCATTCATTTCAAGTGCATATTTTCTTCTTTTTTCAATAGGACACTACAGACTATGTCGCCTACGTAGCGAAAGATCCAGTTAATCAACGAGGTATGGAAAGCAACTTCTAGATTTTCTTAAGAGCTGTTGTATGCCAACTTTAAAAATATGAAGCATCTATTTTTAATGCAGAGTCATGAGTATCACTAGAGTGCTATAATGGACCCTAGAAATACTGTGTGGACTTGAGTTGGAGATAAATAGCTCTGGTGGTGCGACAGCAAGCAACGACACGGAAACGTCACCCAGGGCTGGGAGACAGGTGTACTTACATCAGCGGCACTGGGCAGGTCATTCGCAGAGTATCAGGCTCCGATCTCTTGAGGTTCCGGGGCTTTTGGATGGTACACAAGCGGGAGGCACCGAAGCGAGAGAGCGGCCGGGCAGTTCTGATTAGCTAGTGTGGTGAGGCCATCGGGTACAGGCCACATTAATGATGCCCAGTTTATGAAGCTTGGCACAGCAGCATGGTCAGGCCTGTATGTTTGGTTACATTCTCGTGGCTACAGGGTCAAGAAAGGAACTACAAAGCCATGAAGCAGTTACAGAAACGGGCAGTTTCAAAAGAACAAAGCTTTAAAGGGAGCAGTTTCTCATCTATGTTTTTTCCCTTTCACTGGTATAGTAAAGTAGAAAAATATAGACGTGGGGTTTAAGTGCTGGTCACTTGAGAAATTAACCCACCATCTAAGAGGCTCATCTTTCGGCATATCTCTTTTGTACTCGTAAAAGAAGTTGATGTCATTAAAGCTCGGATTGGGGGGGCCTGGCCCTAGCTCAGTCCTTTAGGGGCTGGGGAGATGGCTCAGTAGAGGGGCTGGGGAGATGGCTCAGTAGAGGGGCTGGGGAGATGGCTCAGTAGAATAAGCACTTCCTTGGCAAGCGCAAGGGCCTGAGTTCAATCCCCAGTTCCGCAAAAAAAAAAGGGGGGCC
>NW_004524681.1:5776908-5780881 GCF_000260255.1 Octodon degus
GTATGGTATTATATTGTGGTTTAAATTTGATAACCTTAAAAACTAATGGAATTGAAAATTTTTTATACCTTCTTTCATTTCTTAGTTTTAGTGTTTACTTCTGTACATTTTCCAGCTTCTTACTCAGATCCATGAATTCATCAGACTTGTGACATTTAAATATGATAGTTTCATAGCTGAAATTAACTCTTAATCTTTTAGATATTTGGATTATTTGAACTATTTGTCTTTCTAGATATCTCAAGCTAACATCAAAACTAGAAAGATGAAAAAAATGCAGGGTGTAGAATAAGGAACGCAGGAAGTGTAGTCATTAGGTCTAGCTGAGTCTTTTCATGATCAGTTAGTGCTATATATTTATTTTATTTATAAATGGCAGTGTACAGTAACCTTAACAAACTATTCACTTCATAAAGGAGATTTGATTGTTCTAAACTCATTACTCCACAGATTTTTTTTAAATGATGGCAGATTCAATGTCAGCCACATTTACTTCTAGCCTGATGTCCTAGTTAGATAGACATTTAACTGAACACATTGTGTGACTGTATGAAATAGTTAACTTTCTGGATTTTCATTTTCTTTCCCATTAAATAAAAATGATCACTCAACAACATTTTTACTTGGTAATCCTCTCATGCTTAGATTATATTCCCATGGAAATATTCTAAAAACAGCTTGAACTCAGGCTCTTGCCCTTGCTAGGCAAGCGCTTATTCTGCTGAGCCGCGTACCCAGCCCCGACGCCGCTGTTGAGTGCTCAGTGTCTTGTGGACTGCAGTGTCTCTTCCGCAGACAGCCCTTCAACTGAAGCTCCTCCTCCCTCCAGCAGTCTGGCACAGCCTGCTGCGTCGCAGCGCTTTATTTCTCTTCTTGTTAACCTCACACTTTATTATTTTATTTACTCGCGCTCCCACTCTTGCATGTGCTAATGTTTGATGTGCCCTTTCTGCGAGGCTAAAATCTCAATCGGACACCAAAGCTTCCTCTTACTGTGCTTTCCCAAGCGCGCATCACAATGTCTAGTGCGTAGGAGAAAAATGAAAGCTGTTTTGTTCTATTCAATTGAATTATTGATTAGCCCTCTCACCCTGGGACTCTGCAAGGTTAAGACACTCACTGCCCAGCCATACTGTGAGGTTTCTCAGGTGAGCGGTCTCTCCGGAGAGACTCAATTAGTACGGCTTCTCACCCCTCACTCTGGAACATTCAGACTGGTTTTAGGGAGTAGAGCAGAGGTCAGTTCTCCTTAACTAGACCTGTAGGGGGCCAAGGAGATAGCTTGGAGGTCTGAGCGCCTGCCTTGCAAGCTCAAAGACTCGGGTTCTATGCTCGGTACCACATGCTTTGCTGGCACCATGCCAAGCCAGCCAGCAGAACTGGGTGTGGTGGCACACGCCTGTAATCCCAGCGCTGGGGAGGCTGAGACAGCAGGATCACTAGGAGTCCGAGCTGTAGTGAGACCCTGTACCAAATAAACAAACAAACTAGACCTGTTAGTTGGTAACCTCTGCCGCCCCAGAGATGGAGTTTGCCCTCACTTATTATGTGAATGTGGCCGGGATTTGGAAATTGAAAGAGCCAAAGTGTCAGAGATGGAAACACGGCACGCAGAGAAGCGAGGAGCAGAATACACTACACGGGATGTGAGTGGAGGAAGGAAAGAGGTCTACAGGGCATCCGGAGGGCAGACAGAAAAGAGCAGTAAGCAGGGACTTCATCCTGCAGGCAGGCAGTGGAGGGAGCTTTAAGAAGCCGGGCCTGGCAGCAGGAGGTGGTGGGTGGGTTCAGGGAAAAACCGGAAGCAGAGAGATCCACTGGGAAGCACTGGCCAGGCCCAGCAGTGGAGTGGCGAGACTCAGCTGCTGGCGTGGAGAAGTGCTCAGAAGTGCTCAGTAAAAGGATGTGGGCCTTGTAGGTGGAAAGGAGCAAGCAGGCCAAAGCCATTAAGGAATGTCCCACTAAAGCCAGCCGCTGCGTGCTGAGCAGTGACAGCTGGCAGCGGAGGAGCAGGCAGGAGGGACAGGGACCAGTGTGGGAGCGGTGGAGGCTGCGGACAATGCATGGAGCCCTGCCGTGAAGAGTGACTTCTGCAGCCCCGCTGGACTTTGCTGGTGTGTCCCTGCTCACTAGGTGTGGAAAGCCCCAGAGTGACAAGAGGGTACAATGGAAGGAAGGCAAAGTGTGCCAGGTAGGGTGACTGACATGGCTATGATATTGAATATCTCGGGACAGCTCCTTGCCTTCCAGTTAGCCCTGGAGAGGGAGGGGTTCAGAGACCTGAAATGGTGCTGAGGTGACGTCCAGGAAAGGCTCAGCGCGTTTGCAGATCTCTCTCCTCTCTGGAGCATGCCAGGTAGAGGGAGTGGAGGTGAGGCATGATCCCTGGGAAAGCTGCCCTTCACCCGATTAGCTTGTCGGAGCCTCACCTCACACATGGGATCTGTGGGGATCGAAACACCCACCGTGGAGGGTTTGGTGTCTTTGTTAGGTGTCGGGGAACATCTGTGCTAGAGACAGAAAAACTGGGTTGGGATAATCACCTTTCCACCACTTGCTGTCCACGTTAGACTGTTGGTTCCACATTCATTCAAACCTCAGCTTCTCTGTCTTGTAAGTGGGAGTGAGGACATCCTGGTGCGCCTTGGGTTGCCGGGCTGAGTAGCTGGGATGACACACAGCCGGCATCGTTTGCTCTCCTCTTTCGTCTCTTCCTCTTAAGGAAACAGGTCTGTCAGAGGGGATTCGTAATTAGATCTGTAGGATCAGTCTCTTGGATTTCAAAGCTAGTTTTCTCCCCACTCATTCATTTTGTCATACAAGCCCCTGTGTGGAGTGGCCCGCGTGCTCCTCTAGTGCCAGGCCTTCCCCTGCTGAGCTCTTGGACTCCTCAGCCTGCAAGGAGGTGGTGAGACTGCGTCTGAGTCCACACATAATCGTTAATCCCATCCTAAGAGGCAAGGGTGGAGCTAGTCCTGCTGGAAGAAAAATAACTGCTGGCCACCACAGGCCCAGCATTTAAGGAGAGGTAAACACAGTCCACAAGACGTCCATGGAAAGGCAGAGGTGGCAAGTGAACAGCAGCATGGATGTGGGTGCTCGGTCGGGCTCTGGGGAATGGATGGATGAAGGCTTGGGCAAGGGCAGCGTAAGGAAAGCCACGGCGCGGCAGGATGGTGTGAGTGTGTGCGTGCATAAAGGCGGGCTACAGAGGAGGGAGAGCAGAAGTGGGCAGCCGGGAGGGATGCGAGTGCGGCCCGTGCCAGCCGGCAGGGCACTAGGCGCCACCAGTGACTTTGGAGCTTATGAAATTGATGATGGCTTGTGCCGTCCTACTGATACTGGAATTCGATTATCTTTCTGGCACTTGTGCCTGTAAAGTGGCCACCCCATGACTGAGGTGTGGCTGAGGTGGGACTGTTCTCCATTGCCTCGGAGGAGGGAGGGGCAGTTTGAGCTACATGCACGAACTAATGGTATTTAATGGCTATTAAGACTTGAGGACAGTAGAGGAAGTAGGAACCAAGCCAGGTACAGTGGCATACATCTGGAACCTCAGCGCTCTAGGGGGCTGAGGCAGCAGGATCACAAGTTCAAGCCCAGGCTGGACAACTCAGTGACTTAGCAAGATCCTATCTGAAGATAAATAAAGCATCTTGGGCCTTAGGGACATAGCACAAATGTCTCAATACTTGGCTCAGAATAAATACGTAATGAATGGTATCTGTTACTGCTGTTGTCATGGTTATTCTGCATGACTAGAGTTCTGTTGCCAGTGAGGAAATAGGGCTTTTTTTTCTCCTTTATGTATTTAGGACAGGGTCTACAGGGTCTACAGGGTCTCACTACGTAGAACAGACTCGTGGTGATTCTCCTGTTTTCAGCCTCCCAAGAGCTGGGATTACAGGCGTGCACCACCATGCCCAGTCCCAATCATGTAGCAGCGCACCCTGGGAGCAGGGCCCACACAGCA
>NW_004524681.1:5783061-5791448 GCF_000260255.1 Octodon degus
CTGCACGCGGGAGGGCCGCGTTCTTGCTTGCTCAGGCGTGGAGAAAGACGCCAGCTGACCCGAGCTGTCCGGTTCCGAGGCTCTGAAGAAAGCTGTAAAGGCCCGCAAGACCACCCTAGACGAGCCATTAACCTGCATTTACGTCTGTGGTCACAAAGCGCCCGCCCGTGCGTGCGCGGGGCGCTCCGCCTTCCGGGGCGCAGCACCGACGCGCGTCCAGAGCCTCGGCGCCGTCTGCTGGCGGACGCCTGCAGCTCAGCTTTCCAGCTCATTTTCCAAGGAGAGCAAGGTTGGTCCGTTCGAAACAAAGGAAACTGGCATCCTTTCATCGGTGTACGCCCAGTTGGGAACCCAAGTGAACGTGAAACACGCGGGATGTGAACTTAAGGCTCTTTTAAAGCTCACGTCGCGTAATTCCTGGTACCCAGAGGCGGGGGGGGGGGGGTAAAAAGCGTCTGGTTCCAGGGGGAGCGACGTGGACTGCTTCGTGGCAAAGTGACCGGGTGACTGAAGTCACGTTTTTGTGGGGGACTTGGGACTTTTTAGCGACGTTTCTTTTTTCCTTTTACCTGGAGATCCAAGAATTTCTCTCTTGGAGATATGGAGAGATGACAAAATGAGCAGTTAATGTTTACAATTGATTGCAGAAACACACACATTTTCATGAAGCCCTCTCGCCCAGATACCCACTCTTGCTTCCAACACGCGTGTCCCGTCCCTCTTGCTCCTTTCTGAAGTGGCTGCGGGAATCCTCTTCCGGGGGCGTCTTTGGAAGGTGTGACAAGAGAATCCAGCTGCCGAGGCCCACCCAGTGGAAAAGCCACGACCAGCAGTGTTCAGGTCCTCGACCTCCTCCCTCGGGAGTCAGCTCGGGACACCGAGGCAGCCACCACAGCACAACCACAGACACTCAGGAAATGGATTCCAGAGCCGCTTCGGAAAGTGGCAGGAAGGATGGGATGAGCGTGTCCAAAAGGAAGAGTGAGATTTTGAGGAAGGGTCTTGGCAATGCACCTTTGACTGTAATTAATTGGAAAACTTCTCAATAGTTATTCACTTTTCACTCACTCAGTATCCGTGATTTTGTAGGGTTTCTGCCCTCCCAGAGACTAGTTTCACAGAACAGCATGTCTACGAGTGGCAGCTGAAGGACTATCTGGGGCGGAGTCTTCCCTGCAGGTGGTGAGATGGGGCATCAGTGCCAGGGCAGCCATCTGTCTGGTGTCCCCACTTTCATGGGGGACACAGGCTGCACTGCTCTTCTCTTGTGTTCTCTGTTCAGTCATCTCATAAAGCAATGTGTCAGTAATACAGTTATGGGAGCAGAGCAGAGAACTA
Organism: Octodon degus; assembly: GCF_000260255.1. NCBI lineage: Eukaryota > Metazoa > Chordata > Mammalia > Rodentia > Octodontidae > Octodon > Octodon degus. Next base: position 5,784,400 of record NW_004524681.1, read on the forward strand.
TGCTGGTAGAAGCAGCCCTTAGGCAGGATCACAATGTCAGATCGGCTGAGTGCACAGAACTTTGCAGTAGCATGTTAGAGGTGACTGGGGATGACTGGTGTGCTTTGTTGATCTGTTTTTCCTGGGAGCACACACGCCTTGTCCTGTTTCTCAGAGGACAGCATCTGCTGGGACAGAAAAAGGCTGGGGTTTCCGTAAGACAAAGGGGGACTTGTCCAGTCACCCATGCTTTGGTGGCAAAGCCTTGGAGGCTGAGGTCCTGGCGGTGGAGTGTCTCACTCAGGGCTCCACAGATGGTGGCATTCTTGCAACTTGAACTCAGCCCTGAATCTTGGCACTGAGTCCTTTTAAACATCCACATTCTCTCATTTCTTTCATTAGAAGTACAGTTTTGTTTTCTTGTTTTTTTTTTTTTTTTTTTAAATTCATGCTTGAATCTCCTCTGTTGGGTTTTATCAGTGGCAGTGGTAACAAAGGCAGCGTGACAGTGCACAGAAAAGAAGAAATAAGGTGTGTGTGTTGGGGGGGGGGAGCCTTTATTAAGTCTGAAGACAGAGCAGGGAGATGGGCGGATCCTCTGCCCTGAGTCGGGGAGGCTGAGACGTTATGGGCTTTCACTAGGGGCAGAGCTTGAGGGGCGGGTTCAGGGACACACTAGGAGCTGACTGGAGGTCCCTTGTGTGGCCGAAGAAGTAAAAGGAAGCTGTATCCAGGGCTGGAGCCGGGAAGGAGGAGCAGGCTGTCATCGGGAAGATGAGCTGTTGCTCTGGGATTCAGATCAGGGCCCTGGTCATGTGGCAGTCTGTACTTGGGCAGGGACCTATTGCCTTCCTTTCTCACTCGGTATCTTCCACATCTTGATGTCTCACCCTCTTCTCAACCCTAAAAAAACAATAAAATTACCCAAATTGTATCTATTTTGATAAGATTTCTGGTTTTGATTTTTTAATTGGACTATTAGCGTGTGAGAAAAGAATTCAAATGAATGGCCTTTCTGTATAAGGCAACATGACTTCTCTTGGTTCAGTTAGAGGGTGCCGCTCTAAGTATCTTTCAGACCTGGGAGGAAAGGCTATTTCCATAAATGACTCAAAACACAGTCATTTATCACTCAATGGCTGTAAGAAGGCTCTTTTCTTCCCCACAGAAATACTGATGCAATTCTGGGAAACATATTAATTTAATGAATATTTTTAAAGTACCATCTATGTGTTTGTCACTATGAAAAGCTACTGTACAGAAAAACATAGAGAAAATATAAAACGACAGTCTAAAGATAGAGCAACTCCTTGCCGGAAAGGATATAAATTTGCACATATTCTTGATTGCGTCTTCAAAACTAGAATTAGCTCTGAGTCAGTTTCAGGACATAAGCACACATCCCTTCGGAAAGCACCGAGACTTACGTCCTTTAAGTGAAGGTCACCTTAGTTCTGAATTAAGAATATCTGAGAGTCCTTGAAGTGATTACCAACGTAAGCCTGTGAAACATGGTTGTGAGTTCCACTACAGCTTCCTCACTACCAGCTCCATGAATTCTATCAGGTGTGAATGGATTGCACTTCCCTTAAATAAATCTGATATCCTTCTGGAGGTGATGCGAATCACAAGATCATGCTTAAACCATTCCGTAGAGAGAGCGAGCTTGCCTTCTCTTGATTTCCTCTTTAGTCATCTGTTCCAGGGTTTGTGAAATTCTAAGATCCAAGAACCAAGTGCTGTCTGTGCCTTCCCTTTGCATGCCTTGAAGCCTGTCACTGATTTTCTGTCTGCTAGCCTGAAAAGCTTTACAACAATTCTCATTTGTAAAAAACCATTACCAAGCTTTCGCCATCACTCAGTTCTTAGGCTACATAAATGTTTCCTTCAAAAATTTCTCCCCATGATGTATTGTCTCTATCTTTACATCATTTTTAGGACTCTTCCTAAGGTCATTCTTACGAAATTTCAGTCAGTCAAGACTTTTTATTGCAAGACCCTACATGTACACCACATCCTGATGAAGCTAAGAGTGCTGACAAAAATGAAGAGATGAGACACAGCTCTTCTTTCACATAGGCGCAGTTGATGGGCTGCCTCGTGTGTTATGACATCCTATTAGCTGCCTTACCACATGTCTATTTTACATGTGAAAACTAGCTTCCTCTCAACAACTGCTTCTCAGAGAAAATCTAATAAAAAACTTAATATCTTCACCTAATCTTGACTTGAATGTATAGTGGAGACCGCGCGTTAGTGGGATTTTAAAGATGGGGACACTGTACTTACTATCACTGACTTACAGGAGTGATGGTGGTCAATGAGTGCCAAGAGGAAGGGACATTCCCCTGTCCCTTTCTGAGACAGCGTCTCATCCCTTGTGGAGGACACAGGCTTGGAAAGTGACCTTGTGTCAGTCTTGTGCAGTGGACCTTGCAAAGGTGGGACTTCCAGCCACCCTCCTGTCACATTGTTGCCCTCAGACCTCCTGCATGGGTGCAAGAGCAGCCGCAGCTGCCAGCCACATCTTAGTCAGGCCGTCCCCTTCTGTAAAAATGGACTTTGCCTGAAGACCAGTATTTGTGTTAGGAGATATTTAGATGCAAAATTGGAATATGTTCTACTCATTGATTCATGTGCAAATGTGGTATTTTTTATATTATTTCAAAACTCAGCAGAGATCTTAAACTTGCTTCCTTTTATTCCATACCATTCAAATTCCAAAGCATTTGGACTTTGTACAACCTCCTCTTACTGACAGCTTATGCTGTGTTTTGTGTGTGTCTCCCAGCATGCCACATATTGGAATGCCGCAGCGGAACAGCCCAGGATGTCATAAGCACCATTGGGCAGGCTTTTGAACTCCGATTCAAACAGTACTTGAAAAATCCTTCTTTGAATGTTTCTTGTGAAAGGTCAGTCAGAAGTTCAATAATTATTTGGCTTGTTCACTCTGTATATATTTTAAAAGTATTGTGATATTTTCAAATGGACTGGTGCAATTAGCAATTTAATTTTTTTTTAACGATAGTTGTAGTTTCAATTCAGAATAATAGTGACACTTCTTTTGCTTCCATTCTTTGTGTGTGTGAGTGCGTTTACATGGTACTGGGGGTTGAATTCAGGACCTTCACACTGAGCTGTATTCCTAGCCCTTTTTTATTTGACAGAGTTGCCCAGGCTGGATTCTAACTTGCAGTTCTCTTGCCTCAGGCTTCCATTCACATTTGCCCAGATATTACCTTGTGCTTTATAGTGGGATTGAAGGAGACACGAAAAGTAAGAAGAGGTCAGCCCTGTTTCTCCAGTGTTAGCACACAGCCATGCATTAAATGGCAGAAACATCTCAGATTGGCCTCAGCTGCGCTTCTTTTATGTAGAAAAAAACAAAGCAAAACTAAAGCAATGAGCAAAATCAGAAGAATCAACTGTCTGTGGTGAGACCCTGTCACTCGCTGGTTTTAGGTAAATTGGTGGGCAATGGTTCACAGTGTGACCCAGCCGCTGGGGTCTAAGCACAGAAAGTCCACAGCAAAAGGGCCCCCTCGGGGCTGGTCAGCCCCACCACTGTGGGGTCTAGCAAGGCCTGCAGCGCACGCAGTTCATGTCCATGAAATGAAACCCCTGGGTGCTTCAGAGTGCATCTTCAGGCCTGGTGTGGTGACGCGGATCATCCCAGCACCAAGGTGACTGAGGCAGGCAAATAGCTGAGAGTTCAAGGCCAGCATTCACCCTAAAAGGAGACCCCAACTCCCTGATAAGTCATTCTGTGTGGTCCAGAGAGCTCCCTTAGGACGTGGTCTCGTTAGCTGGGGAAGAGACTGCGAGAAGCCCTGGGGCTGACTCCCCCATAGCGCTCACCTCTCAGTGCTCCCCTTTGGTTTACTTGTCATGAGCCCAGTAGAGCTGTCAGTAGCATCACTCATTCCAGAGGGATTCAGTTTATTCTTTTTGTGAAGAACTTGTACTAATCTAGGTTTGGAAGAAAAGTCCACTTGTTTTCTTTTTTAAACCCTGTTTTAGTGTCACAGCCCGTTGCGTGTTGACGTGAACCTCCTCACTTGCTACATGTGGGCCTTGTACTACCTTATGAGTCCCGCCTGCTCATCTGGCGCTGGGCAGACTGGAGAGCTGGTCATGACGCTCTCGTTTTATGATCTTAGTTTAATAAACTGGGCCAGGACCGCTGCCCAAAGAATAGCGTGTCAGTTTTCTTCGAGTAAAACGTTTCCTAGATGGGACAGTTGCAGTGTGCTGGAGATTCCCTGCAAGGCTGCTTTTTTAATGATCCTATGGCAGAAATGTCTTACAAATACATTTAGGGAATTTATGATTGTCATTGTCATCATCACTGGGCAAGACACAAGGCCAGCTGTGGGACTACTCTGCTTTGTCTCCAGCAATCTAAACCACACCACTGCTGCTTCCGTCCAGACGTTTGACACTGCGTAAGCTCAGCAGTAAGCCTAGAACACAGATGCAGAGTTCTACAGGATGGTCTGCTCGGCTCTGACCCTCCTGCATCCCTGTCTCACAGGGCTTTTCTTCTCCCTTGCAGCAAGGAGGTACAGATGGACAGCCACACCCAGGAGGGAGAACATCATGAATATTACAATGAGATCCCAGGCAAGCAGCCACCGGCCGGCGGCATGTCTGATGCTCGGATCAGAGCGCAGACCCCAGAGCAGATGGCGGCGTACTGCCCCATTCGCTGTGAGAAGCTGTGCTACTTAGTAAGTAAGGGTCTGCTGTTCCTGCAAGCAGCAACAGGATTCCACCCCAGATTTCCAAACGCTGGCTTAGAGAAAGGCCCGTCTTCCTGACACACATGACCTGGGGTGAATCGGGCCGAGTCTGCTCTGGATCATTTTTCCTCGCAGGCCCCAGCTCAGCCTCCACCTGCTGGGCCCAGAGCTCCCCTCATTGGGCCCACATCCTCCCTGCTCTCCTCCCTAGCAGCTGTGCCTCCACTGGGCTGTGTCCTCATCTGTCCCATCACCTCTGCCAGCCACTCATCCTCTGAGATCCCGCATCTCCTCGGCCTGCTCCAGCCCAGCTCACAGCGCCTGTCGCCTCCTCATCTCCCTTTGCTCACAGCCTTCTGCGAAGCCCGTATCTTTGCTTTCATACCAACATCATAGCTTTTTGTTCTATACTTTTGAGATCTGAACTCTGACAGCTTCATAGAAATGACTCCCACTGTGCTCAGCAGCCACTTGACTGCTAACCCCATTTCTCTGCTCGGTGTTCCACATCTGTCTGCACCAGCTGACATCTGTTGGCTGCCTGTCCTTGTATTGAGACCTCTTCTGTCAGTGTGCAAAATGTTTTTATCTTGTCACTGCCTCCCCACGTCTCTAGTTACTGCTCTTCTTTTTTCTCTACCTCTTCTTGTTTTTTCTCCGTTCTTCTGACTTTTTCCCGTCTCTTTCTCTTTCTTCCTCTAACATTTTATGAGTACTTGCACAGGTACAGAACAGTTGAATCCCGCAGCAAATGCCACCCCCCCCCATCTAGACTCTACAGTGACATTCTGTTCTATCTGCCTGGCACACGTACTGCCACTTTCACCTGCCAGTCCTCTTACTTTGGGCACATGTGGTTCCAGTAAGCGGCACCTTTTCTTTTTAAATCATCATCATTCCTCCACCTCCTCCCTGGAAACCAGCAGCCTGCCCCAGCGCTCTGCCCGGGTCACCCCACCCTGGTGTGCACACCCTGTGCCTGCGCTGCCCCAGCACATGCCCTGCCCTCTGGCTGGCAGGTTGCCTCACAGCGCCCTGCTGTTCACGCCAGGGGTGAGCACCCCGTTCTCCCACCTTCTCCTGCGTTTCCCTGTTTGCTAATCTGTGGTGGCTCACCTGTGCGGGCTGCTTAGAACTCAGTCTCCAAGACCCAGGGTTTTACCATGAAAATAGCTTGGGAATTCACTGATACATTTCCATTTCTGCTGCACCTTTCCAAGCTCTGGCTCTCATTCGGCCCAAAGGTCCCGAAAGCCCCTTCCGGTGTCAGCCCTGGCCCCCCAGTCCTGCCATGCTGTATCATCACAGGAGCCTGTCCACGCTGTGGACAGCGCCCCGCTCTGGTGTCTGTGTGTGGGCACAGGCTCTGTGTTGGGTGGCCAATGCCTTTGATTGGGTGAGATCAGGAGTGAGACCCAAGCTTGACAAAGCTCTCCACAGACTAAGAGTTAGACAGAGGCTGGCTGCGTGGCAGTGTCCTGAGAGTCATTTTCTGGCTGACACCGTGAGCCTGTAGTGTGGCCTCCTGAGCAGGAGCCGAAATCTGAGGAAGGGGGACAGGGCTGTCCCTCATGAGTCCCACGCCCGGCCAGCAGGGCTGAGAGCTGTGGGCCCTCCCCTCCCCATACTACCGTGGCTGACCTGTGGGACACTTCCCGTGCCTACAAGAAAGTGAAGGCGTCTTTCATATCCCCCCGGGGATTTGCAGGTGCTTTCACATCTGTGACCATGTCCTGTGTGGTAAACGCCTCGCTATTTGTTCTCCTTGCAGCCCGGGAGCACCAAGTGCAGCAGTGTGTATGAGAACTGTCTGGAGCAGAGCGGGGCAACAGGTAGGTGCAGCGGCACCGTGTGTCCCCCTCCTGGCGCCTTTTAGGTGTTGTAAATGTGTGTGGCCCTGGCTCTCAGACACCTGGGAAAGCCAGGTGCACACGGGATGAAACCTGGAATTCTTCAGCTGTGGGATTCCCAGGGGGCTTAGGTCACAAGCGTGTCACCTGAGAGGGCACTGCACAGGCTCACAGCTCTTCACCATGCTGGTGTCACCTGCCTTGCTGTCTGAGGTCGCTGTGGTGGCAGCATGGAAATGCCATCCTGAGCAGGGCGCTGTGTCGGCTCGGAAGCCAGGGGAGCGTGCCTCGCAGGAAGACGAAGCAATAAACAAACATGAAGCAGATCCTGCCCTATCTGGTCCAATCGGCGCGAAGATAAATCCTCATTCCACATCAGCAAGAGCGAGGAAAAGACACCTTCCATGCTCCTGCCCTTCTCACCCTGGAAACTCCGACCCAGGGTTTTGACAGTCAGGAGCCAGGCTGAAGCTTA
>NW_004524681.1:5791563-5826481 GCF_000260255.1 Octodon degus
GAGAGAGAGAGAGAGAGAGAGAGAGAGAGAGAGAGCCGGCAAGACACACCTTCCCCACAGGCCCACACTCCCCAGGGATGTTCCCGAGTCCAGGATGTGATGGGAACAAAGGACAGGGAAGGCTACTCTATCAAGAGCTGAAGAAGGTTTCCCTTAGGGAGAGAAAACCAAGCCGAGGCCTAGGAGCCATCCAGGTACAGTGAAGCAGTGGAGACATGGGGGGAAGGGAGAGCAGGGGAGGGAGAGAGGGCTAGAGCGGCAGAACGAAGTGTTCCGGGCCAGCTCCTGCCTGAGCCGAGGCAGAGACGGCAGCCTTCATGGCTTCGGGGCTCCTAAACCCTCAGCCCTCCCAGCTCCCTGGGCCACATGTCTCTCTCCTCCTCACCACCAAACAGTGCTCCTGGCCCATTTTCCCATCTTGTCACCCCGCTTCTGACTGCCTGAGTCACAAGACTGCCATCAAAAAGGCTCATGGATTGTCTTGGCTCCTGAAGAGTTCTCCTCTTGATTCATTTTGTTTCTACATTTTTAAATATTCTCCCTTCAAAAGCATCGATGTGGGAAGGAGGGAATGGATATGGAGGCCTCACTTCAATCTCATTCAAGATTTTTTTTTTTGTAAGTGTGAAGCCTTGTGGAACCCTTCTTGTGGCTTCTGGTTTTCTTGGCTTTCTTATTTAAACCAGCCACCTAACCCTATATGCCTATATGCTATAAATACACCGCAGGCCACCCAAGGCAGGTCTGGCAGTCAGCGTTTGTTCAGAACCTGGAATACATTCCACAGAGCTTATTTTAGCCATAATAGCTAGAGAGCACACTCTTGACCACTCCAGTTCGCTTACACTGGAGGATGGATGCACATCTTGTTATGAAAAATGTGAGAAAGACCCTGCCTTTCATCACCGTGGCTCGGTGGGCGTGACCTGCCTGGGAAATTCCCACACCTTGAGGAGGTGTGAGGGTAAGCTCTGGGTGGGGTGCTTGCTCCCAGGCATGATGAGCAGTAACTGCTCCCCTGTGCAGCCAGGTTTGTGTCTGACCATCCCAGAAGGCTAGGAAGTGGCTGTCTAAATCCCCAAACCTCAACCACTGAAACTATGGGGGTCGGGGCTTGGCTTGTGCCTCAGAGACCTGGACACAGAACGGAAGCCCCTCCCGCTGTGTCAAGAGGGAGCGTCCCCTAAGTAGGGGTTCTGACTGAAGTGACCTGAAATTCCCGAACAGGGATCCAACTGGGCAGTTGCCCGGAAAGCAGACGCGTAGTTTTCATGGCTTCTCCCAGAGTCATGCCCAAGCTTCTGGCAGCCACCATGTACATATTTTCAGCGAGGTTTGGCTTATTTATTGAAATATTGACTTGAAACTTGAATTCCGCATGTATTATACCTATTGCAATAGCCTTCTATTGCTGAGAGAGTTGATTATATTTATTAGTGGACAAAGGGATGATGGGGAAAATTTGAACATGGCTTCCCTGCTGTCTGAGCTAAATGGAAATGTTGGTGCTTGAACTCCCGGCAGTGCTGAGCTGCAGAGACTGAGGGCTTGCGCTTGCAGACCTCGCTGTCCGCGGGACACAGCTCGGTGCACATTTATTCCCCCACGAGCCTCCCTGGGCAACGTCAGAAGGGCTCTGGGAGGGCAACGTCAGAAGGGCTCTGGGAGTGCTGTGCCGGGGTGCAGGGCTAGCTTCCCCAACCCCACCCTTTATTTTAGGATTATTTTAAATTTGGGGATGAGGTGGGGTGCCTTGTTAAAGACTGATGACAACACTGCCCACTTAATTGCAATGGCGTATGTGTAACAGAGACAGAGCGCAGTGGTGGCCGTCCCGAGCGCCGGGGTAGACACCGCTGCCCTGTGCACCCTTGGGACAGTGAGCTCGGGGTGGCCAGCTGAGGCCAGGCGTGGTGTGGCATGGATGGGTCGCCAGGATGGAGAAGCCCCACACGTGGCACAAGGAGTGTGTCCAAGCCTGGCCCGATGGAGAGGGCCGCTGGGTGGGGGCTGGGCAGAGGCACTCCGGGTGGTGCTGTGGCAGTGAGATGCCATGGAATGTGCCAGGCAGATTCAGCCAGGCCTGGGCCCCAGGGTGGTGACTGCCGGAGCTCCGTGGTCAGGCCTGGGGCGGCTGTTCGCTCCCGGGGGAGGGGGTGTGGACAAATTGTATTTTAAAAATGATATAATCAAATCTAGGCTTTAAGTACCCCTTTGAGACCAGGCGCATTCAGGGTGGTATGGACGCGGACGCTCGCTTAAAGCCTCGCTTTGAATCTCCCACTTACCATGAGGCAGCAAAGGAGGAGCTCGTAGCCGAGCAAAGTCCTGGACTTCTTGGCCGCAACCTTCCTTCCAGCCACTGTACGTTTGTGTCAGCAGCTTGCTTGAAGTAGGTGACAGAGCCCTCAAGTACATTTAGCCAAGCAAGTGGAAACTGTAAGGTGTTGCACAATACACAAATAGCCACAGTGTCCTGTGGGGCCCTCTGCCTGGAGACAGCCACTCTGCCCTCAGGATGTCCCACGTATGTAGTATTACACTGAGCCAGGGGCCGGCACAAGCCACCCCGAGAGGCAGGCATCCCCTGCTTGGTGTGCCCCTGGGTTCCCACTCTGATGCGCAGAACCCTAGCACTGTTCCCTGTGCTGCGATGTTGGGATGAGCCCTGTCCTTCCAGGACCAGGTCAGGGTCTCCTGGGGAGTGAAGGATGAAGAGACCTCACCCCTGCTTGTGTGGGATGCACAGCCCAGATGCAGCGCAAACTGTGGGCTGATCACAGTGGAAGTGAGAGAACTGCTCCCTCTTGTAGCATGGGTGCCCAAGGTTATGTGCAAACTGCCAGGAGAGCAGAAGCCCGGGCCGGGGGGCTGGGCTACTGTCCTGAAGAGAGTGGCTTTGAATTACCTTGAAGGCCAAGGGTGATGGAGAAAGGTGACGGGAGCAGGTGGGCAGAGGTCAGACTTGCAGGGAGCTGAATGTGCAGAGCTGGGCACCCCTGGACGGGGAGGTGGGCAGGGTCTATGGGGCTGGGAAGTGGTGGGAAGGTCACCAAGAAATGGGGTTCATTGTACAGTTTAAAGCATCATCTCCTACTGGGGGTAAGGACAAAGAAGGAGAGAACAGGGGAGGGGAGGAGGTGACTCAGGGTGGAACCTTCCCCCAAATAACAGAATTAGACACCAGCTCGGCAAGGTTGAGCCTGGCAGGAGACACTATCAGGAACAGACGAAAGCCAGCTTCCCACTCCAGAGAATTTTATTGTACTCATTCATTTATTTTTTGTGATTTTAATTCCTAGGAAGAACTTTGAATTAAATGGTGAAGTTTGGAGGGGGTTGAACAGTTAGTACTCCAGTTGAGTGCTACAGAGGCACTTCCTCATCCCCGGGCCCCCACTCTGGGCTGAGTCAGTGGTCTTTGCCTGTGCTGGCCTTCCCACTCGGGAGCTGCTGCTGGTCTGCCATCTGCTTTGGAAGCAGTGAATCAGCCGAGGGCCGGGGCAGGGGAGAAGGAACCCCAGGGAGGGGGGGCCCTTCCTCAGAGCCTGGTGCTTTGCTTCTCTTGACTTTCTGGGTCCAGTTTGCAAGTCAGTGTTGAATCCTTGCTTGTGGGCATGACTTCTCGCTTCGTGTCCCTTCTTCAAAATGACCTGCGGCCTACAAAGCGAGAATATAATGCCCTGCTTTGTGCCGATCACTGCAGGTGACGCCCTTGAGAGAGGGGCCCAGGCCCCGCGAGATGCCGCTCCCATGAAACCCTCCTGTGGCTTGGATCTCTTTGATGACCCCTGCTACATCAACACGCAGGCGCTTCAGAGCGTGCTGGGCTCCGCTGGAAACCGAGGCTCACCCCAGCTCCTGGAGAGTCCATGGCACCGGGGAAGTAAGTATCTGGTCGTCATCTGAGATGGGCTCCTGGGTGTCTTCTCCCACAGGAGTCAGTTCCCCCTCGGTTACCAAAGCTGGACACCCCGCAGCAGGCCTCAGTGGGACGGTTTCCTCGTGGGGCACCGCAGGAGAACTGCGTCCAGCCTTTGGTAGTGGCAGGTGGAGCATGTCAGAGAGCACTCACACTCCTTGGTCTCCATGGATCCCCTTCCTTCCGGTCTCTGGGTCTCGGGTGTCCATTACATTCACTTGCAGGACATTGGTCACTGGGCTGAGGGCTTGTGATGTCTCAAGATCCTTAACTTAATGATGTCTGCAAGGACCCTCTTGCCAAACTAGTCACATTCCTAAGTCCCAGGGACTGGAACATGAATATGCCTTTTTAGGGGCCACTGTTTAACTTATTAGACTCTCACTTTAAAGATGATTTCCTTGGCTTCCTGTTTAGGAGCTAAATGACAGGAAAGACTCACAGGTGCTGGCCGCAAACAAAGACACACGGACACCAAACGTAAGCTAAGCAAGGGCTAGAGCAAAAGGCTATTGCGCCATTTTTGGGTTTTACTTTTACATATTGAATCTCAGTCTTTAGGTTTCTTTTGGTTAACGAAACAAAACCTTATCATGTGTGCGTAAGATTTATGTTTAAGCTATACGTGACATGCAGCTGCGAGGCAGCTGGGAGCAAGGACGTGAAAACAGGATGCCCTTGTGGAGCTCCAAGAGTTCTCGGTTATTCCCTCTGCTCTTGCAGTGAGCGTATGTGCTGCCAAAGTGAGCCCCCGTTTCCCTATCTTTCGTCCCGCACACCCTGCAGGTCGTTCTGTACATCTTTATTTTAGCTCCTTCTTATCCCAACAGTTAAAAGGCTTCTTTATCTTAGTCCTTCAGTATAGTTAACAACAGAGCACAAATTCATGGAACTATTTTGGGTTTTATCACATTGATTTTGAATATTTCCTCCTAATAGTTTGAATTCTTCTCATTTTTGGTTCCTGTCTTGTATTTTGCGGAAGGTAGTGTTGTCAGAGACAGAGAATAATTTTGAATTTGTCTACACGAGGAACCATGACCACTATGACTGCTCTACTTAGTGGCGGCACCAGTTTTATTCATCTCAAAGCCCTCCACTAAGTCATCTCTGTGGCCCTAAAATAAGATAACTCCTTTCTTCAGCTCTCTGCTGTGAATGAAATGCAACAGGACAAACATCACTCTCCTGCCAAGTTGCTTCGGGAGCAGGTACATAAACAAGAACATAAATAAATAAAAGCAAAAGAAACCAAAAGCCTACAATCAACTGAAAAATTAAAAAATACTTTTCATAAAATATTGAAGATTATTGTCATGGTGCAGAGATTGGCATGACATAAATTTGGTTTGCTCCCAAGATAGGATGGCAGTCCCCGAGACAGTCCTTTCACCAGCCCAGCAAATTTCTCCAGGCTGGCAAGGCACCTTCCCAGCTAGTGTGGCTGCTGTGGCAGAACAAAACCTAAAAGATTTTGTTGAGCCCGGGCTCCAACAGATTCCCCTAACTTTCTAGACCAGGAGAGCCCTTCTGTCAGCCAAGTGGCTGCCATCTTCTTTGGAAGCAGACACTGAGGTGGAGCCGGGAATACAGGGTGTTGTGAGGGTCAGTCTCAGGAAGCAGCAGCAGAAGTGGGATATGGAACTACTGTGACTGCCTGCCAAAGCCTGGGCCAGCCCCACAGAGAGCCTGGGTGGTGTCCGAGCTCTCTCACCCTGGGATCTCTGTAGCACCACAAATCTGTCTGGACTCCAAGGAGGATAAGCTTTTGGGCCCCTGAGGCAGACCATGAATGACTGGTCAGCAGGAGGTTCCCTTCTGTGTGTGGGGCCATTGGTCCTTCTTTGGAGGGTGATCTGGGCATCTCTGTGTCTGCCACAGAGGACATTTTGTGAGGGGGATGATGGGATAGGAAGCGAACTCACATTTCTGCAAGAGGCCCACTCAGTATCTGTCCTCTGTAAAACCACTGGGATAGTTTCAAAAGTAGCTGTAAGAGCACCCACTTGGTAGCTTCCATTTCGTGGGCTTCCAGAGACACAGTGTAATGAATGATCCAGATTGGTCTGAGGTGCGCTTTGATTCACAGCTTCAGCCTCTTTATAGTCAAGTCTTCAATGTTAAAAAAGCATAAAAACTGCCTTCTGTCACAGAGAACTTAATACTAGAGAAAGGCAAAATTAATCCATAGCGAGATTCCTATCTGTAGTTGAAAAGCATTTCTGCCATGTCCAGCCGTGTAATGCCAGAGCTTTGCCCCGACTCGGCTCCCTTCCTTCAGCCTTTCTTCCTCTCCCTCCTTTAGTGACAATGCATTTCATAGCTGGGGCCTCTACTCTCTCGCTATGCTCATGTCCCATTAGGATTTAATGTACCATGTTCCTTCTGGATCGTTCATCACTTCCCCATCCTAGCTCCCCTCATCTCATCCCTTCTTCCTTAAGAATCCTTTTCAGGCCAACCTCAACTACATACCAAGACCTTGTCTCAACAACTAGAACCCTCTCGCCTCTTCACACATACTCAGCCTTTTCTGTCCAGACAAAAGCTCACTGATACATGCAATATTAAAAAAACAAACCAATAGAAAAACCAAGCTAAAATAAATCCAGAGCTCTGAGCCAGCATCTCCCAGACCTGCTCTCAGGGGCCCTGCACCTGTCACACTGCCCATGGAAGCGAAGTTCTGGCCCAGTCTTCATTCCTGCTGAGCGTAGCAGGAGGGCACCTTCACTTGCGGTCTCTTTTTTCACCATTCATTCGTAGCTTCAGTCCACAGGGACCCTCTCCAGTGCTGCAGTGTGAAAGGCACTGACTTTTATTTCTCTTACCTCATGACTCAAAGGTTGGCAGCACAGGGCTGGTGTGAGGCAGCATTGCCAGGCTCAACATCTGGCTTCCATTTCTGGCTCATGGCAGCCACCTGGGTTCCTGCAGCACAGGGGCATTGCGCCAGCAGGAGCAGCAGAGGGAAGGGTGTGGATATGTATCCCTTTAAGGGAGTGCCGGGCACTGCTCTTTCCCTCCTGCCACCAGCAGCACTCAGACATGCGGCCGTATATAACCAGCGAGGCAGGCTAGAGAATCACCCAGGGGCTCTGTGGTGGCCTGAAAAGGAGCAGGGGCATCACTAGCCTTTGCCATCTGGGTCCTCATAGTGGCTAGCTCTGCTCCCCTGAGTGTTTCCACTTCCCAGGTAGCCACTGACCTTTCTTTTCACAGAGAACATCTCTGCCTTCTCCTCAAAGGGCTGTTGCAAACGCCCTGCACAGCGACGGCATTCAGGGTGCGTGAGGGATCCTGTCATGTCTGTCTGTCCCCTCCACACTGACCCTTAATGGTGGAGCGAACAGGAGTGAGGCGGCTACTCTTCCGTGGTCTTCACAGAAAGGAAACCTGGGGTGGCATAGGGTGGCCATCCCAGGCCACATCCCAGGCACCAGCTGTGGACACACCCTCAGCTGGAAGTGAGACTGTGGTTTGCTTGGGCTCTGGCTCCGCTCTGTGAGAGGATGCTCTTGTCCATTGTCACCTGTGGGCCTGGGCCAGGGCTACCTCTCTGGGTTGTTGCAGTTCTCACCCTTCGTGACCAGTGGAGAAGGTGCCTTTCTGGGGGCTTTCTGGTTTTTGCAGCCCATTTGCCACCAGAGGCTGGTGTTGGCCTCAAGGGCCAACAGCCATAGGCGGGAAACACTGATTTCTTTGGCAATGCAGTTCTTCAGAAACAGCGGGGGTCTGCTTCCCTAGCGTGCCAGCCACAGGAAGGCTTACGGAGTGTTCCTTTATGGTCCTGTTGGGGGATTTGTTTGTTTTGATTTTGTTTTTGGTGTTGTTTTTTGAAACAGGGTCTTGCTGAGTGGCTCAGCTTAGCTTTGAGCTCACTGTGTAGCCCAAGCTGCCCTCGGTCTCCTGGCAATCTTCCCGCTTCAGCTTCCTAGGGCTGGAATTACAGGTTGCACCACCATGTCTGGAGTTTTGTTCTTATTGTTCAAAGGATCTACAATAAGGTCTCTTCCCTCATTCTTGTTACCAGAAAGTTTCTTCTTTTTTTTTGAGCAGTTCTCATTTAGGTTTGTTGATTATTATTGCTCTATTTTTCCAAGGTACCCAGGATTTGTTTTGTTTTTCTCTACTTCATTGTTTTCCATTTTTTTTCTTTTTTGTTTTTTCTTCAGTGAATATCAATGAAAACATTTTATTGGTAACCAGACACTTCAAAGTTTTTGCATACACGTATCATGCAAAACAACTGTCTTCACATGTTTGTCTGTTCAATTTTATCAGCTTTCTTGAGATGCTTATTAATTTGAAAAGTTATAGTGATTGCAATAGTAAAAGTCATTCAGAAATATGACTTTCAGTGAAGCAAAACACAGCGTAACACACATGAACAGGTTGTTCATCTCTTCCTGAAGTTGAAGTCTCCTAGTATAAATCAATCTGTATTTTTTTTGTTTTGTTTTGTTTTTATTTTTTTTATTTTTCAACAAATAATACACTGCATATATTCTTCTTAGTGGTTAATTGCTGTACAAGATGCGGACTTGTGATCCTATTTACAAACACCATTAGAACAAATCATTCTATTCATTAACAGAATGTAACTATATATCTATCCCAACCACTTTGAATACACAGATACAAAATGGACATTCATCTGTATACCCCATTTTTTCTAAGTTCCGTTATTGAATATTATAGGTGTGTAAACTCAGCAAAATATTCTAAAAGAGTCCAGTAGCCCATAATAGCATTGGGTCTTCTGTTTAACTGGCAATGTCAGAAATTATTGACCTGAGTCCCCCACAGCTCAACTTAACAGCATGGCTTTATTTCTTATAATTTCGTCTTCATACTTTTCTGCTGGATGGTTAAGACCAAGGTAAAGCAGGACCTATGCAACAAGAGTTGTAGCTTTTTGGTCTGAGAAGGTCAGTGAAATGCCCTCAGGATTTGTCCTGAGATCCTGTACCTCAGATTGTAGAACCTTTATCAGTGCAGCCATGTGGATGAGTCACGGCCAATGCTTGGCCAATGTGCTCTCTGTGAAAGCCTGAGAGAGTATCTTCTCCCCATGTGACTCTCCTTAGGCCCACTCTATGTCATCGATCACTTTCCTCTTTGGCCCCATAATCTTCTTGATCAGAAAATTTGGGACACTACCGAGGTACATGACGTTACAGTACAAGTTCTCATATGTCCTGAGTCTTAATTGACCTTAGAAGGCTAGGGCCAAAATGTTGGCTTTCCTTGTATCCCTCCTTTTTCTCTAATTTTGGTCTGCAAACTTAGGTTGTTAACCATCCAGAAGAAAAGCTTATTGTTATTATCAAACGATTTGGGCTATCAATCTTAACCTCACTATCTCACTGCATTTCAAACATCTTAGGCATAATAAGGAACAGGTATTTTTAATCAATCTGTATTTTGGAAGACCATTAAATACAAAAAATGGCAGCAGCTTTTGTATGTGTATCTACAGCTACTCCACTCAACTGATAAAAAGAAATTACAAGAAAATAATTAAAAAATTAATTTTCCAAATAATTTTTCCTGTTTTGTTAACCCCAAAAGGGCAAAGCCCGTGTACTCACAAGTACTCATTAGTGTACTCATTGGTGAGCAGCGTGGCACACACCCACTATCCCAATGCCTGCGGGGCTAAGGCAAGGGTCACTCAGTCCTGGTAGCCTGAGTCCTGCCTGGGCGACACAGCAAGACCCTGCGCCAGCGGGGGAAGAAAGGTCATCTCCAGTAAATCCTTTCCACAGGATCATGACTTCCTTCTGTTTAAAAGGTAGTTTACCCAGTGCTGGGGAGGCTGACAGAGCAGGATCACTATGAGTCTGTTGCGGATGATACATTGCATCAACTTGGCTGAATCCGTGTCATTCTCCTGCCCTGCAGGCAGGAAGGGTCCAGGCAGGAGCACTATTGGGCTCACCCCGGGGTGTGATTGGTTGCACCTAGGGCCTGGGCCACCCCAGAGTGACTCAGCACAAAATGTATATACAAAGGAGTTGAGGAAGACTTGCTGGTCACCCTGCCCCACTTCCTTGGAGAAGTCTCAGTCTTTGGAGGAGCTCCCATCTTCGCAGTGTAGAAGGAAGAGAGAGGCTTGATGGACGCCGCTGCAGCTGCTGCTCCTCCTCTGCTCTTCATTGTTTTCTGCCACCATGAACTGCGGTCATTTGCCTTGGAGCCAGCGGAATATGGACTGAAACCTCCACAAACTGTGAGCTAAATAACCCTTTCCTTCCTTCATTTTGAGTGTCGGGTATTTGTCCCAGCAACGAGTAAAAAGTAACTAAGACAGGGTCCAAGCTGTGCAGTGAGATCTTGTACTTAATACATTAAAAAAATAAAACAAAAGGTACTTTATTTCCTCTAATCCTTTTGAACTGGGTTTCTACTACCCAGATTCTTTTCAATAAGTAGAAAGAAGCAGGGCATCCTACTGTCGGGGAAGACTCAGGAGATCCTCTCGTGGCACTGAGGAAGTTCTCTGTGGTGCGGAGACCACACTTCAGCCTATGGCAGCTGCAGTAGCACCCTGGTATTCGTTCAGCTTCATGATGCCCCTGAAAGCACCAGTGACCCAGGAAAAGGGATTCCACTCAGGTCAACTGGCAGTTAGTAGTTACAAGAGTCTTTGCCAGCTGTCTGGAAGTGGGGTGCTGTATGCAGGTATAAAAAGGGCAGAAGTGGTTTTGGAGTTGAGCAGTGCCAGAGGCTGGATCAATTCTGAGGGGCGTGCTGGACTCCAATGTCCTTAAGAAGACTGTTAGCAACAATTCAGAAGTTAATGTAGAGAGGGTGGGTACAGAAAGGCAAGCAGGCTGGCGGGGAGCGCCTGGATCCCCACAGACGCCCAAGGCCGCCCTTGCCCTCTTAGCGACTCCTGACACTGAGGTGCTGTCACCGGGGCTCTGAGGAAGTGAAGGAAGCATTGTGGGAAACTGGACGAGGGCCTAATCGCGCAGTGACAGAAGCCAGCAGAATTGAGCACTGCAGCTATGTGGGAAGCAGAAATTTATAAATAATCAACTTAAATATTATTAAATACTGCTTTCTTCTTGCCAAATGTAATAAGATGTGGAAGACACTGGTAAACTGGAGGAAGAACTGATACTCGTGAAGCCAGGATTTGATGACTGAGGAAGCTGCCAGCCCACCCAGGGGCAAGACCCTGAGAGCAGAGATGCCCAGCAGGAAGGCTGGCCCTGCCGAGGGCGAGGACTGCACTGGCTAGTCTCAGAAAATCCAAAGGCCTGAGGACTCAGTCTCTAAAGAGACTAACGGTGTGACTCATACACTTGCACTATCTCGGGGGAAAAACAGCAGCAGAGGTGGGATTATTCAGGAAGGATGTGTGAAGAAGCCGCTGTCCAGTGGAGCGACTCCCCGTCACATACACGGAGGCCCACATGTTTCTTAACAGTGTTATAGCGGAAGACGCTGCCATCTTGAACCAAGAGGTATGAGAGCTGACACGAATGCAGGAAACAAGCTGATGAAGTGCTCACTACCGATGTGCGCCGTTCGTGAGAAGGAACGGCCTGTGGGCCGCATCAACGCTGGCTGGGAGCCTGGGCGCGAGCCCGGCCCCGTGCATGCGTGTGCTTGCCGCTCGGCTCCTTTCTTCACTCCACTGCCGGCTTTTGGTTCAGGGAGGGCTTAGCTTATCTGACAGCTGTGTGCAATCAGCTTAGGGAGGACACAGTTAACCTCTGGGCTCACGGGTGAAGAGAAGTTACGCCTGGGAGTCGCTCTTAACTGAGATGGTTTAAATGGTGAGATTTGGGGCTTCTGCGTGGTGAGCTTCAAGCAGGATTTTGCAGTTTGAGTTGATGCTGTTACAGGTTTAGACTACTAAGCACCTTTGGATGGATGAATTTATCTGGGGTAGATGCAAATCTTTTGAGAGAGAGGTGAACTGTGGTAAGTGGGCATAGTGATGTCCTTTTACCCACACTCATGTCCTACTCCCCAAAACATGAGCAAGTAACCTGAAATGATTGAAAACCACCACAACCAAAACCACTAAAACCACTAAAACCCTGGGCAGCTGTGATTAAGGAAAGGCGCTCATCCTCAGCCATCTGGCGAGCCTTACGGACTCGCCTAAGCACTCACGAGCAAGGAACTCTTCCTGGGTGTTACCAGGGAGTGGTAGGGCTGGGAATATAGCCCAGTGGCACAGGAGACTGCCTGGCCCGTGCAAGGTCCCGAGTTCGATTTCTGGTCCAAAAAAAAAGAAAATCAAGGAGATGTGATCACAGAAGGGTCACAGAGATGCGATGATGGTGAGTTTTACAATGAAAGAAGGGATGAAAACCAAGGAGTTAGGGCAGTCCCTGGAAACTGAAATACAAAACATGATTCTCTAGTACCGCTTTAGCCCTGTCTACACCTGGATTTTACAGCACAGTGAGACCCACAGTGAACTTTCTACCTACAGAATTTTAAGAAAATAGATCTATGTTACTTTAAGCTACAGCCTTTGTGGTATGTTATGGGTGCAGCAGAAAACCACCTCGAAATGGTGACCAAAGAGGAAGAGCAGTTGGGAGAACACCACGTCTGATTCCTCTCATAGTGGTCGGCGCCCGAGAAATACGTGGTTCAGCAGAAACGCAAGCATTTATCCTGGTCGTTCTGGAGAGCCAGTCTAAGTGAATGCATGCTCCTGAATGTCCCCAGGAGCTCTGCTCAGGAATAGAGGAAACTGGGTGGAACAGAGGAGTGCGCAGCACATATAAAGGATCTCCCTGAAAAATCTGTTGGCTGAGTGACTGTGGTCGAGGCAGGCCTGGGAGGGCTGCAGCCACTTGATTTTAAAGCTCTGCTTGTCATATCTTCGTAAGAACTGCTGGTTGATGGATCATTTTGATTCTAGTTTATGATGCTCCTAGTTCTGTAAAATAAGACCAAAATGTATTTTGCGATCCTACTAATGTACTTAAGTGAGTAAGTAAAAAGGCTGTATAAATCTTTAATAGGAGAAATAATTATTGTATGATCAAATACTTTCAAATCGGAATATAGACGCTTTTCAGTAAATATTACAAAACGTTTTCAACTTATTTAAGCAAAGAAATTCTTCATGGCCGCTGGTCATTGCTGCATCAAGAAACTTTAGTGCAGGACCTGGGAGATGGCTCAGTAGAATAAATGCTTCCCTGGCAAGTGCAAGGGTCTGAGTTCAATCCCCGGTTCCGCAAAAAAGAAAGAAAGAAAGAAACTTTAGTGCAAATTTTACCAAATGTATTCAACAAAACATTCATCAAATGTTTTGTTCATTTTCTCTGCGACAAATGTTGCTACGTTAACACTCAGTGTGTAACAAACTGATTTTCCTAGAGATTTATGAACTATCAACGTAAGTCAGCCCTGCAACTAGACATTCAAACATATTTATTTTGAGATCTATACTTAGTGCATGTTCATCCATATTGTCAGGATGATAGAATACCAATAAAACCAAAATTTTCCTGTAAAATTAATAAAAATAATTTGTTTCTTTTTAGTGCTGGAAGTACAGTATTTTCCTTGTTAATATGGCACATTACCTATCCCTATGTGCATGAATAGGAGCGAAATTATTTCAGTTGTTGGAGGATCACAGTGTCGAGAACACCTGCTTCTTGTAGTGTCAGGCTTTCACCTCTTAGCTCCTTATTTGGAAAAGACGTCACAAGAATAAAGTCAAGATTTGCAAATTCAGGACGAGACTGTATTATAAAGTCCAGGACATCCAGGATCCTGGGTGTACTATTAAATCTTTGTATCAAACGACTCCCATCTGCTAACCTGATCTGAATTCTTGTGGTTGGCACTGAATCATCAGTAAGAACAACTGCATTAAGTGTAGATCTGTCCTCTTCTTCTGGGGAGGAAGGTGTGCTAACTATTTAGCACACCTAAATAGTGTGCTAAAACTAGTTTTTGTCTTTCTCCACTAAAAGCCTTGAACCTCAGTCTAGGTTTTACGTACTCTCAGTCCTGATGGTCCTCCATGTCCAGGTTCACTTGGCCCCCAAGCACCAGTCGCTGCAGCTCCTGGGGAATCTCTCCTCTCTTAACAGACTCTAAAAATTGAGCATTTGTTGGGGCATTATAATGTCTCAATTCTCCATCATCTAAACTGAAACTGTTGCTCCACAGCTAAGCAGAATCTGAACATCTTGCAGCTGATTTTCTCCATATACATATTCAGATCATTTGCAAAAGCAATTACCCAGTCTATATCTGCCACCTGTAAATGACTTTGAGTTATCATCGCTTGATGATCTTGTGGCGTCACTCAAAGGGAGCCCCATGCTCTTGTGCTTCTTAGAAAAGTTCATTCACAGTTTTCCCAGTTGAAGATCGAACTATACCTAATCTGCTGTATGTATGTTCACCTGAACAGAATCGTAGAGGTGGTATTTGTGGGCTTTTAAAGACTGCAGTGTTTGTCCAACTTGGAGGATTTGCACTGCACTTCCTCTTGATATAATTCTTCAAGGGCCGTCTGCAAATCCCTCGTGCTCGGAGGCCGCGGCCTGGAAGACCTGTACTCTGCTTCATCCCTCTCTGCACCGCCGCCCTCTGCCATCTTCCGCCGCCAGGTCACGCTCTCCATTTCCATCTTTATTGTGAATTACTTGTACTCTTCAGAATCAGTGCTCTCTTCTTTATCCATCTTATTCTATGACATCTTATTCTATAAACCTTATATTTTATTTCCACCATAAAATGTGTACTTCACTTGACCCTTTGTATTTTAGCTTAATTTTACTCACAGGATTCAACTTTCCGAACACTATTGCGTAAATAATCTACTTTTTCTAATACCATTATTTATTCTGGGATCTTCCTGTTATATCTTCCTGGGCTTCTCCGTATGTTTTTCCCTCTGCATAGCTGTTGGACCCCAGTGTACTAATGACCATGTACAAAACTGTCCCTTCTTCCTTCAGATTACAAATAATTTTCTCTAGGTACTGTTTCAACCTTACACTTTAATGTTTTATGTCAACATTTTTCTATCAGTTTTTAGACACTTTATGGGGATACCTGGATTTTTCATCTCAATAATAAAAGAAATTTGTATTTTATAATTTTCATGCAAAAATTTCTGTTACACAGTTTTCACACACCCAACCAACCATAGTAATGACCTGTGCACCGTCGGTTCTCAGTAGCCACGGATTTCGTATTTGAGATCCCGCCTACTCACTCAAATGTAACTGCAACTCCAAAACCAGGACTCTGAGTGCTCCTGTGCCAGCTACGGGCATGCGTAGAGCAATGAGCGCTTCCAGCCCTCTAATGCCCACGACCCAGCGGAGCTCAGGCGGGGAGAAGCTCTGCTGTCTTGCTCCGGTTCTCAAGTTGGCCGCAAGTGTCCTTTTGTGGCCTAGTTAATGTCATGCTTTTTTATGTTTTTGTGCCACTTGCTGGTGATTTCACTGTTTAAAATGTCCCCAAGCATAGCACTGGAGAGCCATCTCCTGTGTGCTGGGGGATGGTGGGGGGCTGTCCAGAGGACACACGCGCTACGGATGAGTGTTGCTGGACTGTGAATTCAGTGTTAATATATGCGGGTAACTTTAGACATAAACGTGATTGATGAACATGTTTTGACTCAGCCTTCCTGGAATCCTGTATTTCTCTTAGGAAGAGTAGCATAGTTTTCACTGGGTTAGTGTTTGTGGCAACTTATAAAATGTAACGCCTACAGATAACCAGCAGCGACAGTCCTTACAGTTCCTTCCCATTGGAAATGGAGTCCTCGTATGAGAGGATGAAGGTAGGTTTCAGAAAACTGAGCAGAGTCCCCAACCCTGATGTGTCTTTGTGTCTTTCTGATCGTATCTTGAATTATGTGGTTACTGCAACTTGCTACTGGGAATTGAGCCAAGGGTCTTTTCACTGAATTATGCCCACAGCCTGTTTTTATTTTTAGTTTGGGGACAGGGCTTGCTAAGTCAGGAAGTTGCCTAGGTTGGCCTTGAGTTCACTGTCTTCCTGCCTCAGATTCTAGGATTATAGTTGTGCTCCACCACGACTGGTCTATAGATAGATTTCTAGTTCTCAGTTCAAAAGTCACACATGTAGATGCTTACAGAAGAAATTCACATAAGAAATAGCGTGAAATGAATAGACTAAAAAATCCCTTTCCGTGCCCTCACACTGTAGCCATGTCCCTAGTCACTAATAACTTTTTCTGTTAACTGCAGAATGGTACTGCACATTAAGGACTATTTATCCACCTCTCCATCTCCTTTAAAAATGCAATGAAAACCCTGATAACTCCCTTTTATACCTTCTTGCTTCAGTCTTCTGTCTTAGTTATCTGCATGAGCACATGGCCACTCTGTCAGCTACTCTGTGGTATTCTATTTTGTCAATGCATCATAATGGAAATCACCAGTCTCTTATGAGTACAGATTTAAGGTTTTCCTGTCCTTTGCTAGTATAATGATCCGTGCTACTTTGATCAGTACAGTGGTCCATACTACTTTTTAAAAATCAAATTTGCCATGTGCCATATTTCTAGATCGTACTAGTTTTTTTGAATGGCTCGTTCCTTCTTTCTCACTGAAATTACTTATAGTTGTTCAATCCAGATTTTTAGATATATTTTTTTGGATATATTTTTCATCCTTGAGCTTTTTTCTCCTGTTTCGATTTTCCGGCAGAGTGGTGTGGGTGTGGATAGGTGTGGATAGCCACGTCCATCCTGCTCCTTTTTGAAGCATGATTGTGAACAGTATGTGTTCAGCATACTTTGCTAACAGGAACTCCAAGATGACGTGCTGACCTTCTTCCATGATTCCTGTCACCTTTTATGGGGTGGAAAGTTTCACTGAAACCTAGAGTGACACGCGTTAGCTTTTAATGCTTCTTCTAAGAAAATAACGGAAGCCAACAATTAACTAAATGTTCTATAGAAATGGTGTAGTAACTATAGTTAGATTATGATTATCATTCTCAGAGCCAATTCTGTAAAAAAGTTGCAAGGTAATGGACAATGTACCACAGTATTAAGAGGGATTATATTCAGTGAAGTCACCATACATAATTTTCTTTGTTTTTCATCTTCCCAGATTTAAAAAAAGTAACAAGTATAATTTTTAAGATTAAAAAAAAGTCGCATATTCTGCTGTCAGCAGAACTCGATTTTCAGCCTGTGTTGGAGCGAATGAACCTTCCCGGCACCGCAGGTCTTGTCCTGGTGCTAATTTGGGAACCTGTGTCAGGAAGACATTGTCCACGTCCTCTGGCCGGCCGCCCATGAGCTGTTGCCTTTTTTTGAGATGATATAATGTCTACTTCTCTTTTGTTTTGTCCTTGTCCAAAAGCCCTGCACCATAATCTCAGGATAAATCAAAATCCATCACACACTAGGATGCACGTGCCAACACATATGCACACAGGCATGGCCTCACACACACACGTGTCACGTCCCACACGTACACACAGCCTTTCCTTAGAAGTGCTTCATTACATCTGAAAGTGGGCCGCACCAAGGCCAACTACAACATCGTTCATCAAGTCTAGACACATTTCATTAGGCTTTTTCTGGCAACAATAGGAACATTTTATTATTCGTGAAGGAAAATTATTTCCAGTCAGTACACTTCAAGATATTTTAAAAAGCGACTTCAGACTGCTGCATCATAACTGTGTTATGCAGAAGGCAGTTCTTACGCAGGGGCGAAGCTGTAGCATAGTCACGGGAGAACTGTGTCCTGTCCACAGGGCCCTGCCTGCCTACCAGCGACTCCGTGGAGTGGGTCTCTGCAAGCCGGGAACCGAACGCGCCAGCTGAACTTCTCAATGCTGAGAGTGTAGCATAAGGATGTAAATATTCCTTTGCATTAATAAAAGATTAGTTTCTAAGCAAAATGGCCTTTGCAGATAAAACACAAAGCTCGTTGTTACGGTTATTTCCTGGTGAATTCCTCTCAAGTTTTCCCTGACATTTATGCTGTTCCTCTGGAGATGCTGCTCCTCAATCTGTTGGCCCTGCCATCTACTGGGGGCCATTGCAGACACTACAGAGGTGAAGGTGAGGTGAGTTCTGCAAAATGGAAGTAGTTTCATATCCAGATTAAAGTCTGGGCTTTGCGGTCAGTTGCCCCTTCTTTCTAATCCCAGATCTACAACATATTAGCCAAGGGACTGTAAGTGAGTGGCTTAACCTTGCTGAAGAGCGTTATTAGGCCTGTCTGATTTTGAAAGTAAGGTCACATGAAGTATGT
Source organism: Octodon degus (assembly GCF_000260255.1). Classification (NCBI taxonomy): domain Eukaryota; kingdom Metazoa; phylum Chordata; class Mammalia; order Rodentia; family Octodontidae; genus Octodon; species Octodon degus. The sequence continues at coordinate 5,809,741 of NW_004524681.1, forward strand.
GTAGCTCTTAGCAGTGCCTGTGACACTACATGGCAGTTCCGTGATGATCCTTAGCCCTGTCAGTGGTCCTGTGCACTGCTGTGCTCGCCCCTTCCCAGATCTCTTGACTCTGAACAACACTTGCTCTACAAGGCCTGGGCATGGCTTAGGCTGGGCCTCACTGGCCTGTGCTTCCTTTCTCCTCCTTAACTCAGTTTTATCCAGGTAGGTGAATAGGCAATAGACAGGTCCTTTAGTGGGAGCGCTAGGCGGTTTAGCAAGCTTCAAAGGTTTTGGTTAAGGAATCCCTAGAAGCACAACAGGAATTTGTAAACTAGTTTAAAAAGGGAGGGGCCGGCATGATGGTGCACATTTATAATAATTGTTAGTACTGAAGTCTCAGAGGCCAAGGCAGGAGGATCACACGTTTGAGCTCAGCCTTAGCAATTTAGTGAGAGCCTGGCTCAGAATGAAAAAATATATGAAGAGTTGGGGGTGCAGCTCAGTATGCAGGCCCTGGGCTCAATCCCTAGGAGCATAATAAGAAAGCTAAATGCTAAATTTAATCCAAAGTTCCTGTTCCTGTTTGTGGAAGGTTTCTGCAATCCAGGCCCAGCGTAAGCTTCCTCCTCTTTCTCTAGCAGCCTCAAGGCCATAAGGAGCCTTTCTGTGCAGGCGTAGAAGCAGCTCACGAGTTGATTCCATCTCTCATCTGAAGGAAAACTATGCCTGGGTCTGCCTTTGGGGTGACAGAAGCCAAAGGCAATGTTTGGATCGATCATTAATTAAATTATGAGTGAAAACAGGCCCTCCTCTGTGTGCCCATCAAGGCAGTTCAGCAGAGCCTGGCACACAGGAGGACCTCGGTTCTGTTTGCTGAGTGAATGCAGGGAAGGGTGGGCGAGGAGGTGACGCGGTGGTGTCTCTTTGTGTTCTGACGTCAGAGGCCCCGGAGACTGTCCAGCCAGGCGCCGCAGCCCCACCCGCCAGCTCTCATTCTGTGCCGCACGTGAGGCAGCAGCTGTGGAGTGAGGGCTGCTACCACGGCCAGCTGAGCAGGAAGGCAGCCGAGCGCCTGCTGGTGAAGGACGGGGACTTTCTGGTTCGAGAAAGTGCAACATCCCCTGGCCAGTATGTACTGAGTGGACTCCAGGGCGGCCAGGCAAAACACCTTCTCCTGGTGGACCCCGAAGGCAAGGTACTGTGGACCCCTCCTTCCACTCCACAGGATGTTGTTCTGCTCCGGTTTCTCTGAATGGCGTCCAAAGCCTGATATTGAGTGGTATTCAAGGCTATGCGGTTATTTTTTCTTGAACCTTCCAGCTGGAGCAGGGAGTGCTAAGGAAAAGCTAAGGGAAGGGTTCAAGTAGGAGGCCACCCTGGGGAGCAGTTAGAGGACAGAGGCTTCCTGTCCTCAGGGCAGCTGCATGATGAGACGAATACCTGCCTCATGGTAGGACAGGGACTCACTTCTGACTCTTGCTCACATCAGTTAAATGGTTCTTGCTCACAGCATGCTTAGAGCAGGTGCTTAAGCAGTTATACTACAAGGCAGAGTGAGATAAGGATGGTTCAACCAGAGCCTTATGGGTTTTATCAGGATAGGGAGATTGTTCTGGGTAGGGTCTGACATTAAGATAAGCCCTGGAAGAGAATTTCAAAAGGGATCGTGGCGTCTAAGGAAGGAGCCATAGGAGCAGGCCAAATAATAGGATGGCAATCAGTCAACCGGAGATATACGGCCAGGGCCCAGAATACCTTAGACAACAGATAAGGATCCTGGGAAGGTAGGAGGGCACCATGATGGGGGGATAATAGAGACCAAACGCTGAGTCTGTAGGCCTGGTAATCTTGGCAGTTTTGGAAGGGGAATGATAAAATCCTTACGTATATCCTTACATAAATCATGACATGAGCAAGAGGAAGTTCCAGTGATGACATCAGAAGAGACCATGCTAGCCCTCCTTGCCCAACAGAGACCGATTTAACAGTTCTCTGGGGCCCCATATATCTTTATGAGAATTCCAGAACCCAGCTGAGAAGTTGTGCACCCCAGGTGGCATAAAGCTGAGGCCCTCATGGGGAATGTGGTAAGAAGAGTGATCTCACTTCACCTACAGCAGCACAGCTTAGCGCATGAAAGGACAACCTGGCACAGGGCCTTTTCCTAGAGGGGCAGAGCAGATTGGAGCATGTATCCCCAGGTCCACATTTTCTGAGGGTGGTTGGGGGACTGCTTGGGCACGGCGCACACAGAATGGTCATGGAACCAGTATCATTTGGGGGCTGGGAGCTGTTGGGAAGAGAAAAGGGCCCTGCTAGCTGGCTGCACCTGGCCTTGCTCAGGGCCCTAGGAGCCAGGCAGCGAGCGAGGCTTCTCCCCAGGAGGGGAAGGGTGCTCTGGGCATCACAGTGGCCAGGAAACTTGCCTTACTGCGGAGCTGCCGGGAAGTCTGCACGGCACGGGTGTCCAGTGGCTGCCAAAGAGTGAGGTTTTTGCTGCTGTAGAGGCCAAGAACTTAGGTGCCAGAGAAAGACACAAGCGAGCGAGCGGTTACAAGCTTCCGGACACCCGGCCAGTCTCTAATTGAGAAACGGAACACACAGGCCCAGAGAAATGACATCCCCTATCAGTGGCGTCTGGAGAAAGAATAGATACTGGATTCACGAAGCTCAGTAGACACCAAGCATGAGGAATCCAAAGAAACAGGCAAGGAGGCACGTCGACGAGGCACATCGACATCAGAAGCCAAGGGTAGGATCTGAAGGCAGGAAGAGAAGAGAAGACAGTCTGGGCAAGGAGACACTCCTCCGGCTGTCGGTGGTTTATCACACCTTCTGCAGTGCCATCAGGGACTTGGTATATTCAAAATGCTGCAGGAGGGGCCCGGGAGATGGCTCAGTAGAGTAAGCACTTCCCTGGCAAGTGCTAGGGCCTGAGTTCAATCCCTGGTTCTGCAAAAAGAAAAGAAAAAAAGAAGAAAGAAAGAAAGAAAGAAAGAAAGAAAGAAAGAAAGAAAGAAAGAAAGAAAATGCTGAAGGAAGAAAAACCTGTCAACCAGGATACTGTATCTACTATCATTTAACAATGAGGGCTGAATGAAGACTTTCTGGGATAAACAAAAACTGAAGTTCATGACCGTTAATATGCTTTACAGAAACGCTAACGAGAGCCCTTCAAGATGAAATAAAAAGAGGTAAACAGTAACGTGAGTGTATACGAGAGTATGCAGCTCACTGGTGAAGGCAAACATACAGACAGAGGAGAAGGTGACACTGGGACAATGCTGGTCACGTGACATGATTCTGGAATAGAAGCTAAAAGACAAAAGTAAAGCAGGTTTTAGTATGCAAAGGTATAACTTTCAAAATCAATAACGTAAAGTTGTGTGTGTGGAGTACAAATAGAGGCTGTTGGTGTGGCATTACAGCTAAGTTGTGATCAGCTAAAAGTAGGTTATTATAAAATGCTTTATGTTAGCCCGTGGTAACTACACATAAAATCACTGCAGAAGATTCACAAAGGAATCAATACTCATCACCACCCCAAAAAATAAGAATCAATGAAACACAAAGGAAGACAGCAAGAGAGGAAAAAAATTGTAATATAGATAGAAAACAATTAACAAAATAAAAACTATTTCTTTCCTAGTAAAAAATTCTTTAAATGTAAATAGATTAAGTTTTCCCATCAAGTGACAGAGTGACAGGGCTGGAAAGTTAGCTTGGTGGTCTAAGTATCTGCCTGGCAAGCACAAGGACCCAGGGTTGATTGCCTGTACCACATGCCACGCCAGCCCCACACATGGGTACGCTGTGCTAGCCACCAAAAGTTGGCATGGTGGCGCATGCCAACAATCCCAGCACTGGGGAGGCTATAACAGGAGGAGCACTACACGTTCCAGCTGTGTAGGGAGACCCTGTGCCAAATAAATAAATAAATAAATAAATAAATAAATAAAATTTATTTGTTTAAAAAAAGGATGGAGTGGCAGAATGGATTTTAAAAAAGATGCCACTGTGTGCTATCCAAGTGACTAGTTTTAAATGGAGCTACCATATGGGCTGCAACTGAAAGGACAGAAAAAGGTATTCCACACAAGTGATGGTGACCAGAGAGCAGGGTGGCCGCGCTCATATCAGACAATGTAGATTTTTAAGTAAAAATATTCCCCCAAAGGAAAGAAGGACATGACATAACGGTAGAAGGATCCATCCCTCAGGAAGATAAAATTAATGTACATGAATGCCAAGAGCTGAGCACCCATATGAAACAAACATTCGTAAGACTAAAGCGAGAAATAGAAAGCAGCACAATCGCTCAGGGGATGTGAGTGTCCTTGTCGCTAAAGGATAGACTATCAGACAGGAGGTGAATGAGAAAACAGGGAACTTGAGCCAGACTACAGATCGAATGCTCCAAGAGCCATCTTCAGAGCAAGAGGAGGCAGACTGAAGCCGTGCCACACGCCGACAAGTTGAACAAACTGAAGATTGAAATCGTACCACACAGCAACAAACTAGAGCTAAGACTAATGGTGGAATCAAAATTAGTACTTCCACATAGTTGGAATTTAAGTGACACTCTTCCATATCCAGTAGCTCCAAGAAGCTAAAAGGAAAATGACAAAATATCTTAAGACAAATGAAAGCATTATGTATCAAAATTCTTTAGATGTCTGCAAAGGCCTTAATAAGAGGGAAGTTTTAGTGATTAATATCTAATAAAAAGAAAGGGGATCTCAAATAATTGAACTTTATACCCCCGAAGAGGAACTAAGCACAAATTTAGCAAAAGGCAGGTAATAATTAAGATTAGAGAAGGTATTAGTGTTGCATTACTAGGCCTGAAGTCCCACGGCAGCTGACTTATAAGGAGAAAAGTCTGTGTAGCTCAGGCTGGAGGCTGGATGCCGACGAGGCATGGTGATGACTGCCCCTTGGCTCTGTCACTCCATGACATGGGGGCCACATGAGGGTCAAACCAGTAACCCTTCTCAATCTGGGGGCAGAGAGAGGAGGGTGGGGCCAAAGCCAGGCCTTACAGCAGTCTGGTTGTGAGAGCGGCCAAGGAGGCCTCTGAGAGTAGCTTCTGAGGGCGTGCTGTCGGTGCCCTGGGGACTTCTCTGTGCGTCACCCCCCAGAGGCTCTACCCCATCTCCTGCGAAGGCACCCTGAGCACCAAGCCTTTAGCCAAATGGGTCCCCAAGGGTTGCTTAGATGGTAGGCATGTCACAGCAGGGAAGAGTAAATGGAATAGAGTAAAAATGTAACGGAAAAAAAAAAGAAGTTGTTGTTGAAGACATCATGAAAATTGGTAACCCTTTGGCTAAGATAACCAAGCAAAAGGAGAAGACAAATGAGACTGAAAATGCAAGGAAATGCTAGTGTATAATGGAGCTACACGATTAAAAGGATTACGAGACCGCCATGCACAGCTACATGCCAACAAATTGGATAACCTAGAAGAAATGGATAAATTCCTACAAAGATACAGCTAACAAGATCAAATGATGAGGAAACAGAAAATCTGAATATTCCTAAACTTCTAACAGGATTGAATCAGTAATAAAACATATGCCAATAATGGTACATTCATTGGTGAACCGCATCGACTAATTAGAGAACTATGACCAGTCCTTCACAAGCACTTCAAAACAACTTGGGAAAGCAATGGTTACTCTCATTTGAAGAGGCCAGTATAATTTCTGATTCCAAACCAAAGAAAGACACTACACAAAAGGAACAATAATGAAAGTCCTGGCTTTTGTCAAATGCTTTTTCTGAATCTATTGAGCAGAGAGTATGGTACAGAAAAAGCACTTGACAAAATCCAGTACTTTCATTATAGAAAGAATAAAAAAATCTAGAAGTAGAAAAAAGTTGACTGAATGTAATAAAGGTGTAGATCAGACTCTCACAACTGACAACATACTCCATGGTAAAAATTGAAATCTTCTACTCAAATATCAGGGTCAAGATAATAATGCCCATTCTCACCACTTCTTGTCAACATAGTACTACAAGAATTATCCAAAGCAACTAGGCAAGGAAAAAAAATCCAAATCAGCCAGAAATTTGGTTTGCAGATGGCTGTGCACTCAAAGCTATCTCTGTATAACATCTCTTTCCCAAGGTAGGGGTAGCCAGCTCTCAGCTTCTGAGAAATAGTAAGTAGCCAGATTTACCCAGTGAATGCACTGGATCTAGATGATTCACATCACATGAAACATTTCTCTGACAATGACATGACCTTACATGTAGAAAATCTGAAAGACTGAACAAAAAAAATTGTTAGCATTGACAAATCAATAAAATTGCAGGAAATACAAAACTGATGTACAATAACACATCAGGTTCTATATACCAATGACAAACTATCCCAAGAGAGGGAGAGAGAAAGAAATTAGGAAAATCATTTCATATTTCTAAACATATTACAAAGTACATTAATCAAAACAGTATGGTATTGGCAGGAAGATAGACAATAGAACAGTGTGTATAGCCCAGAAATGATCTTCAAAAAGTGTCATGACTGTACAAAGAGTAAAGGGTAATGTCAACAAATGGATGCAGAAGTATGAAATTGGACCCTTATTTTCTGTAACGAACAACTCCAGCGCACTCCTAGGAGAAAACCTAGGGGGAAAGCTTTAGAAGGTTGGTTTTGGCAGTGATGTCTTAGATCAGATCCCCAAAGGTGTAAGCCACGAAAGCAAAGATAGGAAAGTGGGACTTTAAGGTGCATCAGCTAACGATGAGAAAGAAAATGCCGTGTGCACACGCACTGGGCCGCCACTGAGACCCAGGAAGAAGGGGCTCTCGGCACGAGCTGTTGCCCTCAAGGACCCTGAGAGCACTGAGTGAAGCCGAGAGAGCCGTCCCAGAAGGACAAACACTGCGGGCTGCATCTGTGAGGTGCCCACCGCAGTCTCACTTGGAGACAGGCAGTGGGCTGGTGGGTGCTGGGGCCCGACTGGTGGGTGCTGGGGCCTGGGGGAGGGGTGCTCCATGGGGCAGCTAGAGCTGCGCTAGGCAGTTCCAGGGACGCGCCCCACAGCTTCGTGCTTCAGCTGGCAATACGGTACTGGACTCTCGGAGGCCTGGTTGGCTTTTCATCACAGTTTTTTGAAAAGCCCGTGTGGGTGGAGATACAGGCCAGGTGGCCGGTACAGGTAATGAGGTAGCCAGGAAAAGCACAGGGTGTGGTGGGCTGTGCCCAGGTGCATTGTGCCTTGGCGGCCATGCCCAGGACAGGCCTGTGGGCCAGAGCTGATTCTTCCAAAGAAGCCACACATAATTAAAATATTACATGAACTCTCCCCATTTTCAATTCAAAACACTTAGCGCCCTCTATGGGGACCTCTATCTAACTCCTAACTATAACATCTCGGTGTTTGGCCAGAGAGCGGCCAGTTTACAATCTCTGTACTAGGAAGATTAATTTGATATTTGTGTATGGGTTGACTGGGTGGGGAGACCAGACACGGAGGAAGTACGTAGGGGCTTCTAGGTCAACAGCAGAGAAAGTTTGAATCAGAATAGAGGCAGCAGACAGCTTGCGTGGGGAGCATGCAATCTGGGAGACCGAGGCAGGGGGATGGCAAATTTGAACACAGCCTGGATTCAACTTAGCAACTTAGTGAGACCCTGTCTAGGTCAATCAATCAATCAATCAATCAGCCAATCAATCAATGTTCAAAGGGCCATAACCTAGTGTGAAGGCTCTGGATTCAGCCCCAGTGAATGTCCCACCTCTGTGCCCACACACACGGAGTGGAAGCAGGAAAACAGAGGAGACGTAAAGGAACTAAAGTGGAGTCTGGCAGCATTGGTCAGCAGAATCGGGCTGTAGAGGGGATGAGATGGAAGAGACAAGAACTCCGGCGAGGTTTGCAGGCATTATAGCTAAAGTTGCTCTGCCCTTTTCTTCTCTGTCTAAGAGCACGTGTTTGCTAAGACTAGGGAGAAATTTTATATCACTGCAATACCATTATCTAATTCTGAGTTCATATTAAAATTCTGTCATTTATTGCAGTAAGTCTATATTTTTAGACCAAGACCCAGTACCTAGACAGAACTGGAAGATTCCTTGTAGAAACAGCAGAATTACATCCCAAGGAGCTTCCCAGCTACATGATTCCCATCTCTGCACGGTCCCTGGTTCCTCTCTGAACAAGAGCACAGGCTGCCAGGCTTCCAAGGCGGCGAGCTGGGATGGATAACAGGACATGCCTCTGCCTGTGCGCAGGGTAGGGGTGCATAACACCAGGGGGGAGGTTCACGGTGGGAGGTCTGGCCTGGGACAGTGAGTTCCTGGGCGTGCAGATAGTAAGTTCTGTGCAATAAATATTTATGAATGAGTGCCCGTATCTGAAGGCAGCAGGAAAGAGACAAGAGTTCCTATGAGAGGAGTCCAACCATGTGTCTTGGAGGACAGGAGAGGCTTCTCCAGAGGGGGAGCTTCCCGTAGACAAGGGGAAGCTTGGGAGGACTGCCTCTGCCTGATGGAAGACTACTAGAATTGGGGCCAGGGAGATAGCCCAGTAAATAAGTGCCTGCCTGGCAAGCACAAGGTCCTGAGTTCAATCCCCAGTACCAGAAAAAAAAAAAAAAGAATACTGTAATCCTGAATCTCAGACTGTATAGGGGAGACAGTTAAATACTTACAGAAATGGAGACATGATGCAAGATATTAAACAATGACAATGCAAGTTTGCATTGACCGACAGGTATTCATCATAATCCCGACTTCTAAGGATAGTTGCTGTAAGAGGATAGGAAGGTAGAGAATGAGAAAATTATTTACTAAAGAATACAGTGTTGAAAAGAAACTTTTCTTTAGTCATCAGAATATCTTCTTTCTGGACATGTCTGGTTTCCCCCTCTGATTGTTTCCTCCTTTCCGAAGAATTGCTGTTGTCTAACTTCAGTGTATTTATACTTCCATTTCAAGGTGAGGACCAAGGATCATGTGTTTGACAGTGTCGGCCACCTCATCAAATACCACATGGATAACAGTTTGCCAATCATCTCTTCTGGAAGCGAGGTAACCCTTAAACAACCAGTGAGAAAAGATAATAATCCTGGACTTTTGCACTCCAAGAAGTGACGGCGTTGGAGCCCCTTCCCAGTGCTATTTCGAGGAGCTCTGTTTTATCTGAGGGCATAAAGATAACTCCGGCTTCGTTCCTAGATTCCGCAGAGCACGAATTGTGAAGTGCAACTTTCAAAGACTCTAATAACTAGATCTTTTATAAAGCAAAGAACTAACAAAATGTCTTCAGAAAATGCAAATCAGAAAAAAAAAAGGAGGAGGGTTGATCCATTTGAAAAGAAACTACATATGCACGGATGTCACTTTCTAAAGTCACACTGTATTAATAACAAGCTAAAAAGCACAATTAAAATTTCACATGCTAAAGACAACCTGAACTGCTGGGGCAGTTGTACGTGCCTTTCACCTTGATAACTTGGGGCATTTTCCTAGGGGGGAGGTTAGCTCCAAGTGTCTTCACGTTCTATAACTACAGAACCATTTGCCAAAAATGGAGTTCTTCCTTACTAAGAAATCAAGCAGTTTACTTATTATACTTTCTGTTTAGTAGCATTTTTGACTGCAATGTTAAAAATAAACATGCCGCTGAATTCAGACTGTCTCTGTGCCGGTGGAGGTGAAGCCACTGAAAGGATAGGCTGCTTCATGGCTCTGTCCACTTTTTGGTTAAAGGGCTGGAGCCCATGCTCTTTGGCCTGATGTCTCCGTCTCTGCTATGTGGGCTGCTTGTACAGTCAGTGACATCTGGAAGCGACCAGCTCTGCCAGCCATTTCTGTGTTCATCCTTTTCTCCCAGGCCCTTGCCACAAGGCCCCTGAGAACCTAGGTTTATAGAAAAATTCCAGACAAAATCAGTGTTCTTACTCAGTATCCAAACTGGAACTGTCCTAATTGGAAGCACAAAATATAGTGGAAAGTGTGGGGAATGTCTCTTTGGATTGGCTGCCTCCAAATCACAGTCTCAATGTCTCCATGTGACCTAGGACCTTTCCTAGCCATGATCAGACAAACTGCTGCAGAAGAGAGGGAACACACTGGATGGGAGGGTGCTGGCGGGGTCTGCTGCAGGTGGGCCAGTGTGCAGACGATAAGCACAGCAGGCACTGTGTGGGGAGAAGCGCTGTGCCGGGGCACATCTCTGCGACCTTCAGCCAGCCACCAGGCCTCTCTGGGTTCCGGTTTTCTGGTCTATAAAATGAGAGAGCTGGAGCGGGTGAGCCCTGAGCTCCACTTCACTCTGGAGATAGCCCGTGCCCGCCTACAATACGCAAGCTTTTCATTTGACGTCAGGACCGCTAAGCTGTCTGTACATGAGCGTTTTTCTTTAGTCTGTGTTTATACCGTAAGGATAAATGGCATAAAGGACATCAAAGCCTTTCAGAAACTATGGAATAATACAGGTGTCCTGGCCACTGCATGTGGAGATAAGGCTATGACTGCAGGGCAAGTTTTGTTTTGTTTGCACCTTTGTTTCGTCCTGATAAATGCCTAAACTCATTTCATTTGGTTACGCAGTGCAGCTAATGTTTGTGATTATCGATTTGTTTTGGAATAGAAGTCATCTAGGCACTGACACACCGAGCTCTACTATTTTGTGGAAAGGCTTCAGATTTTATCTCTGGCTGCTGTTCATATTAGCTAGTTTTGCCTCCTTTCATACAACTAGGAAATAGTGCCTTTCTTACCTGTTTTCTAATAACTTAGTTCTTGGTCACTTTAGCTCATGAAGGGACTCAGCTAGGGTAGAGGTAATAGAAATGTGCGACATTAACCTTCTGCAGCAGAGACAGGGTGGGCGGTGGGCTGGGCTGGGCCGGGCTGGGCAGGAGGATCACTGGTGGATCGGCGGGGAGTCCTGGGTGCAGACGTGGCCGGCTGTGGCCGTGGTGCGTGGTGGTGCATGGTGTGGGCAGTGCGCTGAGGCGGAGAGGACTCCTGCAGTCAGGTAGCTTAGGTAGTAGCGCTGCACCCAGACACCGCTGGCTCGTGAGAACAGTGCAGAGCAACGAAGGAATGTCCTTAGGCTATTTTAACCTCACCTTCTCATCTTCATCTGTTTTCAGGTAGAAATCCATTTGCCTATAAATACCGGTACATCACTTTTTAAAAGAAAAAATAAACACTGATCACTTTGTGACAACTGACAATGTAGGTGTGGTGTTTGGGATTTGGAAATTTTATCATCAGTAGGATATCAAAGTCCTGGCAGGAAACACACGACCCCCTAAATCGGGTAATTTGAGGAGATGTCAATGAAGGAGCAACTGCAGGTGTGGGCAGAGTACAGGGAGACCACAGGACAAGGCAGTGCCGGGTGCCTGACCTTCCCCGGGAGCACGCACAGGAACTGGAGAGCTGGGGCTGCCTCACGGAGCTGTGGCCTGGCGCTGGGATGTGGCCAGCCCTGATGACACGGCAGAGGTGGCTCTCTCCGATCTGCTGGACCCACTGCTGGCTCAGGGAACTTGAAGACCAAGCGAGGGAGTCCCTGGATGGTCACCTCCTGGGGCTGGAGGCAGATAGAAAGTGGAAGGGAAAATAGCCCATCCAGTACAGGACAAGGCTGTCGCTGTCTCTTTTCTTGGTTTCCTTCGTACTGGAAAGTCTAGTCCATACGGGAAGACAGCAGAGAGAAATAAACAAGTGTTCCTATGTGCACATGACATGATTGTCTGTACAAAATACCAAGGAGTCTACCAAAAAAAAAAAAAAAAAACAAAAAAAAAAAAAGCTCACCAAAAAGAAACACAATCACACAATAGTGCTCCTAGAATTAAGCAAGTTTATCGAAGCTCATCGGACACAAGGTAAACATTCATTTGTATCTTTATATACTAACAATGAACACGAGACTCCAAAGACAACAAAAACATCAAAACTTCAAAAGCACATTAATTACTTAATTGATTAATTATTTAAGTAACTACAGTTGTTCACAAAAGGAAATATATATATATACATAAATCTAGCAATATGTACAGTATGTATGCAGAAAGCTATAGAATGCTGAATAGCGATACAGATTTAAATAAATGTAGAGACACTGAATGTTTTTGAAGACTAACATAATAGGTAAACATGGCTGTTCTCTCCAACAATATACTTAATGTGCGTCCCATCACAGTGCCAGCAAGGCTTTTTGTCGCAAGCAAAGGAACTAGAAACAATTGTGTGAAAGAGCAAAGTGGGAACAATCAGTCTACCTGATAGCAAGACTTCACAGCTGCAGCCATCAGGACTGGAGCTTCGCTCGAGGAAGAGCACACAGGTCAGGGGAGCAGAACAGAGGTGACAGAACCGCCCAATTATGTCCAGCCAATTTTTACGAGGACTCAAACAGCAATGGGTGAAGCACACAGCCTTTCAATAAATAATGCTGGAGCAACCAAACATTTGTAAGCAAAATAACAAGCTGCACGCCTGATACAAACATGAAGGTACCTAGATTATGGACTTAAGTGTGAGGCGTAAACTTACAGGGCTTTTAGAAATAACATGGCAGAAAATATTCAACACCGTATATAGACATACTAATGGTTTTCTTGCGTCCTCTGAACTTTGATAAAGTTGATTATCAATTTTATTGGTTCACTTTTTTTTTTTTTAGTGTTTCTTTGGTTTTGGTTTTGGTTTTGCTTTGGTAGAACTTTTTTGGTTGATTCCTTGGTATTTTGTACAGAGACAATCATGTCTAGGAAGGAGTTCAGAGATAGCATGATTAAGGGGAAAGTGATACACTGTCCTCAATCAGAAGTGGGAGTTTTTGCTCTGTGAAACTTCCCAAAGGATGAGAGGTAAGCTACAAGCTGGGAGAAAGTGCAGCGCTGCAGGACCACACGCAGGCACTGAAGACCAGGGTGAGACGAGTCAATAGCAAATCCGATTAGAACACGGGCGAAAACGAGCAGGCATTCCATTGAGGAAGATAAACAGGTGGCAAACAGGTACATAAAACCACATGCAGCATTATTATGCAGTTGGAAAATGCACATTAAAGCCAGAGCAAGGTGTCACTACACACTACCAGGAAGGATAAGACAAGAAGTAAAAACCTTACCAAGTTCTGGCTAGACGGGGAGACCGTAGACTGCATATTTAAGATGGGAATGTGGGGTAGTGCAGCTGTTCTAGAAAACAAGTTGGCAGTTTATTTTTAAATAAAACATGCCAGGGCTGGCCAGATAGCTCAGTGGACTAAAGCGCCTCCTTTGGCAGATCACAACAGCTGGCGTTCGATCCCAGGCGTGTCATGTGGGCCCTGCCCCTGGGGCGTGCTGAGCCGGCAATTGGCTGGGTGTGGTGGTGCACCCTGTAATCCCAGGGCTTGGGAGGCTGAAAACAGGAGAATCTTTGTAGTGAGACCCTATACACCCAGCAGTCCCTGGCCTAAGTTCGTTTAAAAACAAAAACTATGCCACTAACAGCAAACCCAGCAGGTGTACTCCTGGGAACTGATCACAGAAAAATGAAACCTTGTACAGGAATGTTCATGGCAGCTTTGCGTATCGCAATCCCAAGCCTGCAACCAGAGGTCCTTTCACAGATACAGAGTGAAAGACGCCGTGGTACGCCCACATTACAGAATACCTCCGAGGAGTGCAAGGAACTGCTTGAGACGCGCTTGAATCAATCTCTTGGAATTGTTCAGAGTGGAAAAGCGCCAGCCCTGAAGTTTACACGTGGCATAACTATTTGTATAGCCTTTTTAGAAAAAATTTATTTATATTTGTGTGTGTGTGTGTGTGTGTGTGTGTGTGTGTGTGGTCAGCTCAGCCCACCAGGGGGCGGGGCTGGCTGGCATGTGGTGCTGGGGGATTGAACCGCGGTCCCTGTGCTTTGCCAAGCTTGTTCTAAGTAGGTGCTTCAGACCACTGAGCCATCTCACCAGCCCATAAGGGTTCCACAAGGCTGACAGCTTTGTGGAAGCAGCCACTTAAACAACTGAGCTAAGGCCAGGCCCCTGTATAGCCTTCTTGAAATAATGAAAGTATAGAAGTGGAGAACAGATGAAGGGGTTCTAGGGTCTGATTGTGCTGCTCCCACAGTTCTAGGCGGACACCCAATACCCTGTGATACTGTGAGCAGGTAGGGGCGTGGGCGGGCATGAGCCTAATCTCTTACAGAGGAGGCCCCGCCCAGGGAGCAGGGAGGTGGGTCTCTGCAGATGGAAAGAGGACCGAGCATGTGGGGAGATGTAGGGCAGGCCAAGGGGACATGAAAAGGATGTCCAGCTCCTGTCACTGGGTGTAGTCACTGTACTGTGAGCATTTCTTTCTGAGGGCAGATCCGGGTTTGCTCTGGGTCACTGGAACCCAGCGGTACCTGTGTGCTGGGACCCCTTGCCCTTCCCTACCACCATGGCCAATGCAAAAGCCCAGTTATTTATTTATTACTAGGAATTGAACCCAGGACCTTGCGTTGGCCAGGCAGGTGCTTTGCTGTTAAGCTATATCCCCACCCCAAAAGCTCAGTTCATTTCTCTCCATTTTGAGGATATTTTGGAGTTCCCTAGGGGATCATGCTGGACCCCCTATTCTCCTGGAATATGCTGGCTTGGCCCCCTCCCTTTCCCAGCCTCTCTTCCTCCTCACTCTCTTACTGGTTTTTCTAGGAGCCCTCTTATTATGAATTGTATCACTGTACTAAGTTAGTATTATTTTCATGCACATTGTGTAGTTATAAAGCCAAACACAGTTAGTAATTAAGAAGGAAGAATAAGAATAACAGCAGTTAAAAGCCATGAGGTCCCTGGGAACGGCACTATGAGCATCGCCATCCCAAAGCAGGAACGCAGCCTACCTTAGGTGTGGATTAGTGACCTCTTTGTGCTCTTGGACACATAAGTGATGAATTCCCGATATGCCTGTTCATAAGTGCACCTGTTTTAATTTACAGATTCTAAAGTTTAACCAGGTGTAGTGGTGCACCCCGTAATCTCAGCAGTTGGGAGGCTAAGGCAGGAAGATCCCTGAGAGTCAAGCCCAGTGTAGGCTACAGAGCTGAGTTTAAGGCCAGCTTGTACTACACTGTCTCAAAAAACAAAACAAAACAAAACAAAACAAAAAACTAAATCTTGGTAACCCTTATTATCTTGGTTGGTGGATGCCTAGTGGTACACAAAAGTAACACCCCACAAATTTGCATGGCCTTTTCCCATAACTGAAGAAATGGCTTGGGAAATGGTTTGTGTCCTCTAATGGCCCATCGGAAGATCCTTGGGTTCGCTGTTGCACCATGGGCCCTATTTGGAGTCGGTACAGATTCTGTCATCTGTCATTGCAAATGCATCCTAGCAGTGACTCCTTGACCTGGGAGGAGTGAAGCCTTGTGGTATGAACTTCCTGGACTGCGGCAACAAAGTGTCACAAAGTCCTTTGCAGCCACACAGTGGAAGCCAGAAGCCTGAGGGCAAGGAGTTGACAGGGCTGCCCTCTGCCCAGTGCTGGGGTAGTGACCTCTACCTTTTCCAGCAGCCCCAGCCACAGTGTTCCTTGTCTCGTGGCTACTCAGCTCTGATCACTGTCTGCACATCCATAGGCTATCCCCCTGGGCCTGTGTCCTCTTCTAAGGACATCAGTCATGAGTTCAGTGCCACTCCACTCAGTATGGCCTTATGTTAACCACTTATATCTGCAGAGACCCTTTTTCCGAACCAGGTGACATTCTTAGACTCCACGTAGACATAAATTTGGGGGAACAGTATTGAACTTCTACGTGACCTAAGTCAGCTCACTTCAAAAGCTGTTTTAAGGTTCAGATATAACTGAATCCAAGCAAAAGCTGAAGTGTGGGGCTTCTCAAAACCCAGGAACCAGACTCCTGGCTTGCAGCGGCAGAAGCTCCCGACCTTCATCCAGACCCTGCCAATACGCCACGTGGCTGTAGTGGCTGCACAGTTTCCACGAAACACACAGTGATGGCCCACTTCTTTTCCACGTGGCTCCACCTTCCTCGGTCCCGTGGAGCTGTGCTTTGGTTCCCTGGGAGGGGGGCATAGTGGTTTGGGTTGGGTCTTAGCACACCCTGAGCTAAGCAAGTATAGCCCAGGTGAGGAGCTGAACATTGCTGGTATCACCATGGCTGCGAGCAGGGCGGTTCTAGGAGAAGGGGCTGCAGCGGCCAGGTGTGTCGCTGGTCACCGGGAACTGCAGTCACCGGCACTGTCCTGTCCAGCCCTTACTGTCCCATTTAAAGGATGTGATGACTGAGGAATGTGAAGATTCAATGTTTGTTTAGGGCAAAAGAAAAAGAAAAGGAAAGAGAAGTGCCCTGCAAGGAAGGGCGCTGCGAAGTGAGTGTGGCCCAGGCAAAGAGAAGCGCTGCGCCCTGCAGGGTGAGAGGTGGAATGGTAGAGAGGTTCGCAGCACTGCAGCTGCGCGGCCACTGTCTTTTCTGTCTGCTCTGACGTCAGATCGAGGCCATCTCATCACAAGCTGCCTGCTATCGTGCCAGGAGGTTGGTATCAGGTTGGCATCAGGTCCCCGCGACTGGCTGGCCTTGCTCAGGTGTCCAGCCAGGTTACCATGCCCTAATCTCCTCTCTCAGCCCCATGTGTCAATCTTCAGTAATCCTCCAGAACGTGGGTGGCACAACGTAAGCGCTCAAACCCCCACTGCTGAATCAGTGGTCTACGAATAATGATTTCATCTTCCTCAGCTCTTCCCAGCCGCTGCGGTTTCCGTGCTTAGTGTCCTGCTTCCTGTT
>NW_004524681.1:5827081-5833420 GCF_000260255.1 Octodon degus
AGGACTTTCAGGCTTTTGAGGGCTCCTGGTGGGCAGAAGCCAGGAGATGGAGCCGAGCCCTGAACTTGACCTTCTTGCTCTCAGGCGCCTCTGAGGACAGTGCTACTTGAAGACAACGCTTTGGGTGGTGTCCGCCAGGTGAGATGGCTTTGTCCTGAGGGCTTTGATACCAAAGAGGAAGTAGGATACAGGAGCAGTGGTGA
This sequence comes from Octodon degus, assembly GCF_000260255.1. Classification (NCBI taxonomy): domain Eukaryota; kingdom Metazoa; phylum Chordata; class Mammalia; order Rodentia; family Octodontidae; genus Octodon; species Octodon degus. Next base: position 5,827,285 of record NW_004524681.1, read on the forward strand.
CTCGGCACCACCTGTATCAGTGCTTGCTTGTGAGAGAGCTCAGGTCTCATCAGCACCCGGACATTTTCCCTTGGGATCACAACAGTCTGCGCTGAGTCAGTCCACATTAAAAATACAAATGCAAAGTGGATTTGGACGTAACATTCCCCAATTAATCTATGGAGACTTCAAGATCTCTGGTAACTTTTCCTCTCTTTCACCACCCCAAAATGCCTCTGTCTGCTAGTGCTTCCTTGACCACACCACGCTACCCCTCAGCGCTCTCTCATGCCTTTGCTGTGCCTCCTGGCGCCATGCTGTGTTGTGCACTGTCTCCTTCCCTGCCTGCTTCTCTGGCCTCAGCTCTAGGTACAGGAATCCCTTGTGCCCCCAGGTATGGGATCCACTGTGGTACACTCAGGCTTGCCAGTCAGTTTCCTGTAGCACTCTGTGCTCCTCCCTCCTTGAACCTTGCTTATAAACCCTCAGATACTCATTTTCCTCTGAGTTAGTGCCTACTTTACTTGCACTTCAAAATCACTTCGTTTTCGTTACTGTTTTTCTGTTCTGATTTCTATCTGGATGTCCCCCCAAAGCCTCCTTGTGCTCCTAGGTGGGGCTATTGGGAGGTGATTGGATCAGGTCAGTGTCATGCTTGTCAATGAACTAGTGCACTGAGGCCTTCATAGCTAAATGCACGGTTCACTTGAATCCTGGCCGGAGGAGGAGGCCACAGAGTATGCCCGGAAGTGTGTGTCTCTTTCCTCCCTGATCTGCTCTGTGCTTCCCGTCTGGCCTGCCATGGGCTGTTTCTCCTCTCTGCCCCACCACCCTGCTTTGGAGCCAGCTGATTATAAACTGAAACCTCTACGAGCTGTGAGCCAAAATAAACATTTCCCCTATTACATTGTGGGTGTCAGGTATTGTATCTTAGCAGCCAGACAAATAACTAAGACACTTTCTCTGTAAGGATTTTGTTCTCGGAGTGTTGGTACCTTCAAAGTAGGGGTTCTGCCTTACACTTCCTAGTCAAGCATCAAGGCAGGACTTATAACAGGACAGACAGCCAAAAAGTGTCTTGAGTACAGCAGGTTTGTAGCTCCACTCAGATCCATGTATAGAAGCACAGGACACATTTATTCTGTATTCTTCGCCTTTTGTCAGTCCTGTGGTAGTCTAAATTATTTCGCATGTAGCTGACAAATACTGGAGGTAAAGGGCCTGAGTTCAAATTCTGCCTCGTATTAACTGTACCACCTTGGGCAGTTGGTTAATTTTTTTCTTTCTTTCTGATGTGCCTTCCACCATAAACTGGAGTCGCGTTAGTGATTGTGAGCACCCGGGTGAGAGTGCGCTTGTGAAAGCACTTAGCAAATCGTGCTGCCCCAGAAGAGTGCACACACCCTGCCCGCTTCCCAGCTTTTGTCTTTCGGAGCAGCAGTGGTTCGTGGCCAGATGGGGTCACCGAGGGTTCTTGCTGCAGCATTTCTCACTGTCCCTGCACAGAACCTTGGCCACACTTTGCAGAGGGACAACAGCAGCATCTTGCTAGCAGACCCTCTGGCTCTGGTTCAACACAGGCCATTTACGTGAATGCTTTTCATTTGCTTTTTCTGGCCCCAGTAGTCTGCATTTGTTTGTTTCTTTGTTCATTTCGTCATTTAGCACAATTTCCCACAGTTGCTTTGCGTGCCTCCAGGGAACAAGAAGCGGGCTAAGTACGACATGGCTGAAAGCAGAGTAAGGAAGCCCCTCAAAGACACTCTGTCCACCAGTGAATGCACGTGCAGTAACTAGGAAGCGGTTGAGTCTTCTTTTCCCATTGCCCATCGCTGGACAGAGGACCGATAGAGGTGGGGAGGATCGCAGACTCCATAGGAGCTGTGTGTGCTCCTTAGAAGACTGAGCAGGTGGTGGTGGTGGTGGTGGTGGTGGTGGGGCAGCCTGCGAGCTTGTGCCTGACCAGGGGGCACCAGGGGGCGCTAAGGAGGAAACACAGAGACACACAGAATAGGTTAAAATGTGGGGAGAGCTCAGAGGGCTCGTGTCTCCCTTGGACAGAGCCCCGAGTGCCTGGCACACCTTGGCTTTAGTCACTCAGACTTGGACCTGAGCAATCGGAGTAAAACAGGGTTCATCTGCTCCCCCTGGCCCATGGTACAAGTCGGAGAAAACCACAGATCTCAGCTGTGCTGACTTTCCCTGCAGCGCTGCAGCACCACTCATGGAGCTGCCGCGGAAGAGACCCCGAGGGGTCTCTTAGGGGTCCTTAATCTCCCTGCCTGGCCTGTGACTTCCCTTCCTCTCGCGCCGCCCTACAGCGAAGCAACGAGCAAGCGGCCTGGGGAGCCAGGCGACAAGGCACACGAGCACGTAGCGTCTCAGAGAACAAAGGGTAAATGCGAAAACCTCTACGAAGAGTTCTGCGGAGGAAATGATTCTGGGAGCTTCAGCTCTGCTCAAGAATGCAAAGAGCGGTGACTGAAGCAGAAAGCAGGCAAAGCGCCCCGCATCTCTAGGCAACGTATAAGCCCGCCACCCACCCAGAGTCAGCCCTCTCGTAATTGGCTCGTGGATTCACCAATGGGCGGGCAGCAACAGCTTCCCGCCACCTCTGGCGCCCGCTTCAAACAGCAGTACCTTTGCAACCGCAAGCTGATCTCTCAACCAAGCTTGTGGGGGCGGAGACTTCCGCCTTATAGCCCCACCCCAATTGTCAAGACCACGCCCATTAGGCTAGTTTCTAGCGGATGACTGGAGGAAACGGCTGCTCTTCAAAACTTACGACGGTTTGGTTGTGACGAGGAAGATACTTTGGGGTTGGTTTCAGAGTCCTGCGAGTTTGCTGGAAGTTGTTCCTTGCAGGGACTAGAGCTTCCTCGCGGTGACAGCGGCGTGGACTCCGGTGAGTTTTGCTGCGCGACTGGGCCCGGGGCCGAGGTTGGGGGAGCCGCGGGGCCCGCAGTATTTTGGCGAGGGCTTCCCGGAGGGCTGACGCCCGCGCCCGGGTCGCGCCGGGGTGACCCGGCTCCGCTCAGGACTGAAGCGTCCCGCGCCCCCTAGGCTGTCCGAGCACCCGGCCAGAAGTGACGTCCGGAGACCCTCTCGGGCTCTGGGTCACAGTGGCGCTCTGTGCACGTGTGTTGACGCTGGCAGCCGAGGCCAGCTCCCGAGCTCAGGGCTCCTGGCCCCGTGTGTGGGGCCTGGGTGACGCCAGCCCGGGCTCCTTGGCAAGGCGTTCATTCCTGCAAGGCCGCACCTCATGCACTGGTTCAGCCTGTGGGCGCCTATTGGGCCACCCGTCCCCTCTGACCATCTCGAGTCCTTTTGTCCCAGCCACTGTCGCCAGCACGGAGCACAAGAAGTGGTCTTCGTCCGTTTCGGCGTCTGCTTTGTACGCTTCACCTTGTCCTTCCCGACCCCGAGCCGTGCTGTTCAGTGGCTGGAGCAATGGGCCTCCTCATTCAGGTGCTGCGGGCCAGAACCAAGCTGGTGTGCTCTTTCCACGCTAGCCGGGCGCTCAGCGTGTCAGCAAATAAGCAGAGTTCCCTATGTCTGTGCCGCCTTCCAGGGCACTAACCCTCCCTCCTGTCTTGCAGTTATGGGCTCGAGTCTTACTCAGACTGCATTTCACCGCACACCTTACTGAGCACGCTGTGTGTGCACCCCTTCGTTGGGGACTGCGTTCACCTGAGTGAGAGAGATTGAAGCTGAAGCCGTAGGAGAAGCATATGCAGTACAGCCTGAGCGTGCCAAGGAGGGACTGTTTTCCTGCAGGACCGGGATTGGGAAGAGGGAGACATTTGCATCGCAGAACAGGTCGCGTTGTTGGAAGTAAGGTTTCCTCCACAGAGGTGGATACTGTGCTTGTGCCCATTTCTCTGATGAAGAAATGGAAGCAGGTGCTTAAGATTGAACAGCTGGTAACCCCAAGCGCTGAAATGTAGCCCAGGTTGTGAGAATGAGTGCCCTTATTTTTTTAAGCCACCAGCCCCATACTGTGTCCTTTGAGATGAATTTGTAATCTAAAGGCTCTTCTGTGAAACTTCCACAAGCCTTCCTTTCTTCTTAGGCAGAGTTAATCTGCGCTTTGGGTTTTCCTGTAGTACAGAATTTCTTACAGTGCGTCAGTGCAGCTATTAGTGTATGTTGCTGTCTCCCTAAGAGCACACTGGCTGGTACTGCATGCTAGCTTATATCCATCTAGGATATAATCCGGCACTTGGTAGTAGTCCATAATAATTCCTATGTGATGACATGGGTGCCACACCACATTCCCTCAGTGGGTACTGGAATGCGTTTCCCATGCACAAGGGACAGAAGCATTTTAATTCTGCCACTTCTTGGGTGCCTGTGGTTTATTAGGTGATTTGAAAACGGTGCTACTTTTGCTATAGTCTTGTAATTTTTCTTTAGCTAAACATCTGTTGGTTTTCTTCTTGCTCCAAGGAGAGAAACCAAACCAAACCAAACCAATGGTGGATAACGGGCTGGAGCAGAGGTCTAGTTTGGTTTTGTTTTTGCTAAACTGCGGATTGAACCCAGCACTTCTGCATGGAGCTGCATCTTCAGTCCTTTTAATTTTTTTCTTGAGACAAGGTCTTGCTAAGTCACTTCTTTGCCCATGCCGGGCTTGAACATTCTCTTGTCTCAGCTTCCCAGAATGCCCAGATTTTGGGCTACCATGCCAGATTAGTTTAAAAATCTTAATAGAATTGTATGTTTTTAAAAAGCATGTGTCCACCTACTCTGAATCTTGCAAATGCCAGGCCCTCTGAATCAATAAATACAGAAAAATTTCATGATTTTTACTAGTGATAGAGTATTGCTCAGTAATTCAGAAGTAACTATATACACTAGGGCGGTGTTCATTTTCAGTATGTTCATATTGATAGTCTTCAATGGTTTTAGCATTTCATATTCGAAAAGCATGAATTCACGGCCATCCTGAGTGCTGGCGTCACAGGCATGCGTCACTATACCCAGCTGATTTTTTTTTTTTTTAAATCAAGTTTAAGAGCCAGACATTTGATGCTTAGGTTTCTGTTGTGTGCGGTGTGCTTTTACTGGATCCCAAATGCTTTCTGGGGAGCAAGCATTAATTCCAATTCAGGAGTTCTGTTTGTAAAGCATAAAGTGTGGATTCGTGGCATTCAAAGAATGAAGCAAAGTATAGTGCTTACTGCGTGTGCCAGTAACCATGTTTCTTTTTTGTTTGGTTTTTTGAGACAAGGTTGCTGTACGCTTTAGGCAGGCCTTGAATTCACTGTGTAGCTTAGGTGGCCTCCCACTTGTAGCCACGCTCCTGCTCAGCCTCCTGACCTGTGCCAGCATATCCAGCTTACGTGTTTCAGACAAACCATGGAAATTTGTTTGAATTTATTCTTAAGAGTGCTATGTTTGGTATTTTTCTAGTTCGTGGTTAGTATCACCGTCTCATTATCTGCTGTGAAAAAAAAACCTGTTTTAAGTTAGACCTTGCCAAACTAGCAAAAGCTGTCCATGGTTTTATTACCTATTTGCGACTTAAGGTTTCTGCGCTGCTGTTTATGCAGCTGTTTCTATGCCTCACGATTGTAAGAGCTCTCTCCTTAGAATCCTGCTGGTCAGGTGTGAGTTGGTTAAGCAGCCTTTCTGCCAGCCTGTTTCTTTTGTTTCCTTTTGTAGTTTCTCCCAGGGAGGCTTCCTGGGCAGTCCAAAGCCAGTCATCCTCTCGCCCCGCAGGAGGACCATGTCCCTGGACTTCGGCAGTGTGGCGCTGCAGACCCAGACTGAGGAGGAAAACTATGACAAAGAAGACTATGAGAGAGAGAGAGAGGTGAGCCCTTCGGAAGAAAGGTCCTACGTTCCTCGGTCCCGCACAGCTTTTCTAGTTCCTGTTCAAAATGATGTCACCTGCGTCATTTGGAAAAGTCTTTAAAACAAAACACACTTGAAGGCAATTTAGCTAGACCCTGTTGCCAAATAAAAATTTTATAAAGGCTGGGGATGTAGCTCAGTGCAGGGACCCTGGGATCGGTCCCCAGTTCTGCAAAACAAATAAAACAAAAATAAAAAAAAAAGGAAAGCTCTGAAATTTGATGTTTGGACTTTTAAAGGGCAGGTGAAAGGAATGCTTGTTTTTCTGAAATAAGAATAAAACAACTTAGTGATGCCA
>NW_004524681.1:5834810-5848043 GCF_000260255.1 Octodon degus
GTAACAGAATAAAGCCACCAATGTCATCTATGTAGTAGGACTCACCTGGGCTACTTTAACCAAACTTACTGATAAAGCTGACCCACAAGAGAATTCAAAAGCCCTTAACCTGTTCCTGATGTAATACTGGGGCCCTGCAGAAACGCTTCCACCTGAAGTCATTACTCCTCATGATTTCTTAGTGGGCTGTGACAGGCGTGTTGTCATTTTGGTGATGAGAACGGTCATTCTAAGCTTCTAAGTTACTGGAGAGCCACAGCTTATTCAGGTCGGCTGTCCTCTGGGAGTGTCACCGGCCTTCTGCTGTGCTACCAGAAGTAACTCTTCTTGGTTGTGGGCAGTACAATGAGCTGTGTGTGTGCACATATCCGGGAACCAGTGACTGCGGGCCGAAACACTTGGTTGTCTGTGCTGTCCAGGCAACGCTTGATGGCACTGGTTGTTGGCACTGATCTTGAGAGGCAGGAAGCAGCTGGCAGACACAGAGCCGCCCCGCCCCAGCGATGCCGCCTCGGCCCTAGTGCTGCTGCTCCAGTGGAACCGAGCAGCTCCTGGCCGTCCTGTGCCCAGAGCCATGGCTCCTACCGCCTGCTTCTCCCTCTTTTTTTTTTTTTTCTCCCTCTTTCCTGCCTTGTTGATGTGCTTATGGGGACCCTTTGTGTCTTGTTCTACTAGAGGGAGTTGTAAAGCCGTTTTATTTACATTCCATATTATTTGGCTTACTCAGTGGGATTTTTTGTTCCATCAAAAAATTCAAGAACCAAATGGTTGCGTGTTAATATATTTTTTCTTATGCCTGTCTGTAGCCATTTCTACTCTGTTCCTGGATCGTGTCTTGTGGGTTCCCCCTACTGTACAGGTCTTTTTCAAGGACGGTCACATTTCCTTTCCCCCCCTTTTTTTTTGCATTTGAACACACCATAATTCATAAGCTAAAGACGTAGCTGCCAAGCTATTTTGGGCCTTTGACCTTCCCAGATTGTGCTTTTGTGAGTAGATTTTAAATTTGGTTCTTGGGTTAAGACAGGCCCTGCTTTGCAGATCCCCGTGAAGGCATTGTTTCAGCGCGCACTGCTTACCAGAGCAGGCTCTTCGCAGCGGTGTGCATGCCCTCTAGCTGCTCCAGAGGAAGGCGACTGGTGGACTGGTGGCCGCTCTGGCCGCTGCTCTTCTCTGGGGAGAAGACTCTCTTGTGGTTTGTAATCTGAGAACACTTGCCTTCGTGAGCACCAGGGATTACAGGGCCTAAGACCACAGTCTGTTTAGTTAATTGAAGTTGCAAATCCTAACAGGGTTTACCTGTCTCTGTCTTGCTTTCCTTCTTCCCTGAAAATAAGGGTACTGTGAAACGTTTTGCTGAGGAAGCTCTTTGATTTAAAGGCAGCTTTTGTCCTTTCTAGGAAAGAAACAGAGTAAAGGAAGAGAAGTTATGCATTTATTTATTGGTATATGTTTTGAATACATTATGATTATGTTAGTTTTGGGGAATATATATATATATATATATATATTCATATAATCTTGATTGTATAGAACAAAGGTTTCTTTCCAGGGTCAGGAGTTTTGGGACTATTTCAGAAGCAGCTTTAACAGTGGCAGATTCTTTTTTGGGGGGAAGGCATTTCTTAAATTATTGAATTTAGCTGGTAGACCACAGTATCCCCCTGTGGTACTTGCTGCCCAAAAAATCTGTTGCATTTGAAATTTATTTATTTATTTATTGCATTTTAGGGAAGGGTCTACAGGGTGTTCAGGGTCTCACTACTAGATCGGACTCATAGTGATCCGCCTGTTTACAGCCTCCCAAGAGCTGGGATTACAGGCATGGTCCACCACGCCCAGTCTCAATTGCCATCTCAGTGTAGCCCAGCCCAGGAGTGGGGCCAGCACGGAGGGCCGGGGATAGAACCCCCAGCCCCTGCGCCTGCTTGCAGGTGCTTAATCCACTGAGCTATTTGGCTGGCCCTTTGAAATTTATGAGTGGGGTTAAATCTTGTCACTCATAAGGATTATCTTTTTTATTTTTTGTCCTTAAATCCATGTATGGAAGTTAGTGTTTATTTAATGAAGAAAATTAATATTTTCTAAAATTCTCTATTTGGTAACACACGTGGGCCAGCATGGCAGTTTTGTGTTTTGTGGTGTGAGACGTAATAACCAGGAGCAAAACTTGTTCGTGGGCAGGGATGGGGAGGATGCAGTTCGCCCCCAGGTTCTGGGTAGGGTGGAACTCCCTCCTGAGTGGCCTTCCCTGGGCGGGAGGCGTTTGTCCTCCTTTAGCTTCTCTCTGGCCTGAAGGTAGAGAAGTGAGGAATAGGTAAGACCCAGCCAGGCCAGAGACCTCGATGGAGACGTCTTCTGCAGGTGAACTAAGCTATTAAAAATTTTAATATATTCGTTCAACATCAGACTCAAGTGCCACAGGGATGGAATTTGCTAGTTGAGCAGCTGCGGACCCAGAAGCATTCTGCTAACAACTTGTGCATAAACTAACTTTCTAACATGGAAGCCAATTTTATTAGTTTTGTGATAGCACAAAGCTGCAGTAAGTGCTTCAGTGTTGGGTGGGCTTTCCTGTCAGTGTGAGGGGGAAATGTCCTGTTCAGCTGGCCCTGTCACGTGTCCCCGGGATTATAAGGCTACATGCGTGAACCTCACCGAGGCTTTAGAAGGAAATATTCTTTCTGTGCAGGACTCCTTCCAGTAAGTATAAAGGTTCACTTTGCTGTCGTTTTCCTTGTGTTGTGTGTTGTGTGTGTGTGTCGTGTGGTGTGGTTTTCCTTAATGCAGAGCTGCACGAGTAGAACGGGCTGGGCTGTTGGCAGGACGCCACTGGTGTGTGCTTTTTTTCCTAGTGCATTTTGTGTATGTAAAATTGTTCTGCTATCTGAAGTAAGCAGTGTACTTATATCTTCATGTGTTGTTTCATTTTTAGTGGAGGGTGTGTGTGTGTATACGCGTGCGCGAGTGCTGATTTTGGTATTTTGGGTCAACTCCGATATGGCTAATTCTCAAAAGTACTTTTTGATTGTCCTGCATGACCAGGTAGCAATAAATCAAGATCTCAGTTGTTCACGTTAGTGTCAAGCATAAAGGTGAAAATCACTTTTCAGTTGAAAGCATATCTTTCTTTTGTTTCATTTTGAAAACCAGATGGACTAAGCAAATCTGTTTTTTGTAATCCAGGAGTCACAGCAGTGTGCAGGGCGGTGAGAGGACGCGTGCTCCCCTCCGAGGCGCGTGCCGTGCCCACCCTGGCTCCCGCTTCAGCACCACACGGGCAGCAGTTTGGGGCGTTCTACCTAGGACTTTCTTACGACATATTTATTTATTTATTTATTATTTATTTATTTGCGGAACCGGGGATTCAACTGAGGTCCTTCCGCTTGCCAGGGAAGCACTTATTCCACTGAGCCATCTCCCCGAACCTTAGGGCATGTTTATTTTTTACCATATGTGTTATTTAAGAAAGTTTTAAAAATGTTGTAGACCCAGAGTGTAGATGTTTACTGTGCCAATATTCCAGTTTGTTAAGTGCCAGGGAAAGTAGAAAATAAGAACAAAAGCCCTCACTTGCCGCAGAAGAAGGGCACCCCTTTCCCCTGGGTTCACGGCATATGTTATGTCTTTGAATTTCACTCACTCTGTAATTTGATGGGACTGATTTATAGACTCTGGAGGGACTTAGTCAGCTTGGGAATTAAACTGGTGCTTGGTTTCTTCTCCTTTTTGTTTCAGCGCTGGGGCCATGGCGCAGGCCTTGCGTCAGTGAGCGCCCATCGCTGAGCTCGCCCACCCCCGCCTGGTAGTGAGAGGACCCCTGAGAAGTGGTCCCCTTAAGTGTTGTCTGCAGCATAGTATTTGAATCCTCTGAATGTTACATTTTTGGGACCATGTATTGGGACTTGAAGAAGGTCCCAATGATTGCTGATGCTGAAATTCAGCATCCTCTTTTATCACATGTACGTGAATCTTGAATTTATTAGCACTTAGAGGTAGGATGCTAAAAAGATGCTTTTTCTGGAATACAGTTGCGAGCGCAGTGGAGTTGCTCCCTAGGTTTTCGCATCTGCTTTTGAGAGAGTGCTGTGTAGCAAGCGGAGGCTCCCGGCGTCCTGGGACTCAAAGGTTGTATTGGGGCAGAGTATTGTGTGTCTTCTCATCTCTGCAGTTAGGTGACTGTCTACTAATTAGGGATTCCCCAAGGGTTTACTGTCACATATGGGAGCTTAAGGGCGTCCAGGCCACCTGCTGTGCCGTTCTCCGCACCTGGCAGAGTGCATCTGGCCACCCAGGTCCCCGAGGTCGGATTACTGCTAATACAGGACCCCAAGACTCCAGTGTGCCCATGACAGCGGAACACAGTGACCGCACCACTGTGCTCACTTGTTGTGTTTCCATAAGGAAGTTTTTCAGTTCTCTTGTAATAGGTATATTTAAGCCCAAGGTCTTGGTAGAAGATAAAACCCTGTAACATAAATCCGGATATTGTATGTTCCCCTTTCCTTGAGGGGAGGGATGGGCATGATCCTTGTGGAATTTAAGAACTTGGTGAGGGAGGTGTGGAAGCGTCCGTGGCCCCCAGGACCTTGCGCCGTGGGGTGCTGACGCCTCTCCTGCCTCAGTTGCAGCAGCTGCTCACAGACCTTCCTCACGACATGCTGGACGATGACCTCTCCTCCCCCGAGCTCCAGGACTCAGACTGCAGCGAGCATGGCCTGGAGGGACAGTAAGGACCTGGGTCGCGCACCCTTGCAGTTTGCATTTTCTAAGGCTTTTTCTTTTAATCCTTTGCAGCTCATAATCATGTACATGATCATGCAATTGCATTCTGATTCTTAAATTTTGGGGTGAAGGCTGCAGGGAAGGACAACATGGTAGAACATAGACATTAGACTCTTCGGGTTCTTCTTTGCGTTCTCTGTCTAAATAAATGGTAAATGTCAAATCTAAACTACCGATGCTTTTGTTTTCCTTTCTCAGTCCGCATCCTTCCGAGCGACTGGAGCTGACCTGGGATAAGCGTCAGGTGCTGCCCCGATCTTCGAGTGCAGATGTGAGTCTCTGGTATGGCCAGGAAAAGTGCTGGTTTTGCCCTTGTTTAATACACCGTAATGAAATTCCGGCTTATGTTGGACAGGCTTGTGGCAACGGCTGGGGAGAAAGTCAAAGTAAAACTGAAGACCGACATCCGGGCTTCCCTCCCGAAGAGGGTAGGGACGCAGGCGGAAGTGGCTATAGTCCTCCAGGCAGAGGCGAACAGACCGACTTGTACCTCCCGCCCGAGCACCGCAGGCCATACGCCAGTGGCCAGCAGCAGGAGCCTGGTAACCAGCCGGCCAGTGTCGTTAGATTTTCAGATCCTCCACGGAACCATTTTCAGGTATTGTTAAGAACTTGACTTTTAAAAAAATTGGGGCATGTGTGTGTGTATATGTGTGTATCCATTTGCATGACAGAAATGCTTAAGAAACATATGGCAGTGCAGTGGTAAGATGGATTAGTTTTACTGCACAACTTTCTAAAAACGCACTTACTCATGCTGAGTTAGTCATGCCCTTTTCTGTTCATGACTGAATGCAATTTTGACTTCAAGTCAGAAGTTTAAAATAGAAGTTTTGGAAGCAGCTATTTGAGCACTTAGAAGTGAAGTCTGTCAGAGAGCTGTCTGCATTTTCTGCTGCTTCCGGCTTCTGCCGGGTCCCCGTGCTCAGTGAGAGGCGCTGTGCAGGCATCTTGATAGAGTCTTTGAAGCAGTGATTTGAGGTTGGCCCCGGTCTTCAGTTCCTTCAGTTTTGTTTCTGCTCATAACACACGTTAGGTCAGGCCCCTGAGCGTTGACTCCTGCCTTGTACAGTGCGGTAGACAAGATGAATGTGAAAGGAAAAACACCTTGCTCTTGCTGTGTGAGGGGTTGACAGCTGCCTCTTAGAGCGGTTTGGTGAGAGCAGATGTCACCTTTTGCTGGTTGCTCTCCTGGGTCATTTAGTGACGGTGACTTTTTGGGTCCAATCAAGGTGGTGACTTTCTCTTGATTCTATCTCTGGAGAATGCGCTACAAGTAATTGAATATAACATCTGAGGCATTGTATCAGATATTATTATTGAGAGGACTCATCCTTATGTTCCCAAGACGTTGGCAGCCTCGGTGTCATTGTGATTGAATCTTTTCATACCATCTCTGGAATTCCTTTTCTCCCATTGGATTTCTTGAACTTGACTTGTGGGACTGGCTCCATGGTGTGCGCAAACATACAACGAAGGAAGAATAGCCAGTGTTAAATAACAATGCTATTTTGAGCAAAAAATGTCTGTAAAAACTTGTAACTGTACCACAGTTAGCTTGTATAGCATAAAATTAAGGTACCTGAGTGTAATAATTTTGGAAGGGAAGGCCGAATTCTAATTGTCGTTTTCACTTCTCATTTCACAACAGCAATTTGGTTCAACACAAGGTCCCAGTGGTCAAGCTTTGGAGCCATATAAAGTGACATATAAACCGTACCAAGCTCCTGTCAAGGACAGTAGCTCGCCAGCCCAGGAGGTAGCGGGATGCGACACATTTGAAGGCCTGCAGCAACAATTTTTAGGAGCCCATGAAAGTGGGTATCGTATATTCATTTTATTATGATGGGAAAATTTTGAACGCCGAGTGGGTATTTATATGCATGTGAAAGAATTATTTTTTAAATAAGATAGTAGAATCATAATTGGTGTTTCAAAGAGCCCTTATTTTTAGAGGCCCATACATATACTGATATACCTATCAATAGCCTGAGAAGAGGCCTAAAATTTACTTAAAATATGTTCTTGGAGTAAATAAATGTTGGCGTCAGTACTGAGGCAGACCTGGCCAGGGCTTCCTGGTTGTTGATGTGGGAGATACGTTCATGGGATTTACCATGTTCTTATATATGTGATATTTCCATCATGAAAATAAGTTAAAATTTTTCTAGCTGCTGTATGTATCTTAGTCATTTAGCTTGTGAAGCGTTTTCAAAGTTTTTGTACTTTTTTTTTACTGAAGTTCACTGTGCAAACAAGTAGTTTTCTCATTCTCAAATTCTTCATTTTTTAGAAATGAAATTTAATAAATCAGCCAATTTTGTCTTCCCTTTTCTGGATTTTACAGTTCAGTATAATAGTGAACCAACTTATATCAATTACTTTACATTCAGAATCAGACCTAGGTATGTCCCAGATGTTCTGTTTGTTTATTTAGTACAAGGTCTCAGTATGCAGCTCAGACTCGCAGTGATCCTCCTGTCTCAGCCTCTGCAGTGCTGGGATTGCAGGCGTGCCCCACCACCCCTGGTTTTGGTGGTCGGCATGGTGGGCCACGATTCTGGGGCCGGCACAACATGCGGTACTGGGTACTGAACCTGGGTCCTTGTGCTTGCCAGGCAGGTGCTTAGACCGCCAAGCTATCTCCCCAGTCCTGTCCCAGTTGTTCTCATTTTGATTTTTGGCAGAGTGTATATAAAGGACAGTAAGAAAAGTGCTTGTTTCTACTAGAGAATTTTGAATGAAGTGTTTTGGTATTAAAAAAAAATGAGAACTTGTACAGTGCTTACCCAGCATTAGTGTGTTTATGCATCTAGTTTTTATTGTTATGTAGCCTGCCTTATTAAATAATTCCCAACCATTGCACATGAAGAGCATCATGATTCTAGATGTTAAGAGTATGACTGCGAGTGTGAGTGTGAGAGAGAGAGAGTGTGTGTGTGTGTGTGTGTGTGTGTATGTATGTATGTATGTATGTGTATTTCTTTTTTTCTTTTTTTAGTGGAACTGGGGATTGAACTCAGGCTCTTGCCCTTGCCAGGCAAGTGCTTATTCTACTGAGCCATCTCCCCAGCCCCTATTTGTTTAATTAATAGGGGAAATGTGAAGCCAGATACGCTGGGTCACCTAGGCTATGGCAAAGAGACTCTGACTTCTCTGCCACGAGTTCGTGGAATGTTTCTCTGAAGACTTGGCAGCAAATACCGGGGGCCTGTCTGGAAGTGGCCAGCATACAGGGTGTCACTGGCTGTAGGCTGAGTCAGTGTCACAGCTGGGCCTGCCTCCTCTGTTCCTCTGCACTGAGTTGTGGTTCTGTTGCTTAGTCCTGCTCGCCTTCCTGAGCAGTCTGCATTTGATCAAGTTGATTTTTTTTTTTAAAGTTGGTTACATAATTGCCTAAGTTGACATTGGGAAGTCAATAAAATAATTTAGTGGTAGAGCCAAGTGTGGTGACTATAGCTAATTAGTGAGAGCCTTTTTAAAAAAGAGTTTGAATTAGAAAGGTGGAACTTGGAGACCGTTTACTTTTGGGCTACCCCTACTGGAAGGCCTGAGGGGAATTTGACCTATGACAGAGTTGTCATCTTCAGGTTTTTTTAACCATATGTTCATTCAAAAGAAAACCAGATCATTTTGTTAGCAGGTAGCGAAAACTTCTAGGTACATCTGTCTGCAAGCTTGCAGGACTGTTGGCCTAGCAGGAAATGAAGAGTATATATCATTGTGTAGCTGAAGTACCAATCACTATGACCTTATTGTTTCTGAAGTCCTCCAAATCTTCTGTTACTCTATTTGCTAGTTAATACAACAGTTGTGTGCTGACACACGTTAAGTACAACGTATTTCCCACCCTGGATGAAGATAAAATGTTTTGAGAAGGGTATCTTGAGATTTTCTTTAAAAATGACGTTATGGAAGCTGATGTGGCTTTCTTGTTTTTAATTTTATGAGAGTGTATTACCCTCTTCTGTTATAGTTGTCATGTACCGATTTTTAGAGGTTTTTTTTTTTTTTTTTGGCAGAACCAGGAATTGAACTCAGATTCTTGCATTTGCCAGTCAGGCGCTTATCCTACTGAGCCATCTCCCCGACCCGATTTTTAATTGACTACACTGTTCATGTAGTTTCAGGCTGACAGTAAAACTGGTGACTGTCACATGTTTGTGGCAGTGACCCATTGCAGGTTCATCTTCTGCACTGTTATAGTCTACACTACAGAGCAATATAAATAAATGTATGTAACTATATTAGGCAAGTTTCCTGTCGCTGATATAAGATACCTGATGTGGCAATGTGAGAGAGGAGAGGTCTGGTTTGGTTCACAGTTATGGGGACCTCAGTGTGTGGTTGGCTGCTCCAGAGGGGAACACCTCATGGAGGAGGGTCTGGGGAGCAGGGCTGCTCAGCTCATGGCCGCCGTGAAGCAGAGCAGGGGACAGCACCTGGGGGGGGGGGCAGGCACAGGACCCCAGGTCCCTTAGCACCATCCACCCCAACACACCCAGAGCGAGCTTTACTTGCCCCTGGGGGTTTTAAGACAGTCAAGTCCACGGCCCAACTGTCACAATAAATGCAACAAATCTTTCACAATGTACTTTTCTTCTGTATTTAGTACAGGATCTACAGGGTCTTACCACATAGATTGGACTCGTAGTGATTCTCCTGTTTTCAGCCTCCTAAGTGCTGGGGTTACAGGCTTGCGCCACCATGCCCAGTCTCAAATCACCATCACAGTGCACCCTGGGAGCGGGGCTGGCACGGCATGCTGGGGATCAAACCCCGGCCTCTGCACTTTAGTCCACTGAGTTATCAGGCTGGCCCTACAAAGTACTTTTTCTTAGTACATGATGTACTCTGATATGTTTTTATTTTATCTTCATTTTTTGAAATCTGCTACAGTCCACAAAACCAAATTCATGACCATGTAAGAAGTTGTACCTGCAATTTGAGAAATGGTCCTAAGGGACCACATGTTTATATTGTGATCTGTTTTGATCTGATCAGTGATCTTTCATTCTAAAGCAGATTGTGCAGAGAATGTGCAGATTGTCCAACTTCGGGTTCTTAACAAGGCAAAAGAGAGACAACTGGGTAACTTAGCTGAAAAGTTAAGTGACAGTGAGCGTCAGATTCGGTATCTGAACCACCAGCTTCTGATGATCAAAGGTAAGATGGTAAGGGCTGGGCATGTGACTCATGAGCTGTGGCGGGGCTAGGTGTCTTGTGTCTGCTAACCTCATTTTGCATTTTTAGGTTTTTATCTTTGTGTGTTTTCATTTCTATTAACCTCCCTTGGTCTGGTCAGAGGCTCCTGCCCGGACCGTCCGAGTTCTTGGCTTGCTTCCCTCTAGAATCCACATTTTGTAGTCCCAGGCTTCTTTCCTCCTTCCCTTCCGTTTTGCCACCTTTCTCCTCTCTCAGCTGTAGAATCCCTGACCACTCTTTATCTGCGCTGAGAACAACCTGCCCCCGCTGGCTGCAGGCTCCCGTGTGCTACCTGGGGGCAGGACTCCCTTCTCACCGAGCCTTCGAGCAGCGTGGTCTGGGCCTGCAGGTGAGCCCGGCAGGAGGCTGGAACAGAAGAGTGACAGGTGTGCCTCAGCATGCCGCAGGGGAGGAGCTACACCGTGCCTCACAGCCGCCCTCTTCCTGCTCTAATTTTGGCTAGTGTCTGACTTGGATTTGTTGAATAACTTTGTGACAGAATTCCAGCTCATTTCAAATTAAGTGGATAGTGGCCAGCTCTTTTTCTGTGATGCTCACAAAATTGATTTTGAGAGAGCTTGTGAGCTGTTAGAACAAAGTTGTGGGAAGAGTTTAAGATTGAATAAAGAGTTGATGGCGAGTACCTTTAGGAAGCGATGGGTCCTCAGGTACAGCCTTTGATTAGCAAGGTTTTGCTCCACCTATGTAGCTTCTCAGTTAAAGTGCTAAATTATGAGGCAATCGTTTGGCCCCAAGGGGCATACAGTAAAGATTTTCAAGGCAGTGCTGCTGGTTCTCTAAACTATTTTTCGAGTCATTCAAGTATTTTTTAAATCTTTTTTTTTTTCTTATTTTCTCTAATCAACTAAAGTTCACTTGTGTGAAAATAATTTAATTCACTAACACTTGAGGGGCTGGGGAGATGGCTCAGTGGAATAAGTGCTTCCCTGGCAAGTGCAAGGGCCTGAGTTCAATCCCTGATTCCACCACAAAAAAATCAATCAATCAATCAATAACACTTGATACAGTTCTGACCAGGATTCTACAGCCCCTGTATAGCAAGCTATTGTTTATAAAATGTTTTAAATGTCCTAGATGAGAAGGATGGCTTGGCCGTCAGCCTTCAAGAATCACAGAAGCTCTTTCAGGATGGGAAAGAAAGGGAGATACAGCTTGAAGCACAAATCAAAGCACTGGAGACCCAAATACAAGCATTAAAAGTCAATGAAGAAAAGGTAAATATTTTAAGGTTCTGTATGGTAAAAAGTAAAGTGAAAATGTTATGTGCTGAGAAACGCCCAGAAGAGTAGGATTGTTTAGAGGTTTCAGGTTCCTCGACCTCAAGCTCGCTTCTCTTGCTGCAGAGGAGGGCGGACCTCTTTGGACGTCCTGAGGCCTCTGCTCCTGTCTTCCTGTCCCCGTCAGCCGCTGCCTTGAGTGCTACTCCTGTCTTTTCGTCTCCTCACGGTCTCACCTGCTGTTGTCAGCTCTTAGTCTCTAGTCCTTTGTGCCTCCCACAGATTCTCCCTGGCCACCGGTCTGTGCTTCCCTTGCGTAGGGCCTTCCAGTGACCCTGCTGCACGTGTGCGGCCGTGCAGGGTCGTGGCGGCCAGCGGACCTTGAAGACTCCCTTTCTCCCCGCACTCCGCAGGATGTAGCTTTTGGCTGCTCGCGTCTCCCCGGAACGCCCGTGCCACAGCTCACTGCCACGCTGTTAACCAGCCTCTGCTCACAGGTTTTCTTTTCTCAAGTCTCCGCTTTTTCCTCTAATCTGATGTGGATCACTTTTAAATTTTTGGAAATTGATGCATTTATTAGATTCAAATGTGAAGTTGCCTTTGTAAAAGGCTATAATGCTAAATAATCTTACATAAGTTAGAAATTGCATCTGTTTAAAAAATAGACTAGCATAAACTAAAGGTAGCAGAATCACCAAGTGTGTGTTTACTGTTGTGGCTGCGACAGATGACTACAGAGTTGATGCTTTGAAGCAGTTCCGGTGGATCTCAGTTCTGGCGGCCAGCAGCTGACAGGGATCTTTCTGACTGGTCAAAAACCTAGAGGCCAGCAGGGCGGCAGTGCTTACTGGGTCTCCGGGAAGAGTTTCTTTTCTTGAGAAACAAATAGCAATGGGACAGTTTCAAAACTAATTAAAGAACAGTTTCACTAAGTAATATATTGTACATTGTTATCTTCGTAGTGGTTATCCATAGCACAAGAAGCAGACAGGATATCCTGTCCAAACACTGTCAGTACACATCTTTCTTCTCATTGAATTAAGCAAAAGTAGCTGTATATACAAATACAGCTACTTAACTATACCTAACTATTCTGTATATGCAATTACAAGATGGTCCTTCCTTTGTATCCCTTTTTTTTTGTTTAGTCCTGACAGAGATGGGTATCCCATTGGCATCTAAGTACTATAGGTGTGTGAATTCAGCAAAACAATCCAACACAGTCTAGCAGCCCACAATAGTAGTGGGTCATCTGCAGAAGTTGTTGACTTGAGCCTTTCGTAGCTCAGCATATTAATATGACTTTACTACCAACAAAGTGAAAAGATAACCCACAGATTTGGAAAAAATCTTAACAAGCACGCAAAGGTCTGCTCTCTAGAATTTATAAAGAACTAAAAAATAGGAAGAGTCCATTTTCTTGCATTGTCCATTTCTCTTGTGTTTGCTTGGTTCTGACGTTTCTACCTCGGTTGTCCTCACTTGTAGCCCTTTGTGGTCATATGGGCCTGCCTGAGTAATGCAGGATTATCTGTGGCTCTCTGTCTCTCAGCCTGTGGCTCTGTCTGTCTTGCGCTCTGTGGTACTGGGGATTAAACCTAGGGCCTTTGCACTGAGTTATATCTCCAGCCCTTTAAAAAAAGAAAAGTTATTTTGTGGACTGGCCAAATAGCTCAATGGATTAAAGCCCCTGCAAGCA
The DNA here is from genome assembly GCF_000260255.1 of Octodon degus. Lineage (NCBI taxonomy): Eukaryota > Metazoa > Chordata > Mammalia > Rodentia > Octodontidae > Octodon > Octodon degus. Next base: position 5,847,738 of record NW_004524681.1, read on the forward strand.
GGTGCACGGGGCCGGGGTTTGATCCTCAAGCCTGTCTTGCCAGCCCCACCCCTGAGGCTTGCTGAGACGGCAATTGAGGGTGGGGGTGGTGGCGTGTGCCTGTAATCCCATGTGCTCTTGGAAGGCTATAAACAGGTGGATCACTACGAGTCCAGTCTAGTAGTGAGACCCGGAACACCCTGTATGTAGATCCTTCCCAGAAATACCAAAAAAAAAAAAAAAAAAAAAAGGATATGATGATAAATACATTTATCAGTGCTGTTGGCACCATCCATCAGGAAGGCAGATGGATAAAGATGTCACAGA
>NW_004524681.1:5848143-5850307 GCF_000260255.1 Octodon degus
AAAAAATAGATAAAAATTGTGATAGGTCTCGCTAAGTTATTGAGTTGCCCAGACTCCCCGCCTCCCCCCCGTTGCAACCTTGCATTTGCCAGGGAAGTGCTTAAGCTGCTGAGCCATATCCCTGCCCTGGCCTCAAAATTGTGATCGCTTGCTTCAGCCTCCCAAAGTGCTGGGATTATAGTCATGTGCCACCGTGATAATCTTGTTTTAAAGCTATATGATTAGTAACTTTAATTCCATCTGCAACTTTTAACTTTTTTTAGCCTTGTAACATAATGTACTCACAGATTTGAGGGATGAGGAAACTCTTTGAGGGCCATTATTTCACCTGCAGTACCAACTAGGCATTCAGCCCTTTATTTTAGTAGGGCCTGGTGGTGCAGGCCTGTGGTTCTGGCTACTCGAGAGGGGACGCTGAGGCAGGAGCATCACTTGAGCTCAGAGTTGAAACAACATCACGAGGTCCTATCTCAAAAAAAAAAAACAAAACAAAACATAAACGGGCCCCCTCCCCCAGTCTTTGTTTTTCGCAAAGGACCATTGGCCGGTTTCACCAGTCTTTGAAGGAAGGGGGGCAAGGACCCCTTCTTTCTTCTTATTAAAGGGTGGTTGTGTTTTAGTGTCCATGCCGAGCCGAGTTAAGACAGTGTCCATGCGGGCTCCTGTGTGTGTTCTCCAGATGATCAAGAAGTCCCGGGCCACCGAGATGGCTCTGGAGAGCCTGAAGCAGCAGCTGCTGGCCCTGCGTCACTCTGAGGCCCTGCAGCGAGCCAGAGAGCAGCATGAGGGCATCGTGGCGGGCCTCACGAAGAAGTACGAGGAGCAGGTGTCGTCCCTACAGGCGAATCTGGACGCCACCGTCGCGGCCCTTAAGGAGCAGGTGGGGATGCTCTCAGACGGTTGCCAGCAAGAAAAGCTGGTGATGTTTTGTACCTGACATTTTGCGGTTACTCACGCAGAAATCTTGGTGGGCTTTAGAGGTGTTAGAGTGTAAGTGAAACCTCAGAGCCAGTGAACCTCCAGCTGTGGCCTGAAGGTGCAATTTCGGGAGCCCTTCTTTCTGCAGGGCTGCCTGGTACTCCCTCCAGGTTCCTTACTGGCCCGGTATTCTTCTATGCCTCTTGTTCATGTTGCCCTAGAACAGGCCCCAGATGCGAGTGCTGGGTGCTGGTGGCCCTGGGGTCTGAACCTCCAGAAAGCCTTCCACAGGCTTCCCAGCATCTGGGAATTCATCTGTCAGTTAGGACTGTTGGAAAGTGGCTTGTGGGGAGAGAGGTAATCTTGAGAACACAGGCTGAGCATTGCCAGTCTGAAATCGGAAGTCCAAGATGCTCCATGTGGGTGACATGGCAGCTCGATGGAAAATGGCGCCCCCAACCCCAAAACACGTGTGCTAAAGGGCCGTGTAAAGTGGCCTCGGGCCCAGGAATCCCACATCTAGGCCTGGGCCCCCCGCTCGAGGCACTTCGTTATGTTTATTCAGATATTGTAAAATCGGAACATTTGGGGTAAAGCGTACCCAGCCAGCAGTGTCATACGTAAAATAGAAAAGGAAGTCTGATCTAAGCTCAGCTGAGATTTGAAACTTGGGCATATTTTAGTCATTTATTTTTGTGTAAAAAGGAATAAAATAAGCTGAGGTCGAATTAGGTAGTGGGGTTACTTGTGCTTTAAAACCCTAGATGGTCATTTAAATGAATACAGTTTGAGAATTCATTTTCCCTAGTGTCACTTTGGAATTAATACACTCCAAAGGGAAGGGAGAAAATAAGACACGAAGGTACAGGAAATCCTGCCACCCTAACGTTCATCCTGACTTGGGTTGTTAGTTTTGACTGATGTAGCTGACTTAATTTTCCATGCTTTTAGGGAGAGCTATGTGAGGTTATATCACTAACAGTACTAATTACGTATGTACCATTTTATTTTTATATGTGTATGTCTCTGTAAGTTTTTATAGGTTCATTTTTGCCAATCATGTTTTTATAGAAAAACAGCGTGTGCTTGATCACTGTGGGGCACAGAGGTGGGGAAAGATGAACACTGCCACCTTCTAGGAAAGTGCGTAGGATATTTAGCCAGATAGAATGGGAGATGCTCTCGCTCTTGCGCGCTCTCTCTCTCTCTCTCTCTCTCTCTCTCTCTCTCTCTCTCTCTCTTCTAT
>NW_004524681.1:5851107-5872543 GCF_000260255.1 Octodon degus
GGTTCTCCTATGTCCCGAGTCTTCACTGACCTTGAAGGGAGATGCTCTTGAACTTTAATTTTATTTTTAAAAACCATTACTTAGGTACAGGCTTGTTTATATTAATTTTGGGCAAACGCAGGGTGGCACTGTCACAGTAAAGTGATGGAGGCCTTTCTCGGGTTGAGCTGCGTGGGTTACTTGGACAGCTGCCCATGACACGGTTACCTGGGGCCAAGCTGAAGGACTCTGTGGTGCCTGAGCCCCTCTAGTCTTTATTCCCACCAGCCTCACACCCTTGCTTAGTAGTACAACCTTTGAAAATAACATCATGCCACAATTGTGGTTGCCTCGCATAATTATATTAGATATTCAGTTTATTGATATCCACAAAGTAACCTGCTGGACTTTTGTTGGCATTGCCACTGGCTATATAAAGTGGGAAAAAGTGACATCTTGATAAGACTTAGTGTCCCTGTCCTGAACTTGGACTGCTGTCCATTTATGTAGGGGTTTGTATTTTGTGCAGGGTCTCACTGTGCAGCTTGGACTCCTAGTGATCCTCCTGTTTTCAGCCTCCCCAGCACTGGGATTATAGGCGTGCACCACCACGCCTGGTCTCCATGGCTGGCTCAGCACGCCTGGGGCGGGCCAGTGTGGCATGTGGCGCCAGGGATCACACCCCAGCCCCTGCGCCTGCCTAAGCAGACGCTTAGTCTGCTGAGCTATCTTGCTTGGCCCTATGTAGTTTTTCAGAGATTTCTTTCATTAGAGTTTGTAGATTTATATCTAAGTGTTTCATTTTGGAGCTGTTAGTGTAAACAGTACAATGTTTTAATATAAAGTTCTATTTGCTTGTTGCTGGTACGTAAGAATACAATTGTGTATGTTTTCAACCTTCTATCTCTTAACTGTTCTAATCATGTGTTAATTCCTTCCCGATCTGTACACCCTTCAGTATTTTATTGCCTTACTGCATTGGTTTGAAATTCCAGCATGGTTGTTGGAAAGCACCGGTGAGCGAGAGCACCCTTGCCGAATTTCTGACTCTGTGGAGAAGGTTCATCATTTTACTGTTAAATATATAGTACACTTAGATGGATCTCAATCTCTCTCTGTCTCTGTCTCTGTCTGTCTCAGCCGCCTTCTCAGTCTCTCTCTCCCTTAGTCCTTTCCTTTTCCCTCTAGTCAACCTGGGAAGTTCCTCAAATCCTAGTTTTTTGGTTTTTTTTTTTTTTCCAAAAATTTTATTGATAAACAGATAGCAATGAGACAGTTTCAAATCAAATCAGAAGTACAGTTTCAACAAATAACACACTGCATATATTCTTCTTAGTGGTTAATTGCTGTACAAGATGCGGACTTGTGATCCTATTTACAAACACCATTAGAAAAATCATTCTATTCATTAAGAGAATGCAACTCTCAAGTCCTAGTTTTGATCACAAATGAGTATTTAATTATACTGGAAAGACAAGATTCAATAAGAGACTGTCTAATACTGTGAAATGGGATGAGTAGCAATCCATGATACTTTTTTTTTTTTTTTTTTTTTTTTTCCATGTAACAAGTATATACTGAAAAGTATAAGGCTTAAGCTAATTTATTTATTTTTATTTTTGGCGGTACCAGGGATGGAACTCAGGACCTTGCACTTGCCAGGCAGGTGCTATCTCTGGTCCTGGCTTAAGCTAATTTAGTATTTTCCTTAAACATCTTTTTTGTGCAGAAAGGATGGTGTGCACAACATACTGTAAGGATCCTTTGTACTTTGGCTGAGATCCTCTTGAGTTGGAGTCCTGGGACCACATGGATCTCCTCCAAGGTGGAGCACGGGTGTGACTCTCTAATAGATTCTCCCTGGACTGTTTCCTCCCATTTGGAGAAGTGTCCTGGTCCCAGTGAGATCTCTGGTTATTTCTCTAAACTGTCTTCTTCTGTCCTTCACTTGCGGAAGTATCGTGTTATGATCTCTGTCTTAGTTCTCTGGTGGGGACAAGCTACCAAACACCCACAAGTTTAAAGGCTGAAGGGTTTCTTTTAGCTCAGAGGTTTTAGCGGTTTCAGTCTGTTGTCACCTGGATCCCAGGCAGGCAGGGCACAGCACAGGAGACAGTCCGTGGCAGGGCCGGCAGGAAAGGGGAGCAGTGAGCCTTTCAGACTTCATCCGGCCAGGGTACACCCACGTCCAGGCCCTGTTTCCAGTATCCACATGCAGAGCTGTGATAAACTAATCAGTGGACCAGTGTAGCTATCACACTCCTAATCCATACGTACCCGTCCCGCATCAGCCGCCTCTGGCGAGCCTGGCCTCTGTGCACTTGTGGCTTCAGGGCGACTGCTAGATCCAAGCTCTGACACTCTCAGATTGCCTCCTTGGTAGTGCCTTCCTCTGGTCTGGACCCTGTAAAATCGTGGGCTTTGGTTTCTGGGTCGTGGCCTTCACTGTCTGCTCGCTACCCGTCCTTTCATGTTGCCTTGAAGGCCTCTGCTTTGAAAGCTTCGCTGTCGGTGAAGAGACCTCCGTGGCCTGTTTGATCCTCATTCCCTGCTGGAGCGCTGCCCTGTTCTGTCTGCTCCCGCGGATCCCGCCAGCGTCTACCATCGTGCTTGCCGTGTGCAGCCTGAAAGATGTCTGCCCTTTTCAGTCTTGAACGAAGCATTCTCCCTCGAGCTGATCATGGGATAGACGGAACTGCTCGTGTTTATTTTTGTTCGGGAATTCTAACTTTATGAGGATAATCTGTCTCCCTAAGTTGGCCATGGGGCAGGCCATGGTCCAGTCGCATAGAGCCAAATTATCACCGAGGTCCGCCTTTCCTTCTCCGTGTTTATTGTCTGCTTTGCCTCAACTTTTCCTGCTCTTGTTTCCCAGGCTCTCGTTGCTCACGCGTCTGCATCCCTTCTTGCATGTGTGTTCACGAGGCCACAGTGCGAGCTGCCGAGGGGCTGCGGGCTCCCAGGGCCGGTGGCTCGAGCTGGGCCCGAGTCCGTAGCACTGCGCCAAGAGGTTTGCAGTGCTGAGCAAACATGGCCCGGTTTCCAGAAGCTCATTCTGCCCGAAAACTTGGCAGAGAAAATGTAAAGCAAACACGGGCTACCTTATGAAATAGAATACAAAATTCACATGAATTTTTCAGTTAAAATGAGGCCTTCCCGAGGCCCTTCGTCTGCCTGGGCTGTGTCTTGCTCTGTCTTTGGGAAGGCCTGAGTTTGCACCCTGTGCACACCGTTGGGCTTCAGTGTATGCTGTGGCCCCGGCACCGCAGGCCTACGGCTTTCTCTTTGCTTCAGAGCTCTTTCCTGATAGTCCTCTGATTATTTTGTTTGCTTCTAAAAGTGGTCTTCAGGAAGTTTCAGCAGTTTACCTTGTTCATTCCTCTCCTTGCCCCTTCCTTTCCCACTTGCCTGGAGTTCAGCCTGTGTAACCTTTAGGGATGACAGGTGACGGTTGCTTCTACTGAGGTGTGGAATTCGCTCCATTCATTATTTGCAAATGTATTTTCTTTGGAGAAACTTGAATAGACTGTATATACATGTTCTTTCCGTCTGTCTGTCCATCTGTCAGTCCATCCATCAACCATCCATTCACCCACTCGTCCATCCGTCCATCCATCCATCCGTCCGTCCGTCCGTCCATGTGTTTGTAGAGCTGGGGACCAAGCCCAGGGCCTGCCTTGTGCCTCCTAGGCAGGCAGTACCACTGGGCTGTGCCCCGGCCCCTCACCCTGACATCCCTGTCCCATCACCCATGCACATACACAGACACACAAACGTGCGTTCTCTCTTCCTCTCCGTCTCTCCTTTGTCATTTATGTTTCATGTGTTCCCTGTGGCACCTGCTGTGTACAGGGCAAGGCGGACGTGTCCTCCAGGAGACGGTTAAAGAGAAATAAGTGTAAAAGGCAGAAAGAGAAACACAAGAAACAGATCAGTTTAAGCAGAAACAGATTAAAAGAAGCTCAGAGGAAAGATTATTTTTGGCCGCTCCAAACAGAACACGCTTCTGGCTGCTCAGAACAGAGTGAGCTTCCGTTTATCTGCAGCCTCGCTGCCCAGGTTATGAGACACGGACCCGTGTGGCCCCATGTGGTCTGCCTGGTGTGTCTGCTACACTCAGGTGACAGCATAAAGTGCAGATGGGAGTGTGACGCATTTCTGCTGGCATCAATAAAATGTACATTTAGAATAACCGTGTCTTGAGAAAGTGGAGTGGAGGGGGCTTTATACATGGGCTAATTTTTACCATATTAGCATAATGAAGAAAGAAGAAGCAGACCAGCCGTGAGTCTCCGGAGGCGTCTTCTCCACCTGCCAGGCATGCGCACTTGTGTCCTGGGACGACTTTGTATTTGACTGAAAGTCCAGTGACGTAGCAGCAGCCCCCGTTTCACATATCTTATCGTGCAAATGACGTCCTGAACTCTTTCTATTTAGGAAGACATCTGTTCTCGTTTAAAAGATCACGTGAAACAGCTGGAAAGGAATCAGGAAGCCACCAGAGTGGAGAAGACCGAGGTCATCAGCAGGCTGTCGCGGAGCCTGGAGGAGACACAGAAGCAGTGCGTCCACCTGCTGCAGTCAGGTACCAGCTCCTGCGGGCTCAGCCAGCCGGCGCCGGCAGAGCCACGTGTCCTTTCTTTAGAGATATATTGTTATAGACATAATTCATGTTTTATTGAGTAGTTTGGAAAATGCAGACAAGAGGAGAGTGCCAAATAAAAATAACCAACACCCTACTACTTGGAGAAAAGTAGTATTAAAGTTGAGGCATGTTTCTTCAAGTGAAAGGGCTGTACACATGTGTATAACTCCTGCTTCCATGTACCACACGGTTCTGAAAATATGCTAAAGCAGACATACGAAACTCTACAATACAATGTGTGTTAAAATGTACGTTCTATCCCTGAAAGCAGAGAATGATTCCAAAATGCCATTATACATTTTTAGACCCAGTATTTGATTATACGGCTTTTACTTTTATAGAACCTCTTCAATATGTTTCCCCCTTAGTGCAGTAGCTGTTTATTCATTGCATTAGTTATTCAGGGAAGAATCATATTTATGTCACATGTAAGATTTCTGATATGCTGGGTGTGGCGCTTGCCCGTAATTCCAGCCCTCTGGAGGCTCCCTGCGTTTAGGGCCAACCTGAACTACATAGCAAGAGCTATTTAAAAAAAAAAGATTTCTGATATGGTCTCCATGGTATTAGGCTTGAGGCAACATGTTCCTTTCTGTGCCAGCAGGTATTTCATTTCTTACTCATTTACTCAGTGGTACTGCGGCCAGGGACTTTGCACATTGCTAGCCCTCTAAAAACTTTTTTCATATTTTGAGATAAGGTTTTGCTAAGCTGCCCACAACGGGCTTAAACTTGTTATTCTCCTGCCTCCACTTCTCAGAGGGATTCTGGCGTGCATCACTGTGCCCATCGTATTTATTATTTCTAATAAAACGATGTTAGGATAAATGGCAGTAATCAGACACCTGTGCAGACACTGCTTCTCTCTAGACTTGTACACCGCTTGCTTGTGCTCCGGCGACGTGCTCACGCCGTAAAGCTAGGTCGGCACTTTGTAAGTGCATACGAAAGCCACGCTTGGGATGTGAACAGCAGTTTTGGCCGCCAGGGCCGCACGCGAGTGCGCTCAGCCCTGAGGGGGGAGCAGCGCAGTCGAGTGGGCGATCAAAAATAAGTGACTACTTAAAATTACAAAGGTTGTTTCTAGTGAAAGACACATTGCCACAAATCACTGTCAGAATGCTTAGCAGCCGCGGAGATAGCTCAGTGGTGTAAGCAGTGCCTGGCAAGTGCAAGGTCCCAAGTTCTGTACCTAGTACCAGGAAAAATATACATAAGTAAACAAAATAAAAAATTTGGGCTGGCCAGATAGCTCAGCGGACTAAAGTGCCTGTTTAGGCAGAGCTCAGGGGCCGAGGTTTGATCCCCGGTGTGCCCTGCTGGGCGTGCTGCGATGGCAATTGAATCTGGGCGTGGTGGTGCACACCTGTGATCCCAGCACTTGGGAGGCTTGAGAACAGGAGGATCACTGCGAGTCTGAGCTGCGTAGTGAGACCCTGCAGACCCTGCCCTAAATATAGGGAAAAAATAAACAAGGGGCTGCGGATATAGCTCAGTGGCATAAGTGCCTACCTGGCAAGCAAGCACAAGGTCCTGAGTTTGATCCCTGGTGCTGGAAATAGACAAAAAATAAATAAAATAAAATAAAAAGCTTCCCCCCTTCAAAAACACTTACTCCATGGATCTGCCACCTTTCTGAAGTGGTTCTGGACTGCTTTTGTGCATGTCTTTATGAGGCTTGATCAAAAACACAGTGGTGTTGCCAGCTGCCATGTGACGGCCATGGACACCCATAAAAACACACGGGTGTTTCCTCATCCACCTCGTCCACCAGATCCAGTGCTGTGTGGCTCCCGATTCATCCTCAGAGGCACAAGCACTGTAAGCCAGTTCAGGACATCAGGGCTGGCGCTGCTGAAGACATTTAATTCAGAGGCCTTCCAGAACCTTCAGCAGTAGCAAGAACCACGGATACATGTGCTCAAAACAAGGAGGACATTGTGTCTTTTCTGTTCTAAATTTTTACAATTTTTAATATTCACCAAAGTTTTCAATCACACCTCATGGATGTTTTGATGGGGGCCAGGTGGAGCCCTACGCCAGCTGGCACTGCACTCCAGTTATGTATTCTTGTTTCGCAGTGGCTTTTCTTGCTGAGCTTTTCCCTTGGCATTAAAGGCCTTGAAAATAAGATTATTCTTAGGGCTGGCCAGATAGTTTATTGGATTAAAGCGCCTGTTTAGGCAGACACAGGGATTGGGGTTCGATCCAGGCTTGCTGTGCTGGCCCAGCCTGTACCCCCAGGGCGTGCTGAGACAGCAGATGAGACTGGGCGTGTTGGCACACCCCTGTAATCCCAGAGCTTGGGAGGGTGAAAACAGGAGGATCACTGGGAGTCCTATCTGTGTAGTGAGACCCTGTACTAAATACATTTTTTTTTTAAAAAGATTGTTTTTAGCTGCATATATGTCACAAGCACTTCAGTGATGCTGAGATGGCCATTTTCTTTGGAGGAGGCTCAGTAAAGTCCCTTTTCAAGGAGACCCTCCCAGTACCCCGAGAGGGCTGGTTTGCTCACCTTTGGAAGCACAGCACTCGCATACTCCTCAGCCAGGCGGAGCTTGGAGTGGTGTGTGCAGAAGCGTGTAGACAGACACGGAAGCCAGCAAGATGGAATTTTCTTTTTGGAGGGAAGAAATGTGCGCCAAAGAGTATTTTTCTTTGGCTTTCTGTGAATTGGACTGTGGCACGCCCGCTGCAGACCCTCAGGGAGTGCTGAGGTCTGGAGATGTGGCTGAGGCCACCGCACCCCCTGCTGTGTGCGGGGAGCCTGGCGACCTTCTCCAGGGCCCCATCTGGCCCCTTTGCAGCCCTGAGGAGCTCCTGGTGCTGACGCAGAGCTCGCAGCCGGCCTCTGCCCTCCACAGGCTCTCATGCGTGCACTCAGCCTGTCCCGCGCCCTCTCCTCCGCAGGCTCCATCCAGGAGGTGGCGCAGCTGCGGCTCCAGCTGCAGCAGGCACAGAAGGCGCATGCGCTGAGCGAAAGCATGAACAAGGCCCTGCAGGTGCGTGCGTCCCCGGGGACTCTGGGTGACCAGGCGGCGGGGCCGCATCAGCCTTAGAATCTTAGCTTGCTCACCATGAGAGAGGTGGTTGGGCCTTCGTGCCAGCCCATGGGAGTTGTTCACCATCTCACCCACTCTGTTGGGTGTGCAAGCCCAGGCCTGCCCCTCCCCACATGTCTTTCCCAGGAGTAAGTTTATCTGCACTTGTGTAGAATGTTTACGTTAGCCGCCATTCTCTCACACCCTCCGCAGTGCTATTTGGCGCTGAAAGGGGCGGATACGCGTGTATATAGCAGTGCACCTTGCAGTAGCTGCATGTCCGCAGCGCCGTGTGCCCACCAGCAGACGAGTAGGTGAAGAAGACGGACGGACACACAGTGCCGCGCTGCTCCGCCACCAGGAAGGACAGGCTAAAGGCATCTACGAGAAAGCGCTCGTGCCCTGAGACCATAATGTTAAAGGAAATCAGACCCACAGACTTAAGTATCACGTGGTTTCTCCTCAATGAGAGACTTAAGTATAAGTAAGAAGAACATGAAAGACAGAAAATAGGAAACATGCAAATAGATATTTTGCAAATGGGAAAGACAGAGGAAGGGGAAAGAATGGGGGGAGAAGGGTGTGTTGAGTGCAGGTGCTGGCTGCCGGTGAGGACCAGCACGCGAACAGCGAGCGTGTGCTTGAAGACACGTTCTGCTGCCTGTTGTTTAAAACAGATAGAATGACTGATTTCTTCATGCGGGAAAGTAATGGGAACAATCTTCAATATTTCTCTGTTCTAGGAGGAATTAACAGAACTGAAAGATGAAATTTCTCTCTACGAATCTGCTGCAAAGCTAGGAATACTTCCAAGTGACTCGGAAGGAGAAGTAAATGTAGAACTGAGCGAATCATATGTCCATTTGGGTATTAAAAAAGCCAACTGGAAAAAATCCAAAGTTAACAGGTATCGAGGGACTGTTTTAGCTTACTGTAGAAGAACCCACGTGGTGAATGAGGCTGGCGCTAGGTGGGAGACGGTGGCACTGGCCTTGGAAGAACGAGGCAGAGGGACCATTGGACGTGGAGCAGTATGGTGCCCATAGTGTGTACTAATGTGTAGAGGTCTGAAGTGACAAGGAACCTGAGGTTCTTTGCTATTCTGTCTTCAGTACTCCAAAAGATACCACAGCTCCACAAAGGTAAAAGGTAGTTGGTGTCATTAAAATGCACAAAGAAAATTCCGGGCTTTGCATGCGCTCTCACCATTCGGGTGGGGGCATCCTGTTTTTGTGTTAACACCCTTTGTGTGTGTTCAAACTGGACAACTTGCGCTTATGGTTCGATGATGGTGTGTGGGCGAACACTGTTTTTTCCTTGGAACCTCGCACTGAGGTTAGGCTGTGAGATAGAGATAAAATACGTATACAGTGGGAGTCTGTCTCTATACCACCGCTTAACACAGAGTCCTGAGCAAGCTCATGGATTAGACTGCTGCTTCATCCTCCCGAGTGTGCAGGGAGGGAGCAGTGGTGGTAGAGAGGAACATTAGACACTTAAAGGATGAATAAATGAGCAAGTAAGCCTTCCCTTCATCCTCACAGACTTTGGGAAGCCTTGCTGCACGGAAGAGTCTGCGCCAGGCTCTGGGAGTACAGTACCCAAAAAATGGCCTCATTTGTCCAGCAGGGGACAAGGAAGACGGCTAACTATGTGCAGCCAGAAACTGTTTCTTGTGCACACTTGATGTGCGGAGTAGGACTTACCCTTTCCCTTTGTTGCTTTTGTTACTGGGATCTGGGATACCGTGGTCTCCCAGCGGTTCTCTTTAGGGTCGTCTTGTCCCGAGCAAAGACAGTGAGGTTTCACCTTTATTAAAGGTAGAAAAGGAGTAGGCTGTGCAGTGCGTGAGGCAGTACAGTGGCCATGTGCTTAATGACTGCCATCAGTTGTTTCCTCCATGCTGACGTCAGTTGTAGGCCGTCCTATCAAAAGCCTGCTTGGTCTCATGTGGAAGAATTGAAGATAGGATTTTCTGATTGGTCCCCGGGGCAGGGCTTGGCTGCCTGCGGATTTCATGATTGACAGATCTCACCACGCGCTGGCTGTCTGGCCATGTGCTAATCTGCCTCAGTTTGGAGTAGGGCCAGAGATGAGCCTCTAGGAAGAGTTCATTTAGGCAAAAGAAAGTGTTTCTTAAGTGCATTTATTCATTGCATTATGTGGTGTGAAGATCAGATCTGAGTTTACAAAACATTACTGCGTAACTGTTAAGTGACAGTGTTTAATATATATTGTGTTTCAGGTTTAAGCAACTAAACACAGACATAAGTCTCCTGAAGAATTTGCTGTACAATAGGCTTTAGAGGGTAGGTGTTTTTAATGCTGTATTTCTGTTTTTAGAGCTATACGATGAAATTCAGTAAGTTGAAATCCCGTAAGTGATAAGACAGTTTTGTGAAGGAAGACTTGACTTTGTAGCTTCCGTAGGTCCATCCATTCTCTCTTCTCTGCAGATCACAGCTACATGCGAGAATTAAGCGGAGGAAAACAGGCCGTGTTTTTAGTGGGAGCTGCCTGGAAGCTCTTTCTTAGGGCCGTGATGGTGACGTAGGTTCATTCTCACGCTGTGCGTGGTCTCGTTTCCCAGCTGGCAGGAAATAGAGCTATTTTTCCCAAACAGAGCCTCATGTACCATGTTCTAGCACATGTTAGACACTTAAAAAGATAACTATTACTTAATAGGTGGTTGGTTAAAATATGCCATTGATTGCATTTTATATTCATCTACTTTTATTTATTTTTTTTTACCCCGAATGCCCTCAGGGCAGGTTTGGCTAGCTTAAGTTGTGGGGATCGAACCACAGCAACCTGAGCTTGACTGCTTTGTTGAAGCAGCCGCCTAAAGAACTGAGCTAAGGGGCAGGCCCCCCATCTACTTTTAGTGCAATAAATACTTTGTGAAAACTTTTTGGTCCTTAAGTCTGTGGGGCAAACATTGGCTCCACATGTTAGGGGTGGAAAACTGGTGCTCACAAAGCTGAGGTCCTCTGCCTGAGAAGACAGTCAGTGTTGCAGGGAACCAGGCTTCGAACCATAACTCTGGAGGCCAAGCACCATTTTCTGTGTGTTCATATTTACACAACAGTCAAAGCTTTTTCCCTGAAAGTTTGTCTCCTTTACATATTTTAGTTTGAGGATTCAAGCTCAGAAAAATGCCAAGAAAGACATTGTGACATTCTGTTTTACTTTATTCTGTGCCATAGTTGGCCTCAGAACTGGCTAACAAAAACTTCCATGTGTATTACGATGTTCTCCCAAATATATTGTGCTACTTTTCAACTTTGTGTTTCTTAATTGTGAAGCACTTGCCCATGGGTCGTCAGCTGAGACTCAAACCCTTGTGCTAGTGAAGCTGACGGTGGGTACCGTCAGCAGGACAAGTAGAGGGTAGCCCCAGCAGGGCCTTGGTCGTGGAGGCTTGGCGAGAAGACCTGCAGGGAGGTGCAAGGTAAGGGACGGATGCTGAGCTTACCCTCCGCCCACAGGGCGGCCTGACAGTGATAACGGGGCTCTGAGGAAATGCAAACCTTTATTCTCAGATTCAGTTGGAAGGGTACAGAGAGAAGAGCTTTGTCCCCTCCCCCGCTGGCTGGCGGGTCCTGGGGTAAGAGGAAGCCATGGTTTCCCCGTGTTGTTTGAGCTCTTGTCGACTTGAACAGCTCTCACATCACTGACCTAACTGTTAGTGGCTCCAAGCTTTTAGCCCCGGCTACCACCTCTCTTAAGCTACCGCCTAGTAAACTTTAAGGGCTTAGCCTCAGTGTTGTATTTTTACATCCCTGGAATTTGAGTAGCTAAATCTGCACGCAGCTCTCAGACAGCTTCCTCTCGCCCTTATTATAGTTGGCTGCTAAGCTTAAATAATAAACATATAGCAAGTGGGATGCCTTTTCCCTTTGGTCTTCTCAGCAGGCTTCGTGCGGGACCACAGTTTATTTGGATTTGGGGGAACTAGCTTCCATGGGGCTTCATGGTGAGTCTTCCCCAGGTTGGGCACCGCACTGCCTTGCCCTTACATGGGAAGAGGCGAGAATTAATTTAGCAAGCACTTTCTCTGCTGTCTAACTTGGCTCCCTGTAGCAGTACAGGATGTGCTATTTCAGTGGTCAGCATTCCGGCAGAAAACAAATTAGGCATAATTTGTTAACTTAGCAAAATAAGTGCCCAACTTAACGTTCGTCCTGTTATGCTATTTTACATTTCATTTCTTACATATCTATATATCTATATATCTATATATATATATCTTCTATATAAAAAGGAATGGCTTAAATAGGTGAATTTTGCATATACAGATGTACTTCCCCAATGTATGTAGAAACCTTACGCATGCATCTCACAAGAAGCTCACTTTATAACATCTTTTAAAAGTCTACCTTAGGAGCTGGAGATCTAGCTCTGTGGCACAGTGCCGGCCTGGCAAGCACAGGGCCAAGAGTTCAGTTCCCGGTACCAAAAAAAAGAATCTATCTTAAAAAAAAAAAAAAAAAAAAGTCTAATTTTTTGTTCTTTTTCTTTCTACACACACACACACACACACACACACACACACACAACATTCTGATACTCTGGAATCATCTGTAAGTGAAGAAGTATAAGAATTTTAACTCAGGTACTATTTTTTTTTGTTTTAAATATTTGATTTTTGAGGACAGTTTAGATATACAGAAAAATGTGTGTCACAGAGAGAGTTCTTATGTACACTGTCCCATTTCTCCCTGCTGACATCCTGCAGAACTACGGTGTATTTGCTCCTGTTAGTGGGCAGTACTGACTCATGTCCGTACTTTGTTCGGATTGCTGTAGTTGCTACTTGATGTCCGTAGTTCATCCCGATAATCCTAGTCTTCTGTCATGTCCCTTTTTTTCTGTCTAGAATCCCATCCAGGGGACCACACTTCACTTTGAAGTCATATTTCCTTAGTTCCTGTTTGGTTTCCTTGGTTTTGAAGATTATTATTATTTATAGAAAGCCATCTATTAGAATTTGATATTTTTCTCATGATTATATTTTCTCATTGGTTTTATGCAAAAAGACCACAGAGATAAGATTCTGTTTTTATGACAAATTATATCAGAGGTGCATACTACCAATTATTTATTTTCAGAGCTTTCTTTCCCATTGCGGAAAATTTAGAAATGTAACTGACAAAACAGAAAGTTAAATCATTATAGTCTTACCTCATCTCACATGAAGAAACCACTGTTAACATTTTGGTGTATAAAGCCAGGTGTGATGGCATATTCCTGTAATCCCAGCACCCAAGAGGCTAAGGCAGGAGGATCGTTGGGAGTTCGAGGCCAGCCTGGGTTACGAAGTGAGTGCAAGGCCAGCCTCAACTGCATAGTGAGGCCCTGTCTCAAAAAGTCAAAGAAAAAAATTTTGGTATATAATTTCTCCATTGTCTGCTTTGTGCGGTTCTAAAAGTAAATAATAACAAATATACTGTTTTATGATATCTATTAATTTATACAGTGAAATCTTTTCATGCCATTAAATACTGTTAAATTTAATTTTTAATGGCTATATAGAAAATGATGCTTTAGTAATCCAAAGCTTTTTACAAGTAATGCAGTATCGTTATGCTGAGCGTCTGTGTGAGGAGGCTCCAGCCCCCTCTGCTGCTGCCCTAGGAAGGGTGTGCAGGGCTGAGGATGCTGTGGGCGTTGCCTGGCAGCCCTGAAGCCCGCCCTGCTGCCCTGCCTAGCTAGGGCAGCACCCGCTTCTTTGCATGCTGGCCACAGTTTCGCTGTCACTCTTCCAGTATGGAGTTTTGTGTCCTCTTGCTAGAGCTGTCCATCTCCACCTTCATGAACGGAGACTATTTAAAGGGGTGATTTTTTTCTAGTCCTTTTTGTAGTTTTATGCTTAAACCTTTAAAATTGTGAGCTAGAAGACAAAGATAGGAGCATGAACCTACATGTAGAATTTTGTGGGTTATTATAAGGAGAAGACTCCAGGGGTCGCCCCAGGTCAAGAAATGAGCCCCTGCAGTGCCATAGTCCTCTTTGCATTCGTAGTCTGGAGGGTAAGTACTTTGTCAATTTTGGGGCATTCATTTTCTTGCTTTTTCTTATGCTTTTAGTACTCAATTATTCACATCTAGAAATTGTTATGTTTGCCCTAGTATTAAAAGAACTCATAGTATAGCGTGTTATATTTTCTTTCTTTTTTAGGGTCTAGCTTTATTGAATTAAGTTTCACATAGCATAAAAGTCATGCATTTCATGTGTACCATTCAGTGGGGTTTTTTGTATGTTCATGGAACTGTATAACCACCATTACAACTTAAGTTTACAACATTTCAAAATAAAAAATCCCCCAACCCCACTCCTATTGCCTGCCATTCTGTCTGACTTCTTCGTGCCTCGCTGCTGCAGGTGACCCCCAGCCTGCTCCTGTCTGTGGATTTGCCTCCTGTGTGCACTTTGCAGACAGAAGCGCATGTTGCGGCCTTCTGTGGTTGATGTTTACTTTGCTGATGTTCTCAAGGCTTGTCCATGTTGGGTTGTGTGTTAGGACTTGATTACATTTTATAGCCTCATATAGCAGCTCTGTGTTTATCATTTTGCAGAAATCTCCTGTCACTTTATAAAGTGTCTTCACCATTTTACATTCCCATCAGCAGTGTATGAGAGCTCAGATCACTGTGTTTTTGCCAACACTAATTTGGACTCCCAGTGGGTGTGAAATGGTATCTCATTGTTTTGATTTGCTAATGATGTAGTCTTTTAATATCTTTTTGCCATTTATATGTTTTACTTGGAGGTATGCCTATTCAGATTTTTGCCTGCTTTGCAGTTGGGTTGTCTGTTTAGTATTGAAGAATCCTTTTTCCCCCCAGCTTTTCAGTTTTTTATTAGTCCATGGTTACAGTACATAATGGTGTTTTATTAGTCCGTGGTTACGGTACTGTGGGGACTTGGTTATGTGCATAACGCATCTCGGTTCTCATCTGTGTTCCTTTCCCTCCATCTCTCTGTTACACTCTCTCAGTCCCCTTCTCTCAGTCATCTATTCTGAACACAAATCCTTTGTCAGATATGTGATTAGTAAATATTTCCTCCTATTATATGAGTTGTTGGTGTATTTTATTTTTATTTGAAAAAAAACTCCATTTTCCTCATTAGCACCTTTACGTCCCTTCCCTTGTTTTACTTTCTTGATAACAGTCTTTGATCCCTACGACCCCTAATTTTATGAAGTTCCACCTACCTATTTCATTTCTTTTGGTTGCTTGTACTTTTGATACAGATCTATGAAATCATTCCCAAATCCAAGGTCCTAATGATTTATGTCTAGGTTTTATTCTATGAGTTTTATCTCTCACATTAGATTTAGTATCTATTTTGAATTTTTGTATACGGTGTGCGGTATGGATCTAACGCCTTCTGCATGTGGATATCCAGGTGTCCCAGCAGCATTTGTTGAAAAGACAATTTCCTATTAATTGTTTTGGCACTTTGATCGAGAGTCAGTTAACTGTAAGCAAAGGTTTGTTTTCTGGGTTCTCAATCTATTCCATTGATCTGTATGTTTTCTTATGTTAGTACTATACTATCTTGCCATAGCTTTATAGAAAGTGTGAGTCCTCCAAGTTCTTTCTTTTCAAGATTATTTTGGTTTTCTGGATTTCTCTCATTCCTTTGTGAATTTTAATATCAGTTTGCCAGTTTTGCCAAGAAGTGAGCTAGGATTTTACTCAATGTCGTACTGAATTGGGGTATTGCTATGTAATGATACGGTCTTCTGATCCTTGAACATAGAATTTAAAAATTATCTATATCTTTAATGTCTTTCATTAATGTATAATTTATAATAAAAGCAGTCAGACTTCTATTAAATTTATTACTCGGTATTATTTACTTTTTTGAAGTTATTTTTGGTTGGCTTACTAATATTTATGTGACAGTTGAGCTGATTGTTGATCTTGTATTGTATACTGTCACATTGCTGAAGTGGTTTACTAGTTCAAATAATTTTTTAGTGGATTCCTCAGGATTTTTTTGTATTCAAGATTGTGTCATCTGAATAAGAGATAACTTGGTTCCTTTTCACCTGAGTGCCTTTCCTAACAATTCCTCTGGTCAGAATCCTCTTAACATCATGGAAGAGAAGTGCCAAGAGCAGAAATCCTCCCATGGACCTGGATCTTAGCGGGAAAGATGTAGTCGTTGTCTTTCATGGTTCTTCAGAATTAATGTTAATGGTAGTTTTCATCAGTATGAGTGTTCTTTAGATTGGCTTTTTTTCACTCAACATTGTGTTTGTAGCATGTAGCAGTCATTCTTTATTTTTTGCATCTACATGTCTTTTTAAATCAGTATTTCACAATTTTCTATTCAGCACGTAGATTCTTATGTTGCTTCCTGCTGTGATCAGTACTGCCAAGCTACCTTGGCGGGAGGAGGACAGAATAAACGCTTCTGTTCCAGAGGGAGAAGTAGCTGAGTGGAGAGCGGCATGAGCCCAGAGCGGCGTCAGAGCCCCGCTGGGTGCGTGTTAGACCCCGGAGCTTCCCGCTGGCGTCTCACGCACGCTGGGGTGAGGGTCAGCACAGGCATTTGACACCAAATTGCTTTATGTTTCTTCTGCTTGAGACACTTTGGATGTCTAGGTTTTTTGGGAGTTTTGTTTCCATTAAATTAGGAAAATACTGGCCATTAGTTTTTCAAATATTCTTTCTCCTTCCCCTCTCCTTTTCTGGAACTTCATTTACATTTCAGAAAACTCTCTGTACTAGGAATATTTCTGTTTCAGACTGTTTAATCGTGTAGTGTTACTTATATATTTTCATGTTCATTGGTCATTTCATCTTCATATGCTGTTAATTTCATCCAGTACTTTTTTGTTTTTTTTTTTACTTCAGACATTACAACTTCTTGTGTCTCCCTAAATTCAATTTGGGTACTTTTGTCTTTGCTTTTGCTCTTTGGCGGCGGTGCTGGTGGTGGTCTAGGACTCACGCCTAGGGTCTTTGTAGGCTGGATAAGCACCCACCGCTGACTGCAGCCCGGGCCCAGCCCTTGGCCTCTTTTGTCACTTGTGTTTCTCCGCTCATCCTGTGGAACACATTTGATCAGTCTTAGCACGCGTGTTATTGCTGGGTCAGTCTCTCCTGACTGATTTTCCTCGGGGGTCTTGTTCATCATTGTTCTTTCCTGCTGCCTTGCATGCCTGGTGAAATTTGATTGGGTGTTAGACATTTGGGACCGTGTGCTTTGGGTGCTGGATCTTAACTGTTTTTGAAAACATTATTGAGCTTTTTCTATGACACATTTAAGTTACTTGGCATCCACGGGGCCCAAAGCTTTCTGTATAGGCGGCTTTATTAGGTCAGCTTCAGAGCGGCACTAAGTGCTGACGCCGTGTGGCATCGGAGGCTCCCTGCTGTGGCTCATGCTCCTGGCCCTGAGCTTACCCTGCTGTGTTCTCATCACAGCCGTAGCCATGTCAGAGTCCACAGCCAGCCTGAGCTTGAGAGTCATCTTCCCATGAACACGCTCAGTTTTGTGAGTAAGGATGCACCACAGGTGACAGATGCCCCTATGTGTGTGGCTACATTTGAAGCTGTTCTGAAATGTGCACATATAATGTGTAGGCGGCACGTCACGTCATGACGCCGACACAGCCCTCACATGCACAATTTCTCCAGCAGCAGTGTGCAGCACGAAGACCCCAGCAAGGAGCTTTCAACAGATGAGGTCATCCTGAGGCTCAAGGCAGACGTGCGGCGTTTGCTGGACAGCAACTCGGCGAAGCGTCACCTGGTGTCTCGGTTACAGAGTGACCTCAGAGCCTGTCACCAGAAAATTGAGGATCTCCAGCAAGCAAAGGATGGCGGGAGCCTGGAGGCTGAGGTAGGCATCGCTGTAGGGTGAAAAAGCCACTTTAAGAAGGTGCAGTAAAGAAATTTTATACTCCATGTGTTGGCGTTAAAGCTTTGGTTGTCAAGGGTTCATCTGACTCCTTCAGACTTAAAGTAAGGGAAGAAATGCTGCTTAACAGAATATGTTGTCTGTGTACTCCCAGGACCTAGTAATGAGATGTTGGTTAAGTGAAGTTCCTTTACCACAGGGACCAGGAAGCATGTTGTATGACGCCGTTTTGGTGTTGCTTCAGGGTTGACTTACACCAGCGATACTTTAAAACCTTTGGAAAAGGAACGCTAGGCAAGGAAATCCTATCGAACTTGGTCTGTGAGACTTCGTGGCCTGTGTTCTTACAACAAAACTTGCTGTGCACGAGGATATTGATGCTACGGTCTTGGCGCAGCAGGTGGGAGAGGCCGAGAGGGAGGTCACGTCCGCTTTTAGGAGCTTACTGGATAGTTGAGGGGAGCGAAGCTGGGGCATTTGGGATCCTTCCGAGTCACAGAGTGAATCTGGGCAAATCCGAGCTGAAACCGGACATGGTTCTTTCCCGAAGGCCATGCGGTCAGAGCTCTTCCTTTACCAGTGCCTTTTCTGCCTTTCCTTGTGTTCAAATTCTCACTGTTGGGGGACAACCTGCTTGGGCCCGCCCCCTCCTGTCCCTCTCTCAGAAAGGAGCTTTCTTTCCCTCAATAAATATATTCTGCTCATAAAAAAAAAATTCTCACTGTCTATACGCTCAAGAGAAAACACATAAAGACCGTGTCATTGAGCAAGGGAAAAGGAGAGGGGAAAGCAGGTGGTTTTTAGGGTTAGCGCATGAAGTATCCCCCGAAGACCTCGTATAGAGGGCCTGGCCCGATGCCGCAGTGTGGAGGGCTGGGCCTAGGGTGGTAGCTGGACCCGAGGATGCTGACCCTGCCTGAGCGTTCAGAGCCAAGTGGGCTGTTAGAAGCAGGCCCAGGCGGAGTCCTGGCGAGTGCACTGCAGGGCATGCCTTGCCCAGCCCCTTCCTCCTGGCTCCCCTGCTCCTGAGCTGCGTCCTGGCTACCAGGAGGTGAGGCACTCTCCTTTGCCACGAGGTCTCTGCCTTGGACCCAGCTGGGCGTGGACTGAAAGCTGGGGAGCCGCAGGCCAGCCTGAGCCTCTCACCCTGTGAGCAGGTGTGGCGGGTGTTGTGCCCCGGCAATGGCAGGGAGCTGCTAGTACGGCAGTGGACCCCTTTTCATCCTGGAGGGAAGTAATTTTTTGCTTTGCACTTTAGCACTGTTTTGTTTCCTGGTCCTTTAAGCTAGGAGTTGTATTCATTAAAAATTCCTAAGTCGGAGGATGTAAAGTGTTCTGCGGTGTTAATTATTAGGGAATTTTAAGTGTAGCTAATTTCTTTTCCAGAAATAATAGTGTATCTTTACTGTCAAAATCCTGCCCCATCCGTTTTCCTGTTCTCAGTAAATGTGTTTGATAATTTTAACATTGTTTTTAATGTTAACAGAGGAAAACCCCCAGCACATTTAGCATCTTTAAATCAGTATATTTTAACTGTGGCCATGTGCTTCTCTTTAAAGGGGAGGGAATGAGAGTGTGGGTCTCATTTTGTGGGCAGAGCGCGATTTGACGGGAGTGAGCCCCCAGGTGAGCGCACCCTCTGTGCGAGCGGATGGCTTCGGGAGCCCCTTCAATCTCCGAAGTTGGGCCTGCGGTAGCTTGGGGCAGCTCACTCAGCCCGGCGCATGCTTTTTGTCCTGGTGCTCTTCTGCCACGGTGGTTTCTCCGCAGCCCACATCGAAGCTCTGATGTTTTCTCTCTGAAGCCCTTTTTCTCCTTGTGTCTGTTCTGCCCCAGCGTGTGGCGATCTCCTCGGGATGTTGCACTTGAGCGCTGCAGATTTGCTCCTGGTTGTTGAGTGCATGCACATACTGACTCACTGTCTTAATACACCTAATCTAGCAAACTCTGTAGCTTAGCCTCACCTACTTTGAAGTGCCTGGAACACTCTGGTTGGGGACAGCTATGTGACACACAGCCAGGTTTATGGTCAGGTGTCCCACACCTCACTGCGTGCAGCCCACTGGTGAGTGCTGGTTCCCCCGCGGACGCAGGACAGGCTGGGCTGCACCTTCTCGCTGCTGCTCAGCGTTGGGAGAGTGCGTTGTGCTGCCCACCACTGCCTGGAGCAAGGGCGAGTTCACAACGCCCTGAAGCTGAGCCATCATGTGGCGAGGGCCATCTGCTTGTGCAAAAGGTTATTCACGTCCTTACCTTGTGTAATCAGTGTAAGAATTAGGAATGAGCTGGTTCTCCTTTGTGCATGTGTGCTAGGTGACCTGCAGTGTGCCATGCACCCTACAGCACATCCTAGCTCGTGTGTGCAGCGGTACAAGGGTCGGGAAGTGCTCACGTTTAGTGTTACAGATCGAGACGGAAATGGCAGCTATAACCTTGGGTAGGAAGGATGCTCACGGCTGAGCAAAATGCTATAAGAAGGAATCACTAGGCCTGGGGGTGAGGCAGGGTGAGAAGATGGTCGTAGGGAAGTCTGGTGGGTGGAACATCCGATGTTAGTCCTCAGAGACAAAGATAGGCAGGACAGTGGGAAGGGCTGGCAGGCCTCAAGTGGTGCTGTGTAGAAGGCACTGCATGTGAGTTGCTGGGGCCAGCGGCTGGGGCCCGTGAACACAAGCATGTGTCACACAGGCGCTGCCTTTCTGAAGTCCTTATCAAGGCTAAAAAGATTTAAGCATCTCGTATATTCTCACAGAGAATGATGACAGAGGCCGGCGGATCCTGGGGTTAATGAAGTGATGGAGAACCTCTCTGCATTCTGCAGGGAATCCATTTAAAATGCCTGCATATCTTTTTTTTTTTTTTTTTTTTTTTTTTGCAGAACTGGGGATTGAACTCAGGCCCTTGTGCTTGCTGGGCAAGTGCTTATTCTCCTGAGCCATCTCCCTGTACACCCCCCGCCCCCCTCCCCCGTATGTCTTTTTAAAGATAATTAGGTATCGGTTTCTCACTCCGGTATTTCTAAGTACGAGTACATCTTGAGAAGGCCAGCAGAACTGTTTACTGTGTGGACATTTGGCATGTGTTTTGTGTGAACATTTTAATCATAAGT
The DNA here is from genome assembly GCF_000260255.1 of Octodon degus. NCBI lineage: Eukaryota > Metazoa > Chordata > Mammalia > Rodentia > Octodontidae > Octodon > Octodon degus. The sequence continues at coordinate 5,871,767 of NW_004524681.1, forward strand.
TATATTTACTGCTTCATACATGCTTTGGAATACATTTTATATCCGTTTTTATCCACCTTAACCTATAGTTATGTAGAGTTATTGCAGAGGGTTATAGTTTTTGCTTTCGTGTCATGATTTCATAGCAATGGTTTGTTTCAAGCTGAATTCTTATGTGAATTAATAAAATTGTTTCTGTGTGAAGCCTGGATGTGCTGTTCTGTGCTATTCCAGGCTTATATGGGAGGTAAGTTAGAAGACTATCCATACATAGCACTGGGCAGTGAGGAGGAACAGATCAGACCTTAGGCCGCTGGTGACAGACTGTGGCGCAGTCCTTGGGAGAGCCAGTCTGGCTTAGTGACAGTTGGGGCCATGGCTATACTGAGTTTCTTGTGAACATGGTAAGCAAAGCAGAGGCTTTTGTGTCTGATCCTCGGTGAACAGCTTCATCCTGGTCTGTGACTCCAGAAGTAGTCGATAGGCCGTGGTCAGTGAGCCGCTCTGCCACTTCCAGTGCGAGTCCCCCAGACTTGGAGTTGGTGTGTGAGATTCCTTGATGTCGTGAAGACACTGTGTTCCAGATTCTACTTTTGGGAAGGCATCCAAGCACCCGTTATCTTGACAGCTGCAACGGCCTGGCCTTGTGCCCCCACAGGGTGGTGCTCTGGCAAAGCTGGGTAAACAGAAAAGAGCTTTTCCTTCTGGATGGTTAACAACCTAAGTTTGCAGACCAAAATTAGAGAAAAAGGAGGGCTACAAGGAAAGCCAACATTTTGGCCCTAGCCTTCTAAGGTC
>NW_004524681.1:5874158-5898112 GCF_000260255.1 Octodon degus
AGCTTTTCACTGTATCGGTTAAGCGCTGCTTGGATTTGGATTATTAGTTATAGAAACTTACCAGTTAGGAAGAAGCACAAATGAATATCACAAGTTTAAAATAGGCCAACCAACAACATGCAAAACAAAACCAAAAAAACATCATAGTGCATAAGTAAAATCCCTAGAGAGTAAATCCCTAAATCTGTAAAGTCTAACAGAACCTCAGAGTGAGCCACGCAAGCATCCGTGGCTCTGCCTCTTCCGGCTGGGGCAGGACAGTGAGTGAAAAGGGAGGCCCGACAAGTGCAGTGTCTCACCTGGAGGCAGGGAGGCTGGTGGCTTTCAGATGCCTTGCTGTCCTGCCTGGGAGAGGCAGGGACAGGCAACGACTGCATCCTCTGAGCTAGGTGGAGGAGCAGGAGATTTTAAAATCATTGCTGAAGGAACTAAATACGTACAAAACCCAAGCAGACAAGTGCGCTTTAGACACCTTGTGAGCACACCCTCCACTGTGAATAAAGCATTTATAACACTGGACTAGGAGAGTCCTCAGCAGGAGGAAGTGTGCAGAGTTATACAAATGGAGAAATCTGGAAAGATGAGAAAAATGAACGAAGGTCCGTCGGGTTCCACCACGATGACAGCACAGGAAAGGAGAATGGTGGTGGCTCTTAGGTGCCCTTTGCCATCTAACCCAAGGATTGCAGCAAGGTCACTGTTGGCATGGGAAGGGGAGAGGAGCAGACGGGTGCATCTGTGTGACTTCAGCCTTTCTAGAAAACCGCCAGAGTCTGTCATGGGTCTTAAAAATGTGCTTGCTGAATGAAATCCATATCCACGCGTTAAGGCTGGTGTAAGTAAGTCCATCCAGAACTAGGATAAATGCTGATCTGAGTGGGTGGAAGGCATCTTGTCAGAAGACTTCTACTAACTTACAGGGTGGTAGGCCCACAATGGAGAGGCCTGGGAGGTGCCACCCTCAACCACAGTCGTCCCCATGAGGAGCCACGACTGCCCTGGGCCTCGGAGCTTCCGTCATCTCCTGGGACCACACTCACTCCACCAAGGCGTAACCCGCAGTTAGGTAAAGCAGCAGCTAACCTCGGCAAATCCAAAGCAAGGGCTGTGCTGCGCAGCACGGGCGTGGGCTTGAAGACAGAAGGACTGAGGTTGGAGGAGACTCACGAGACTTGACAGCACAAAGAGGAGTCATAGATCTTGGTCCAAGAAAAGACAGTAGCAGAGACCTGGAGATGTGTGTGTGAGGCCCGTAGACGGGGTGGTAGTGGCATCCGGGTTGGTTTCCTGCTTTTGTATTCACTTTGGGAAAGATGAGTGAAAGGTAGAAATCATTTGCATAGTTTTGCAACTCTTTGTGAAATTATTTTGGAATACGCAGATTGTTTTAAAGACAGTAAACATTGTTGACTTTTTTTTAATATTCAGATGAAAATCAATACCTCAGAAAACTCAGGGACTCCCTTATGGCCTGATGCTTCTTCCGATGGAGCTGTCCGAGATAATGTTCTGCAGCTTAGAAATGAAATTCAAGTTTTGCAACAACAGAATGAGGTAATCAGGAAGAGTCCTGTGTTTGAGAATTTTCATGACCTTATGAAATCCAAAGGACTTGTTAGACTTTCCAGAGATAAAGGGGCGGTGGGTGTTAGTAGGCAGGTATGTCAGGAGTCAGTTACTGCATCCGTTCCTTCTCGTCAGCCAGTGTTTCTGGGGGGCAGTCCCACTGGAGGGTTAGCGTGACTCCTGTCTCCTTTCTGTAGAGCAGCACGGCCCATTGCGATGTTCTTTCTTTCCTCCTTAGCCAGGCTTGACCAATATGTGAAATCTTGCTTAAAGGGTTACTAAAGATTACGTTATTCAAAGAGTTATCTTAGTAACTCTTCTCTGGTTAATACTTCTCTGGTTAAATATTTGCATTCTATATATTTCAAAGCAAATACAAATTTTTAACTGTGGCTCCTGTGAGAAAGCCATGTATCAAGGAAAGCTGTGTTCTTACCAAGGCATGGGAAAGTTTTGTTTTGCAGAGATATAAAAATGAGATTATAAGGAAAGTCGTAGGCCAGAGGTGTCAAGCTTGAGGATGTTAAAAAAGACAAGATTGATCAGCCAAAATCTTTATGTCCTCTGAATATTCTTTTGTGCCTAGGAACTTAAAGAAGCCAAAGAAAAGCTGAGAAATGCAAACCAGGATTTGTGTAATCAAATGAGACAGATGGTGCAGGATTTTGACCGTGATAAGCAGGAAGTTGTGGATAGGTGAGATCCCCATCGATACCTAGTGCCTGTCTTCTGGGTACCCCCCCTTCAAGACCCCTCCCCTCCAAAAACGTTTTTATTTTTATTTATTTTAGGGAAGGGTCTACAGAGTGTTCAGGGTCTCACTACTGGTTAGGACTCGTAGTGATCCACCTGTTTATAGCCTCCCAAGAGCTGGGATTACAGGCGTGCACCACCACACCCAGTCTCAATTGCTGTCTCAGTGCGCCCCTGGGGGTGAGGCTGGCATGGCCAAAAAATTTTTTTTAAATGATGGATGAAGTAAACTTTCCCTATTGAGATCTTGGATTGGCAGAGATAAATGCCAATCTCGTGAGACTTCGGAACACGCTTTCCATAGAAACAGTATTATGTAGTAGTCTGGGTTCTAGAGCATCATCAGAACTGGTTCACTGAAGTATTGCACCTTAGGGTTTTTGTTTGTTTGTTTAAAAGCTAGTCTGGGAAATTATTCATTATAAAGAAGGTATCTGTGGGAGGTAATATGTCTTCTAAATACCAAATCATAAATTTGGAAACAGACTTCTGGGACATAACTTACTTGTGAGTTGGATACTGTTGGTATTTGTGTTGAATGCATATGACTTGGAATTTTAGAACCACAGTCCATTATTTCAGATGATTTATCCACAGATGTCCTTAACATAGGCTACCTGCCATCTCTGTATGAAAGAGTAAAACATTCTCACATCCAAATTTCTAATTTTTCTTTGGAAACATCTGAAGAAAAAAAGTTGGAGATTCTCATAACACTGTTGGTTGTGAATGAATTGTTACCATTTCTAGTTGGGGAAAAGGAATCCTGTCTTAATTTGCATTAGAGGAAATAGATGGGAAGGAAGGCGGGCAGGCGGGCAGGCGGGTGGGCAAGCACGTTGTTGTAGCCTCTCCTAGTGCCACTCTCCTTGCTAGGTGCGAGAGGACCTACCAGCAGCACCACGAGGCCATGAAAGCCCAGATCCGCGAGAGCCTGTCAGCGAGGCATGCTTTGGAGAAGCAGCAGCTGTTTGAGGCTTACGAGGGAGCGAACTCGCAGCTCCGGTGAGAACAGAGGCTTCGCTGCCCCGAGCCGCCAGAGGCTTTGGCCCCCAGTCCGCGTTTGGAGGGAAATGGTTGGGGCCCTTTTGTTCCTGTGGGGTCACTCAGCTGCTGGTTTTGTGCACCCCAGGTCTGACCTGAATAAGACGAGCAAGGAGCTGGTCGCTGCACAGGAATGTTACCTGCAGGTGTGCAGGGAAAAGGACCACCTGGAGGCGGCGCTCAGGAAGGCCGTGGGGCAGGAGCAGGAGGCGCAGGAGCAGAAGGTACGCGAGGGCGGGGCTGATTCGAACTGCTGCCCTCCTTGGGCCTCGGGGTGGCACTTAAACTATGACCCTTGGGCTGGGAAGGGGAGGGCTGCAGAGTGTCTACATGTGGCTGATGGCTCACACTAAGCAGTGTAGTCCATGATGTGAGGGGATCATTTTACCTTATTTTTAAAAATATTTATTTATTTAGAGATAGAGTTTCACCATATATTCCAGGCTGGCCTTGAACTCACTATGTAGTCCAGGCTAGCTTGGAACTCATGATGATCCTCCTACCTTAGCCTCCCAAGGGCTGGGATTAAAGGTATGTACCACCAGGTCTGGCTGGAAATCATTTTAAAAGTGGCATGGATGTAGGATGAAGGGTGTTCCCTTTAGGCTTCTTGTAGAAGGTCAGAGAGAGTGGACCTGAGTCTCTCACCTGCTGACTGCAGGATTCCTGGGCTGGCCGATTCCTCAGACCCCTCTCTCAGTCGCTTTGTCTCACACAGGGCTGTCGTGCTCTGAGGCTTGGAGGGCCAGGCTGGGGTGTCCTGCTGCCTCCGTCAGAGCAGCTGGAGGGGCGGCAGGAGGTCCCTGAGCCCTCCAGATTCCTCTGGCGACCCTCGGGGAGCACCCGGGGGTGAAGTCACCGTCGTGGTCACCAGTCCTTTCCCAGTTCCTGTCCTGGCGAGGGGCCTCCCAGGCTCCCAGCTGTAGACCTGTGTGGAAGCTGCCTGCCTCTATATTAGAAAAGCTCTTTAAGGCTCCCACAGATGTTCTCTGTGGAGGTTTTGAATTAATTATGTTAAATACGGGAATTGCTACCACAGACTTTAAAAGTTTGTCATTGAATATTTTGATTATTTTTAATGGATTAACCTGGTGGGAAAACATGTCATGCATATGTATCAGTTAGGGGAAAAAGCACTTCTAAAGGGAGCCGTTTTAGTTAGTGTTGACAGTATAAAAGTTAAAAGGGACCTTAAGTTACCTAGAAATTGAGTTTAGCTTCCAGTAATGTCTTAAAAGTGGAAGTGGGAGAGCTCTAGTGTGGTTCTGCTTTTAAAAATATCTAAGTTGGCGAAAACGTGAGAGCAGTTCTCTCCGAGGTTGTCCTTTTCAGGATTTGTTTTAAAACAATCAGTTTGACTGTAAGATCAGATCTACTCTCTTGTAACTAACAGCTGCTACTGACTGATAATTTGGCTTGCAAATGTTTGTGCATTAATTCAGTAAAGGAAGTTAAAACTGCTGTTTGGCTCCTAAAAACCTTTAATTAGGTTAATATTTTTCTTCAGAAAACTTAAATTATTATGCAGTAAAAATTATCTTTTTCTCATCAGATATATAGTTGTATAGACTTTTAAAACAGGTGTCTGCTCATCAGGATTCTTAAAACCTCCTTCTGCTATCCTTTTTGTAGCTTTAACTGACCCTCACGTAAGGGATTGAAAGCAGAAGTTTAATTTCTTCCTTCTTTCAGAATCTTCTAGGATTTTTTTTTTTTTTTTTACTTAGACTTGTATAATCCCTTAGCAATCTCTTAGCCATTCAGAATGGGACACCATCACATTTGAGAGACTAATCTTTTCATACCCTGAAAAGCTAGCAGAGCAGGAGTGGCTGGCTTCCTGGACATATCTTCCAGGGACACAGTGCTAGCATCGCACCAAACTCCCAAGCAGGCCCAGAAGGGACCTGTGGGGTGGCCTTCCCTTTGAGGGGACCTGTGAGGGTGGCCCTCCCTGAGAGGGGCCCAGCAGGGTGGGTTTTCCTGTGAGCTGCACCCTTTGCGGTGGCCGGGCTGAGAGAGGGGACTGCATCTGAGTGCCATGTCCCGGGCCCGCAGGCTGCAGGGGTCCTGGATGCGCTGTCCCGAGTCAGGAACGCTCGGGGCGTGGGAGCTGGCTTCTGCCTCACACCGCCTTCCCTCACGTGTGAGCTTGGTGCCTTCAGGGAAAGGGGAAGACGAGGGGAGAAAAGAAACTCGCGCCAATCCCTTTGGACTGGGTCGTAGTCTGTGAGCTGTGTGCCTGCTGATGAGACAGGGAGGCCCATTCTGCACACACGGAGAGACGTCCCACTTACAGCCCGAGCTCAGCAAGTCCTCGGAAGCGGGAGCGCTGTTCTTTCGGTTATTTGTCTGTCTATGCAATGTACAAGTTTAATTTTTTTTTTTTTAACTTGCAGACCTTAGTATTTTATAAAGATACTTACTTAAATTTTGTTTAAAGAGGCAGCTGTTGGAAGAAAAAGAACATATAAGCAACCTTCAGGTGGAACTGGAAGAAAAGTATCAAGAAGCGCTTGCCATGGAAAGAAACAAGTGGCTGGAAGAGCAAGAAACTGACGTTAAACAGCGGGTGGAAAACGAAGTGATGTTAGCCAGAGCGCGCTGGGACGAGGAGCAGAAGGAGGTGTGTGCTCTCGCTGCCGTCTGTGTTCAATAGCGAGTAGAGGTAGCCACGGAGGACCACTGCTCCTGAGCAGGCAGCAGTAGTTGTCGAGGACCTAAGCCGTCAGCCGTCCGCTCAGTCGTGCTTCAGGACTGGGCTCTCCACAGCTGCTGTACCAGTTTCATTTTCTAAAATTACCCCCTCTTGACTCTTCATCCAAATTCAGGATATAACAGTTTTGGGAGTACTTCTTTGATGCCTAGAAAGGAAACCCTAAGTCTCACTTCATATTACAAAATGATTCTGGCAACTCTAGAGTCATGTCTATAATTAACCCATAAATAATCCACGCAGTAGATTAGCAGGAAAGCACACAGGCTCGGAAGCACAGAGCTAGTTTCTGCTGCCTAAGGAGCGAGTGAGAGGACGAGTGCTCGTGGTGTCCTAGGAAGTGGAGCCCCAGATTATGACCTTGAAATGAGAAGACTCTCAGCCCTATTTAAAATAGGTTCTGCTTTCCACAGGAGTGGTATCAATGTTAACCTGGTAGCCAGGGAAACTGTGAGGGCCCTGGAAAAAAAAAAAGCAGGCAGATTTTGCTACTTCACAGTTAGGCCTGAAACAGTGATTAGATCTGTCCCAGTGCACTGCTGCAAGTGGGCAAGTCATCAAGACGTGCTTCCAGGAAGGCCTGTCCTAAGGGCAGACTGTTCAGTAAACGTTAACACCATGAACGGAAGAGTCTCTTCTGCTGAACTGAAGTGGAACTATTTTTCTAGATCATTCGATTTCAGGTTCAATGTTTACTCAGTGCCTGGTTTGTGGAAAGTGCTATATTGATGGCAAAATGCAAATGAAATACAGGTTAATAGTGAAAGTGTTTTATGCCATCTTTGTAGTGGTTGCGCAGAAAGTTAAATAGTGTCAGCAAGAGAGGCTGACTGTACCCAATGTAATTAAATCTTCCATATGATTTTTTTCCCCCAGTAAAAGCACAAAGTAACTTTCAAGTTTTACTTGGAAATATATTTTCATTGACTAAATCTGCGCCCGGGCCTACATGGGTTTCAGCACAGCTGTGCTTCCGCTTCTGTCTCGCTATAATTCTAGTTTGTACTTGTTTGAATGTTTTTCTTCTCAGACGCTTTTTCTTCTGAAAACAGATCAAACGGAAACTAGTTCAACAGCTGGAAGGGGAGTGGCAGGCGAGGCTGGATGAGACGCAAAAGGCATCGTCGGGAAAGACGACCTCAGACTGCGGCAGCCAAACTGACTGCACCGCCGCCCTGGACGTCGAGTGCAAGGCCGAGGTGGCGGCAGCTACAGGAGAAGAGCAGCAGCGCCAGGTACAGCGAGACCTGGGGCGCGAGAAGGAAGCGGCCATGCGGGGGGCTCTGAAGAAGCTTGAGATCGACCTGGAGCTCAAGTACTGCCAGAACATTACCAGACAGGTAACAGACGCAGGAGAGCCAAGGTGTTAGGACGGCCCCGTGCTGGAAATCCGTTAGCTTTACACTTTTAAAAGTTTGTGCAGGTCTAGAGTACAAAACCTGTTCTAAGGGGCTGGGGAGATAGCTCAGTAGAATAAGCACTTGGTCCTGAGTTCAATCTCTGGTACCGCCAAAAAAGCCAAAACCAACCAAACAAAAAAACCCCAAGCAAACCCATTCCATTGTTCTTGAAGTTTTCTTCATAAGAAAACTTTCTGCCATGAAGCCGTGGCCCCCTCAGTCTTTCTGTACATTTTTTCAGTGGACAGATTATCTTTTGTTTTGAGATGGAAGCATCAAGGTGGCTGGGGTTAAGGTGGCTTCACTTCTGAAAGAAGTACAGTTTAATTAGGAGTCCTTTTCATCTAATATTTTAGAAAATATTCTAGGTTAAAGTAGTTATAGCTGGGCATGGAATATATGGCACCGTTTTTGTGCTGAGACCCGTGTGTGCGGGAGCTGCAGGGGTGCCCGCCCTGGGCCTGGGTTGCAGTCCCATCAGCCACCACAGTGCAGGCCTGGCCCTCTGTCTGAACCTCCCACAAGTCAGCTTTTAACTGGGGCAAGTAGCTTCACGTCCAGGAAACCTTGGAAAGGGGCGTGTAGGGATGAGTGATCATTTGTTAGATCTGTCCGCGCTGTCACAGATTTCTGACTGTTTTTAGTTTGGGGACTCTCTACTTTGAAACCTCGGGACTGTCAGCTTTGTGTCAGGATTGTTTCTATTCGCAATACTGGAAATCAGATCTGAGAAATCAAAACACAAAAACCAAAAACCAGCAATCCTTCACTTGGCTGTCAAAGCACTGGTGTCGACAACATGGACCATGACTGCTGCAGAACTGTGCTGCTCTGTAGGCTGATGGGAGTGAAGCGAGCAGGGCCTTAAATTACCTTGAAAGCAGTTTTGACCCCACAGGCCCTCCTCCCTCCATCGTAGACACTTCCTTCTCGTTGGGACACAGTCCCTGACATCCATAATTGATTTAGTTTTTTGATACAGGGTCTCGCTGTGCAGCTCCGACTCGCAGTGATCCTCCAGGTTCCCCCCCCCCCCACACTGGGATTACACGCGTGCGCCACCATGCCCAGTTCCTGACACTGTAATTTAGAGCAGGAGAGCTTTACTTCAGCTCCTGGTTTCACAAGTTCCAATCCGTGGTCAGCTGGCTCAGGTGCAGGAACTGCATGGTAGCAGGCCCCGGTGAGGGCAGTTGCTCAGGGCGTGGCAGCTGGAAGCAGAGGGGGAGGGGCGAGTCCTTGTGGGTGGCAGCCCCAGTGTCCCGCCTCTTCAGAGCAGGCTCCCGCAACCGCACCAGATCCAGGCACCTCCCCCCACAGGAGGCTTTGGGTCTGTTAAAGCCAGACTGTGATGGTGCCTGACAGTCTAGCCTGCAAGAGATCCCCGAACCTCGATGTAGCTACTATATTTATTACTTCTTAAACTAAATAATCCTGAAATAAGATTTTTAAAGACATACTTAGCTTTTGATAAGTATGGGAAATTCTGCTTATTGTTGTATTGCTCTATTGGATTTTCCGCGGCATTCTTAAAGTCTAGAAAGAGTAAATACACATTAGACTTAAGAGTATTGGGCTAGTTCAGTGAAACCAATTTGTTTGTCTCAAGAACACAAGCTCTCCAGTAGCCTTCGGCATAAAGTGCAGCCGCCGCCAGCGCATCATCGCGTCAGCTGGGTGCAGGCAGTAGCGATCTCGCACGTGTCAGAAAAGTGGGGGTGCGCTCTCAGCGGAGCCGGGAGGCCTGGTGCAGCAGTGCTGTAGAAAGCGCTCGTCAGGGATCGCGACACAAGCCAGATGGAATCCGGACGTGATCTTAGCAAGCCAGTGGAGCGTCCGTTCTGTATTCTTTCCCATGCCCTTGCTGGCATGCTAGCAGCTTCCGTGGAGCCGTCAGGACGCGGCGGTCACGCCGCCGGTGCTGCGCTGCTTTGAATGTGCGGTTTCGCCTCTCTAATGAAGGAGCTTCAGCAGGTCACTGCCAGGGACCAGCGAGGCTACAGTACCACTGAGGTTCACAGAACCACGGACCTGCTTGACTCTGTGTAAGTCACTGGAAATCCTGACTGCCCTTCACAGTGAAGCTGGCCCTCCCGGAGATGCTGCCCTGGCTGCCGCCTCTGCAGCACACATCGTGGAGGACAGAAGGGCAAAGTATGTAGTGAAGAAACTGACAGGCAGGGGCATTAAACACAGAGCAATTGCAGAGCCAAGAGAAACAGTGGTCAGGGCTGGCCTGATAGCTCAGTGGACTAAAGCTCCTGCTGAGGCAGATGCAGGGACCGGGTTCGATCCCTGGCATGCTGTGCTGGCCCCATCCCTGGGGAGCGCTGAGCGGGAGTGGCAGCACACCTGTAATCTCATCTCTTGGGAGGCTGAAAACAGGAGGAGCACGAGGAGTTGGATCTGTGTAGTGAGACCCTGTATGTAGACCCTGTACTAAATACATCAAAAGAGTGGTAATGATCAGTAATTATTCTATCGTTTCCTGTGCTTTGCAAGTACACACACATCTTCCTTGAAAGATATGTGCACTCATATGATATGTAGTGCTACATATCAAAAAGTTTTAAAGGTAACATCGCCCCTGAGGAGTTTGTATCTGAGAATTTATTTAGCTCCAGAGGTGTTCATGTTTTTACCACCCAAGGCGCTGTTGGAAGACAGCAGTCCGCTGCAGCATGCCCTGACAGACTTTGCTGGCCCCTGGGCACGGTGGTCCCGCTTGTGTCGTGTGTGACCGACAGCTCTCCAGGGCCATCCTCCAAGGCACTCCCTTCTGTGTCGTCACGGGCAGCCATATAGTTTTTCTATATTGAGGCAAATATTGCATATTTTGCTTCACTGTCTGAACAGTGTCAGCTTGTTTTTCCCCAGTATCAGACATTCTAGGAATAGTACATATTTCAAAGCTACCTGTTTCTTTGTGGATGCTGTTATCTGTACAGCATGATGAGTGAATGGCCTAGGATCAGAGGCGTGTTGCTTAGCAACCATGCAGCAGCACTATGGTCTGCAACTAGTCGTTCTAGGAACTGGTTGCTAAAGGACAAGTCTATCCATTGCACATTACAGAATTTAGAACCAAGAAGCGAGCAGAGGAAACTCCAACTTGATGACTTTACTTTTATTCCATGACCCTTACGAGCAGTACTGTAACATGTAGCAGAACACAAAACTGTAGTGCTATTGCACATGGTATAATCAGCTAAGTTACAGCATTAAATAAGCAAGGAGTGCTGTATTTTTTAAAAGCCACTGAAGCTTTATCAACAAGTTGGACAGAACTGTCCTAAAAAAAAAGATGGATTGAAAGTCTGAATGGTGGGTCATAAATCTAGACAGCCGCTAACCAGGTAGGTTGTTAAGTGAGGGAAATCTGAACAGTATTGGGCTATATTCCATCAGCTATAACATGGTTTTCTGCAACATTTACTAAGAAAATGTTCTGTAGAAAAATAAGTGCTGGGGCCAGGGAGATGGCTCAGTAGAATAAGCATTTCCCTGGCAAGTGCAAGGGCCTGAGTTCAATCCCCGGTTCTGCAAAAAAAAAAGAAAAGAAAAAGAAATGTTTATAGGTGTGCCTTGGTTCCTTTTCTCATTGCTGAGACAAAATACCCAACTCCCAAAGTGAAAGGGGGAAAGGTTTATTTAGCTCGCACTTTGTACAGGTTTCGGTACAGTTGGCTGGCTTTGAGGCAGGTGTCACAGGGCAGGAGTTCAATAGTCCAGGGCAGCAAGGCAGTGTGGCCTGAGCCGCTGGATCGGGGGGTGTCAGTCCAGTCAGGAAACTGGCCCAGCAGTCACCCTTCCTCCCAGCCCCCGTAATCCCAGCCTTGCACCATGAGTCAGCCTCACACTAGAGTCAGCCACCTCTGAAAAGACCCTGTGACTGCACGAGGCTCTAGGGGGACATCTAGACGCGAAGTGTAACAGGTGCTGCTTTGGTCTTTGTGGAGTCTTAGATCTTCTGAGGCAAAACCGTAGCGTATAATAGCATAAATGAGATGTCTCAATAACATTTTTAAGGAATATAGATTTTTATAAATACTTTGTTTTCTCTATATTTTTAATTCCTTGGAGTTTACACGTGGTTATATTTGTGCTTCACTGAGGAATACGGCCCCATACTGCTCTGCTTTCATTTGTATGAATACTTGTGTGTATTTATCCATGTTTTAAAAGAAAGGGATAAGAAAGTTATTTTATGAATGATATGCTAATAACCCAATCACCTTAATTATTTATTTTTTCCCTGAATTGAGGTCTCTGCTTCATTCTTTTATATAAACTTTTTTAAAAAATTTAAGAAATTTTTTATTTGTATCGTGATTGAACCCAGGGACTTGACTTCCCCAGGCCTTTGGTTGCTTTTTATTTTGAGACAGGCATTCATTAAATCACCAAGTTGCTCAGACTGGGCTGAAACTTGGAATCCTCCTGCCTCAGCTTCCCAGAATTCAGGATCACAAGCACATTTCCCCACGCCGATTGTACAGACTAACTCCTGCCAGTAGGAAAACGCCAGGCGTAAGGCTGTCCACGTCACTGGTGTGTGTGGGGGGCAGTGACTGAACAGCAGGCATCGGCAGCCCTGGTGAGCTGTCCTCGTCCTCAGGATAGATAGAGCTTCCTTGGAAACGGCGACTGGTACTTGGTGGGAAGGAGTCTGAGGTGGCAGTGTTGTTTCTCACACGTGTGAATTCTTACTTCCTGTTTTGGCCTTTGCATGGCACAGTGTGAGGCCTCCGAGAGGAACGATTGGAATCTGCGGTGGGGAAAGGCGAGCGCATGGAGTCAGGGTGAGCGCAGTCTCGCGGGCTGTGCTGCGTAACCGTGGCTGCTGTTTGCAGACAAGGTCTCCCTGCAGCTGCACACCCCTCCATCTCGTCGTTGTCGCGTCCTGCAGGTGGAAGCGGCTGTGCAAAGTGCGCGTCGTCGGTGGCTGGAGGAGCTGCCGGAGCTCGCCGAGTACAAGACTCGCCTGAGAGCTGAGCGCCAGAAGTGGGAGGAGCAGCAGGAGGCCGCCGTGGCCACGCGGGTGAGTGTGGCCCTGGGGAGCAGCACGAGGAGGTCGCGGCCCCCTCCTTCCTCAGCCGGCTTTCGTGTTGCTGAGACATAGCACCTGACACTGTCCTGGGGACAGGTTTTTCTTTGGCTCAGGGTTTCAGAGGACTTAGTCTGTGGTCCGAAGGATCATGGTGGAAGGGAGAGGTGGAGCCAGAGATAGCAGGGCTGGGCCAGATGCTGATCCCAGGCCGCAGCTCCAGGCACTCGCAGGCACACCCATGAGTGTGCTCCTCCAGTCCCAAGCAAACTCTGAAGCTCCAACTGTCATCAGCCCCATACCTGCATCTGGGAATCTGTACCTGCTCATAGAGTTGGTGAGGGCTTAAGACAGTATGTCCTAACCGTTAGCTAAGGCCTGGCAGTCATCAAGGTGTGAAGGAAGAAATGGTTATTTCAGCATCTTAAAACTCTCATGAGGAGGAAGACAATCTTGACTTAGAGATTAATTTGCATTCCATCTTTGGGTGAGATTGGCAACAGGCAGTTCTCTAGTCGCTGTGCAGTGTGCTCATGCATGTGAAGAGTCCCTGTGCTGTGTCAGCGACCTTTCCCACACACACTCTCCGTGCGTCACCAGCTCTGCTTTCCAGAGATGTCGTGTTCCTTGAAAGGAGAACTTCCATGTCATAGCTGTGTGTAGTCTTCCAACCTAATTTACTGGCTTAAAGCAGTTCTAACCCAAATGCCAACAAACTGAAAATAGTTTTAAAATTTGACATGAAAGTTCTAAAATTTATTTGGAAAAATAAAGAGACTAGGATTTTTTTAGTGGTCTAGAGGAGGAGTCCTAGCCCAGCTTCCACACAGACTATGCTGGCGAACAACTCAGACAGCGCTGAGTCATAGAGTAGAGTTGTGTTTAGTTTAGTGCAGTGCAGACATCAGAGGGGCCCAGCTGTGAATAAAAATTTAAGTGAATTGTTTGAGAAAAGAAGAAAATTTTCCATCATAAGTAGCCTTGTTCTAGCCTGGTGTCAATTTGAAGAAGTTATGTTTACCATCCCATGCATCACAATAAGCTCGGGGTTGGTGGAGTGAAGCACTTACAAGTGTAAAAAAGGAGGAAAATTTAAAAGTTAAATATTTCAGATATTTATGACAACGCATTTTTGAGGCAATGAAAACAATGGCAAAAATAAAATAGGTGTAAAACATTTTTGTATTTTTAATAAGGTGAAATTAAGAGAAGTGTTAACACTGATGTATGATAGTGAGCTTGTAGAGATTTGTAAGCAACGTGAGTCTGTGGCCAAGTCTAAGTACAGAGCGGATGATCTTCAGTCTAAGTAGCTCCACAGAGGAAATTCACACCTCTGCGTGTCAGGGGAAGAGAGCGAAGCAGGCCCCGGGCGCCTTCTGGGCCTACTGCGTCGATCCTCCCTTCTGAGTTCACACAGAGTGCAGCGGATTGCAGTCGAGGGTGCAGCCCTGAGCCTGGGCCACTGTCACTTGGAGGAGAATTTGGTGTGTATCCCAAGACTCAGGCCTTTTGTGCATCATCCTCTCTACAGAGTCCGTCAGGAAAAGCCAGCTTCTTGAGCTTGGAAGGGGTTACACTGGTGCCGCGGTTCCCCCACCGTGGTACCCGATGGAGTCTTCCAAGGATCCTTAAAGGTCCTGTGGCCTGGCACCACCCTCAGATGGCATTGTGAGTGGTGTGGGTTGGGTGTCAGTGTTGTTTTAGTGCTTGCTCCTCAGGAGTTTGTAATGTACAGTGAAGTTCAGGAGCCATTGATGAGTCCCGACCCATTCTGTAGAGCTTTCCTCCAAAGGTACTTTTGGTAAGGCCAGATTCCGTGGGATCCATTCGCCGCCTCTACCTCCACACAGGCCACCTGGCAGGGTCTCCTAGGCCTCCACCGCAGGGTGAGCTGTTTTCTGTCAAAACATCATGTAAGTGTGTTTCAGGTCTCGGCAGAGTTAGTAAACCAGCCGCAGAGAGATTTGCGGTGAAGTCCGTGATGAAGATAGTCCACGGGGCACTCTTGCAGTAGGACATTTGCTACGTAACGTCCCCCTCCTCGTCCCGCGCCTTGGCGTGGTATTAGTCACAGTCACCACTGTGTAGATCAGGACAGTGAAGATGCTCAGATCTGCCCGTTGATGCTGTGTGTCCTGGTAACTCTGGTCACCGTCAGGGGAAATTAGAGGTAAAAGGGACTCAAGCTAAGACATCATCCACTGCTTATTATGTGGGTGAAGATAGGAAGAGCCGAGGTCTTAGGGCACTTTTGAAAGGCTGCACATCCGGAGTAGTAAAGGCTGAGTAACGTTTGAGCCCTCCTGATTGTCTGGCTCTGGGCTGAGTACTTTAGTTGGATGGCTGTCCATTCTGCTAATTAGCATGTGATTGTCCCCAGCTACACGGAGGAGAGCACTGGGCCTGAGGAAGTAGAGGACCAGCCAGCAGGAGGCCGCTGCTGCGGAAGCCCCACCGTTGGCTCCGGAGCCCGCGTTCCTCCTCCGCCCTTGTGCTGGGACTAGAGCCAGAGCCCAGACTTTTTGATAACCCTATTACTTTTTGATTATGGACTGTGATATTATATGCTTGTCATTCTGTTATAAAAATGAGATGAATGAAAAATGACTTTCTAGTTGGTCATTTAATGAACTGACTCAGCCACTAAAATTGCATTACTGATCAGTAAGTCGGATTTCCTTAGGAGACTGCTTTTGCTTTAAGTAAAAAGTACTTAATTTGTGGAGGGCCTTGGATAAAATTTGAGACTATACCTGTATTTAAAATGCTAATATATAAAATATTTTTCTGAAAATAGTGTTAGAAACTACTACAAAGACAACAATATGCAATGTATTAATTATTGTAACTGTCCTACTAACCTGTTTTGAAACTCTCATTGCTACTTCTTTCTCAATAAAATTTAAAAACAATGAAAATAGTTTTAGAGATACTACATACGTGTGCGTGTGTGTATGTATGTATACATCTTTATCAAATATATATGCCATCTTCAACTTCTGGTCCCCTATCAGGAAACGGATGTTTTAAAAAAACATTGTAATTAAAACTATTAGACGATTTAGAATGAAGATTTCTGTGAGTGTAGGGTGTAGGTACTGTATTTTATAGAATTATAGTATATCTACACTTCTTCCCTTTCACTGGACTGCAGATCTTCCGTTACTTAGTTTGATTTTGGTCCCAACAAGGAGGATCATGTGCTCTTCTAAAATGCCTGTCGCTGTGTCCTTTAGCTCTCGTGTGCGGTGTCGGAAGCTAAAGAGAAGTGGAGACGCGAGCTGGAGGACGCGAAGAAGGGCGGGGCTCCCGGGCAGGAGCTGGAGGAGCGGGTCCGAGCCCTCCAGAAGGAGCTGGAGCTGAAGGATGAGGAGCTCCCCGTGGCCGTCAGGGCCGAGCTGGCGAAGGCGCGCAGCGAGTGGAACAGAGAGAAGCAACAAGAAATCCGCAGACTTCAGGAGCAGAACGAGCAAGACTACCGGCAGTTTTTAGACGATCATCGGAACAAAATTAGTGAGGTACTTGCAGCAGCTAAAGAGGACTTTGTGAAACAAAAAGCTGAGCTGCTTTTGCAGAAGGAGACAGAGGTGCAAGCCTGTCTAGACCAAAGCCGGAGGGAGTGGACGGTGCAGGAAGCCAAGCGGACGCAACTCGAGATCCACCGGTACGAGGAGGACCTCCTGATGGCCCTCGGCCACCTCCTGCGGGCCACTCCGGAGGAGGGCGCGCGCGGGCCGGAGGACAGGCAGCTAGTGGGCATCCTGTCGGCTTGTTCTTCCAAGTGGGTGTCTGTGCAGTATTTTGAGAAACTGAAGGCCTGCGTACAGAAAGCCCTGCAAGATAGGCCCTGCTTATCTACGGAAGATGCAGGGCCGGAGCAGGAGAAGGTACGTTCTGTCGAGCGGCATCCGGACAATTGTCAGAGATGCCGTGATGTTTTTCTTCTTTCTTCCTTTTACTGTTTAATAGTTGTAAGACTTGGTATTTTTACCAGTGGTTTAAAAATGTTTTGTAGCCAATCCAAAGGATTGCATGTTTTCGTGCCAAAGAGACTTCACTGCTTCACACTACTGCAGGTGGGAGGCAGAGCTTTTGCCTCTGACTGCCTTTTTTTTTTTTTTTAAGAAAAACAGCCTGAGATTTCAGAAGTGAGTAATGCTCATGCTTAAAAAACTTGTGAAGCACTTATAAGCCCATGTTTGCCCTCAGTGAACTTACAGTTTGTGTAGGCAGAACAGGCTAAACAAAGACAAAAAGTATTGAGCAGAAGCAAGCACGCGGGGGTGCGGCCGGCTCAGGCAGAGCCCTCAGGCCCAGCCCTGCTGGTGCAGCGTGGGTGTGCATGTGGGTGTGCATGTGGGTGTGCGTGTGGGATGAGTCCCTGCGCTGTCTCGCTTTCTGAGCCCAGCTTGTAGCTTGTATGGAAGATGAGGTAAAGGCCAAGTCCAGCTACTGTGTGATTCAAGAAATTCGGCATGCAGCAGAGGCCCAGGGTGACGCTCTGGGGCTCATAATTGGCCAGTTTTGACTTTTGGAATCAGAGGTGGAAGAAATGCCAGTATTAGGAGGTTTATCTGAGAGAAGAGTTGAGATAAGAGCTAGCGTCTGTCAGCCTGTCAGGCCTCAAGGCCAGAATGGACATTTGCCATTAGTGCCAAGGGCTGAAATCTGAGTCCCAGCACTTGGCGATGACTGCTTAGTACTTTGGGTAAACTTATGAAGTTGCCCATTTGAAAAAGGAAATGCAACCCCCTGCTGAATTCCGTAGAGATGGTAGGACATACTTAGGACGCATGGGCTCTGCTTCCTGCATAGGAAGCAGCAGGGAGGCGCCAGTCCTGCCCGGTGGATACGTTGCCCTTGAATTCATAGTGTGACTGAGGAGCAGTGGCCTTTGATAGAAAAGTGGTTGCAAGACGGTGCCCACGGGCAGTGCTTAGTATTTCATTTGGAGGAAATAAGTGGCAGAAACAAGAAACATTATTTATAGCCAGGTTTAGGATGAGAGCAGGTGAGAAAATTATATTAGCACTTTTGCGTTTGCCGCCCTACAGAGACGTTCCTGCTTTACAAGTCAGCAGCGTCAGCGCCTCTGTCCTGCCATTTTCCGGCCACACGGAGAATGTTCTGGGCTTTCAGAATGTTCTGGACTTTGTATTAATCAACCCTGGAGTCCTCTTAACAGGGCGGCGTAAGCAGTATAAGATCATCTGTGTGACTTAACATGGCTTACAAGTCTGTGGAGACAGAATCACATAATCTGGCTAAGAATATAGACTTTTACAGCTTTTGTTGGGTGGGTCAGATTCCATTCCGAGAACAGAGATGACTGAAAAGCCTAATCTGGCATAGTTGACCCCCTGCCATTTCTGACCTAGCTCAGCTCAGGGTGTCGAGGTAAAGCAATGCTTAGGGGTTCACAATAGACGTGGCATGATACGGGGAATGGATTTATAATGTATTAAATCTATAGCATCTAAGTTGTTCATTGAAGCAAAAGGAATAAAAATTACGTATCTGAAGAACTCCTTAAAAAAAAAAAAAGAACTCCTTATTAAAATGACCGAGATGATCAAAAGTTTTCTAAAATGGAGAGAATGCAATGAATGAAAAACAGTTTCTGAGAAACTGAGCATTTTATTGAAATATTTTAATATAACAGTTTACAGTGGATAAAAAATATCAAGTGGAACAGGATTTGGGGCAAAAAAAAGAATTTGGGGCAAACTTAAGGATGCATATTTTGACGCTACTATGAAAATCAAGTTAAAACTAAGGACAAAAGATTTCTTCCCTACCTTTTTAAAGTTTTATTTATTTGTTTATTTATTTGTGGTCCTTTTGGCTTTTCTGCTCCAATTTTACGTGAAAACCAAAAATACGAACTGCCTTTGGGCGGAGCTCCGTCACTCCTTCGGGCCTTGATGGAGCAGCCGGCCTTCCCAGGAGCTCCTGTAGAGTGGGTTCCCGGTGCTCGAAAGTGGGCCTTTTGCCCTCAGGACCAGGGTTTTTGGAATCAAGCCCACATTTTGTGTTCACTGTGTCAGCACTGTGTGGTCTGTTGTCCAGAGTGGGGACATTGCCTTAGACAGGGGTGCGCCTCCTAAGCTGTGTTGCCTGTCCCCCGCAAAAGTGCTCTGCATGTGCTGCTGACGAAATGCTCTGGTACAAGATGTGTAGTTTGGCCGAGCCTCAGTCTGTCTTTCATTGGAACGCAGCTGGCCTTTCCTTCCTCCCAGAGACACCCTGTACAAGCGCTTAGAAGCATAATACTCCTGTAAATTCAGGATTATTGTGTTGCTTCCAAGACGTAGGAGGCAAAAGTTGGTGCTATCCCTGCAAATGATTTTGACCCTGATTCAACAAAGTGTTCTGGGTTCCGCCGAACAATTTTGATTTCCTATTGTTTGGCCTATGGTTTGATCACATTAACACTGCAAGTGCCGCAGATCTTATGGATAAGGGGGGCTATTGGTGCTGCAGCAGCCGCATCATCTTCCCTTGTGCTCTGATTGGCCACACTGCTGTTCGAGCCAATCCGTTGCCTGGTGACAGGAACAGCATCTGAGCTGGTGCAGGCGAGATGCTTTTTTTTTTTTTGTATTTTTCATATGAATATGCTAAACAGAAATGTGCGGTGATTTTTACACGGTGTTAACAAGAAGGTGATGTATTTCAGAGGAGCGCGGCTGAGCTCTCCACAGGCCCTGCCTGCAAAGGCCCTGGCAGAAGAGACCCTGGGGTCCCAACGGCCCGGCCCACACCCCCTCCTGGACCCCATGCCTACCCTGCAGACTTGCCGGAAGCTGCAGCAGGAGCTGGTAATTGGATTTCATTTCCACTGGTCTTTCTGTGTCTACAGTCGCCATCCTAGAGGTTCGCCCTGAGGACCAGGAAGTCAGATGCAAGTAGACACGAAATAGTACACTAACTCAATGAGTATCTGCTTGTGAGAGTCCACTTTGTGTTTAGACACAGGGCCGATTGACTACTGCCCTATGTGGTTTTCTCTCTGTGCACAGGTGATTCCTACTGCCAGGAGCATCATGGGAGTTTTCACAGAGGAGTCTTTTTTTGTGCCCTCTCCATTGGGAAATCAGGGCTGCACGTAAGAGCGCTGCCAAGTTGTGGAGATTTTCCCCTCAGATCCCTGATGCTACGTCCAGTCTTTGTTGTTTGTTTTTTGTGGTGTGTGTTTGTTTTTGCAGCTCTGGGAATCGAACTTAGGGTTTTCACACTAAGCAGCATCCCTAGCCCTT
This sequence comes from Octodon degus, assembly GCF_000260255.1. NCBI lineage: Eukaryota > Metazoa > Chordata > Mammalia > Rodentia > Octodontidae > Octodon > Octodon degus. The sequence continues at coordinate 5,893,947 of NW_004524681.1, forward strand.
TTTCATTTTTGAAACAGGAGCCCGTCTGTGTAAGTTGCTAGGATGCCCAGGCTAGGCTAGACTTTGTGATCCTCCTGCCTCAGCCTCCCACAGTGCTGGGATTACAGGTGTGTGCCACCGTACCTGGATCTCAAGCCCTGTTCATGCAGTGTTTGTATTAGATGCTTTCCTAGTTTAGTGATGAGTTTGTTTTCAGGGCAGGGGCGGTGATTTTAATCTCTCGTCCAGCATGTGGCGTAGTGAACGCTCGGTATTTTGCACGCCTTGGGAAGAATCAGTGCTTCCACTTTTCCTTTTTGTGCTGGTCACTGAGGCCATGCTTGGGCCCCAGCCCCTTGTATCCAGAGGGCGCTTACTGAGCTTGCTGGGCCTGTCTTGCCTGGTCAGGGCTTCTGAACCAGGAACTGGCAAGTTCTTTGTATGTCTCACCCTTGTGAGGCTAGTGACCTCTGCGAGCTGCGCCTGCCTCGGACACACCAACACATGCACACGCCTTTTCTGCTTCTTGTTGGCTGTTTCCATTGCGACCCGGAAAAGAGCCTACAGTGGCAAGGGTGAATACACCTCCTAGGCCAGCCTCAGCTTCCGCACGCTCTAAGTCAGTGCAGTGCTGCGGTCAGCTCTGCTCATCCGCCTGTCCTGGAGGCCGGCTAACAGGTGGTGTTCTCACTGATCACAGTGGGGTCCTTTTCCCTTGCTTCAAGATTCTGAACAGCTTGGAATAGCTTACTGCTAGTTAAGTGGAGAGTAACTCTACTCTAATTTGTATTTTGTGTCTTAGGTCTTATAAAACAAAAATTTTATATCAGAATTGGAATATCACACACATACACACATATATTTTAAAGACGGGATATTCTTTGTAATGCAGGCTGCAGGCAGGCCTTGAACTCTCTATGTAGTGACCTTTAACTTGCATCAGTCCTCCTGTCTCAGTCTCCCAAGTGCTGGGATTACAGATGTGTGCCATCATGCCTGGCAGAGAAATGGATTTTTATATATGAAATAGAAACAAATTTTAAATGTTACTTTCTCAGGAATTTCTGTGAATGAAATTAGTCCATAAGAGAAAGTAGGTTGGGGTGAAGACAAAACCATAGAAGATGGTATGTTTGTCAGTCTTTTTTTTTTTTTAATTTTATTTATTTATTTATGAGAGAGAGAGAGAGAGAGAGAGAGAGAGAGAGAGAGAGAGAGGTGTGTGTGTGTGGCCAGCTCAGCCCACCAGGGGGCGGGGCTGGCTGGCATGTGGTGCTGGGGGATCGAACCGCGGTCCCTGATGCTTTGCTAAGCTTGTTCTAAGTAGGTGCTTTAGACCACTGAGCCATCTCTCCAGCCCTGTCAGTCTTTTTTAATTAAACACATTAGTAAATTCACAAGCCAGAATTAAACACAAAGCACTTAGTGGATTACAAATTTGAGCCCAACGTAGGCAACTTAGCAACCTAATAAGAACTTGTGTCAAAAATACTAAATAAATTTAAAAAGGGCTGAGGATGGAGCTTCACTGAAGGCCCTGGGTTTAATCCCCAGTATGGAAAGAACAAGTCCTTTACAATCTTACCACTAGGGAGCACTACTGTCGGTAGTTATGTTCAAGTTATGTCAACTGTGAACTGCTTGGTACCTGCGGAATGCCTATGTAATGCATAGGTTAAGAAGTCAGAACTCAGTGCTGCTGGTCTGCAGTTCCATCCCCACTGTGTCCCTCAGCCTGAGGGGACAGATACTCTGATTTGCTGAAAAAGTAGCTCTTCAGGCTTTTGTGTGTATATATATATTCTTAGACCATTGCTTTATGTTTTGTCTAAACACAGAAATGGCTTAGTCCTCACCGTAGTCTCGTACGTTGCCTCTTGCCTCCACGTGCCCACAGCTGCTAGGATTTGCCTGTGCTGACGCCGTGATCCCTGCTCCTTCATTTGCTTCACTGTACAGCAGGTTCTTTTATAGGCCTGCCATAATTTTGTGCTCTTGTCAGTGGGCCCTTGCTTGGTTTCCAGCTTTACAACAGTGTCTTAAAAAATACAATAAATGAGCTGGGCATGGTGCTGCATGCCAGTGATCCCAGCACTCAGGAGGCTGAGGCGTGAGCCTTGCTTCAAGTTTGAAGCCAACCTGGGCTAGAAAGTTAGTCCAAGGTCAGCCTGAACTGCATAGTGAGACCCTGTCTTTAAAAAAAAAAAAAAAGACAAAAGGAAGAAAAAAATAGTATCAGCATGTGGTACCAGTGTGATTTGCATTGACCTTTTGATGCCCATAAATATAAATGGCACCATTTGAATGCAACTGAAAAAGTAAGGAGAGACTTAAGAATAATTTTCCTAGATCAGTGACTTTATATTAACATTTAGGATATTGGTCTCTTAGTCTGTGCTGGTTTGTATTTCTCCTTTCTTTATATCACTTGCATTTATAGTCATAATCTACCTTTTATATATTTTAATTTCTGTTACTATGGCCATAGCTGGTATTTACCATGCGTTTGCCGTGCACTGGTATGACACCAGCCATTTTTATATACTTAGGGCTCCAACAGTTTTTTTAAAAATGACTAAGCTTTGGAGATAATTTCAAGTTTACAGGAAAGTAACAAAAATAACGTTAGCTGCCCAGAGCACTTCTGTGCCCGTACGTCTCGCTGCCGGCAGCATCTCACCTCGGTTTGGGCTGCTCCGTAGGTGTGTGTAAGTCAACCTCGTTTTGCCCTCAGCCATTTGAGGGTAGGGTACATACGCTGTGACTTTCTGTGTCCTCCTACCCCAGCCTGGATTTTCTGACTCGGGATATTTCTTTGTGCAACCTGGTATGGCATGTTTGACCCTGGATCAGAGTGTCGGCTTGGAGCTTGTGCTCCAGGGGCGTCCGCTGACCCGGTGACGTCCTGCGCAGCATGCTGCAGGGCAGGGGTCTGCCTGACCAGTGCTTCCTCCACTTGTGTGTCTTTGTCTTCTCTTCTAGCCTCTTTTTTTAAACACATTTTATTTATTTTTTTTTAAAGAATACAAAACATAATAAAAAGAAAAAAACAGCATTAGAAATGATAGGAACTTTCTCTAAACAAAGTGATAGGAATTCAACAATGGTTACAGTATTGTGTGATGTTATCTTCAGATTAGTTGTTTAGGTTACCAGATGTAAACATGAAAAATTGGTTTAAAAAAACAAAACAAAACAAAAAAATTATGAGAAATTAAAAAAATAAGAATAAAAAGAAAAAAAAGCATTAACTGCTCCTTTCAAAAGATAAGCAGAAATTGACAATACAGTTATCTAAACTATCCTGCATATATACATAAGTATGTCTTTTCCTCTTTTTTCTTTTGTCCTTTTTCTCATCCCAGTTTTTCCTTCCCATTGAACAAATTTTTCCCTTCCACAGTATCTATTGTACCTTTCAGACTTTATTTACAATTTCAGGCTCTCTCTCTAGTGAGACAATATGACGTTTGCACATGTGGGTCCGATTTATTTCACTTACCAGTACAGTCTCTAGTTGCACTCACTCATCAACAAAAGCCTCACATTTATCTGTTTTATAGTTGAGTAATACTCCCTTGTGTAAAAATACCATATCTGTCTCATTCATTCTTTGGTTGATGGGCAGTTGGGTTGTTTCCAAGATTTAGCTATGACGAATTGTGCTACTGTAAACATGGCTGCACATATGTCGCTGTGCTATGATGATTTCAGTTCTTTTGGAAAAACACCTAGGACAGGACTAGCTGCCTTGAATGAGACCTCCAATCCTAGCTTTCTGAGGAATCTCCATACTGATTTTCATAATGGCTATACCAACCTACACTCCCTCCAACAGTGGAGAAGGGTTCCTTTTTCCCCACAGCCTCTCCATTTGTTATTGGTTGACTTCATGATGACAGCCATTCTTTCTGGCATGAGATGGTATCTCATTGTTGTTTTAATTTGCATTTCTTGAATAACCAATGATGTTGAACATGTTTTCATATTTTGCCATTTGTATCTCTTCCTTTGTGAAGTGTATATTCATCTCAGATGCCCATTTTTGGATTGAGTCATTGAATTTTGAAGGCTGATTTTTTTTTTCCTTGAATTTTTTTTTTATTGGCACATTTTATATATACATAGTGATAGCATTCATCATAGGGGAATTGTACCTTGCTTCAAACAATAGTTTCAAGCATTTT
>NW_004524681.1:5908477-5929345 GCF_000260255.1 Octodon degus
TCCATTTCTTCTGTGTCTTCTATTCTGTGAGAATAAAGATTCTCAAAGTAGCTATTGATAATCTTCTGAATTTCCACTGGGTCTGTGGTAATTACCCCCTTTGCATTCCTTATTGCTTGTATTTGAATTTTTTCTTTCCTCTTTTTGATCAGGTTACCTAGGGGCTTATCAATTTTATTTAATCTTTCAAAGAACCAGCTTTTTGTTTCGTTAAGTCTTTGAACTGTTTTCTTCGTCTTAGTTGCATTAATTTCTGCTCTAATCTTTATGATTTCTTCTTGTCTTTGGGCTCTGGGTTTGGTTTGCTCTTCCTGTTCTAGTTGTTGGAGGTGCAGCATCCGGTGTTTATTTGTTCCTGTTCTGTTTTCCTAATGTGTGAGTTCACATCTATGAATTTTCCTCTGAGAACTGTTTTCATCTTATCCCACAAATTCTGATAACTTGTGCTTGAATTTTCATTGAATTGTAGATATTGTTGAATTTCTTGTTTAATTTCATCTGTGATCCATTGGTTGCTGAGTAGGGTGTTGTTTGCATTTAGAGTTTTTTTCTGGTTTCTTTTGTCATTTATTTCCAGTTTCATTCCACTGTGGTCAGATAATATGCATGGGATAATTTCTGTTTTCTTGCATATACTTAAGCATGACGTGTGGACCAGTATGTGGTCTATTTTAGAAAATGACCCATGTGCAGCTGAGAAAAATGTGTATTCAGCTGTGTTTGGGTAGAATACTCTGTATATGTCCACCAAGTCCATTTGTTTCAAGCTCTGGTTCAGTTCTGTTAATTCTTTGCTAAGTTTTTATCTGTTTGACCTATCTTTTTGGGCTAAAGGGGTGTTAAGGTCTCCTGTTAAGATTGTGGTATTGGATATTAGATTTTTCATGTCCATTAAAATTTGCTTTATATAGTTGGGTGCTCCCATGTTTGGTGCATACATATTTATGAGTGTTACCTCTTCCTCTTGAATTTTTCCCCTAACCAGTATATAGTGGCCTTCTTTATTTTGCTTGATTATTCTTGGTTTGAAGTTGAGACTGTCTGAGAATAGGATTACTACCCCTGCTTTTTTCTGAGGTGCTGGGGCATGTAGTATTGTGTTCCACCCTTTGACTTTCAGCCTATGAATGTCCTTATGAGTTAAATGTGTTTCTTGTATACAGCATATTGTTGGATTTTGTTTCCTAATCCACTGTGCCAGTCTGTTTCTCTTAATTGGTGAATTGAGTCCATTTACTTTGATGGTTAGAATTGAGATGTATTGACTTACGATTGACATATTATTTACCTGTTGTCGTTTACTCCTTTTTCTCCTGTGCTTAATTCAGCACCATTTGTTAAAGAGGCTGTCTTTCTTCCCGGGAAGAAAGGTGTTTGTTCCCTTTGTCAACAGTAAGGTGGCTAAGTGTATTTGTAGTTGTGTCTTCTAATCTGTTCCATGAATCCTCAGGCCTGTTTTTTGTGTTTTTTTTTTTTTTTTTTTTTTTTTGCCAGTATGGTACTGATTTTATCGCAGTAGCTTTATAGTATAATTTCAAGTCAGGGGTTGTGATGCCTCCGCCTTGCCTGTGTTGCCCAGGATTCCATCCTCTCTGTCTTTTATGGCTGGCTCATCCCCCTTTTCTGTCTGAACCTTTCCTGTTTTGGGCTGTCTTATATTTCTTCATGACTAAATTGAGACTTTTCCTTGCCGGCACCCTGCGCGGGTGACAAGTTTCATACACAGAGGTGTGTACTGCCATTGGCTTTTCCTTGGTGAGGTTAATTTGAATCGTCTGTCAAAAATAGTCACTTGTCACATGGTAAATGACCAAACTCGGACTTCCTTCTGCCTTTTCCACTCTGCGTGTGCCTGTAATGAAGACTCTCCTGGCATCTGCCTGTGCTCCCTCCCTGTGTCCATCTGTCCATCCATGGACTGCTTCCTACCCATCTGCAGGGCTGTTGCTCTGTCTGGACTCCTGTCTCTGCAGTACGTCTTAGCTGGCGAGTGCCCAGCCTGGCCCTGATTCAGCTCAGGCAGCCGTCTCTGCAAGAGGAAGATGCCCAGCTCCTTCTAGTGGGGCATGTGTTCAGTGTTGGCATCTGAGCCTTGGGTTTTGTGGCAGTTTTTCAAGTAGATTGTGGCATCCAATTTTATATAATTTTTACCAAAAAGCTCTGAGTCACCAGGCCAGTAAGAAGTGATCAGGGTCTACCCCAAGTCTCTGTCTGAAGCATCCGACTCTACCCTGTGGCTTTTGTCTATTGTCGTTGCAGCTTGTCCTCCTTTCCTGTCTCCTTTTCTTCCTGTTCCCCTCCCCTGCTCTCCTCTCTGCTTTTCTCTCTCAATCTCATTGATCAAGCCGTGTCATTTATTTGTTGCAGATAAGGAAGAGAGCCAGGAAAGCAAAGATTTATGCTGTGGACAATGCCTTGATGAACTTGAAAAGTCAAAGCAAGAGTGTCAAGACCTGAAGAGAAAACTGGAGAAAAGCTGTAGGCATCTTCAGCATCTGGAGAGGAAGCACCAAGCTGCAGTGGAGAAGATAGGAGGTTAGCGCCCAAATGTCGCACTGTCCCCGCGCAAAGCTCTTCGGTGCGCTTGGAGTGTTCAGATGGGACAGCCCCTTTAATGAGCACGCTGCTTCTCCGGGGTTAGTTTGAACCAGTGCACACCTTCTTTCCATTAACTGGATTGTTAGTGAACTCAAAATGGGCCGGCTTCGCTTCTACCAGAGCTTCTCTTTGCGTTCTGCATCCCTGCCTGGACAGCGTAGGGTCCGTCGGGCACTGAGCTGCGTGCTGGGGCCTTTGCTGGGGAGTGAGCACTGGACTCAGGGTAAAGACGTGGCAGAGGGGAGTGGGCCTGGCCAGGCGTCACGGTGCCCCGGGCATCTCGGTGCTGCCAGGCCGCGCTGGGGGAGCCGCCCTCTGCACTTCCTGGGACCCTTGTCGCTCCACCTGGCTCTGTGCTCTCCATTTTGAGCGTTTTGGATTCCTGCTCTGGCCGCACTTTCTTTTCCTGGTGGCCTTGCATGCGGCGCTGCCCGTCTGCCCTGTACTTTCCCTGCCCTGTCCGCTTCGGCCTGCTCTTCCCTAAGGCAAAGCCGTAGCATTGGGGGGCTGCCCGCTGATTTTCCAGGCCTTTGCCAGAGGATGAGAGTCTGTTACCTCCTGCACCTCTCTGGGGAGGGAGCCGCTAGTACAGAGAATCTTGGCATGAAGAGGAAGCCTGAGTGGTGAGGTCTCCAAGAATTGCACTGTCCACAGAGACAGGCGGATGCATTCATTTGCCTTCTACACTCGTGTCCTTCGTGGACCCCGCAGGCATGCCTGAGTGCTTGCCGACACGCAGCTAGAGTGACCTTAAGCAAGTGGATCGAGACATTTCCGTGTTAAAAACTCCTCAGCGGCTAGCTCTGGCCCTCAGCACTAACTACAGACACTTAAATTTCACGTCGTCTGTGGTGCTCTACCACAGAGCTACCTCCTGCCCTTTTTATTTTTTATTTTTCAGACTGAGTCTCACTAAGTTGCTCAAGTGAAAGTCGGATTTGGCGATTCTCCTGCCTCAGCCGCCCTCAGTGCTGGGTTAGAGGAATGCGCCGCTGCGCCAGGCTTCTCCAGCCCTCTTCCTCTCGATAGAGCCATGATGTGGGTTAGTCGCTCGGCTGCAGCGCAGCCCTTGTTTGGGCTCCGAGTCCCTGGGCCTTTTTCTTGGCCACGTCTCCTGAGCTCATTGCCGGGCAGATGCCTCTAGGCCTCTCACTAAGCACCGAAGCCCCGGCCAGGCCCATCGCTTCAGTCTTCCCGGGCCCAAGGTGCTGTCCCCTGCACTGTGAGCCCCAGAGGCCACGACAGCACTAAGGCGTGAAAGGTTCGTCACTTGTGCAGGGCTGGCGTGTGTGCTCATGCAGCCCCTCAGCGCGCATGCGCCCAGGCCCTGGCCTGGTTCACCCAACTGCTAAGAAGCTAGGCCAGTAGTTAAACTGTGTCTCCCTGCCCTTAAATTTCAGGCTCTTCTCCTCTCACACTACATAGACTCTTGTTCGTCTCATCCTTTTAAAAGTTTAGAGAGTTGGACATCTTACGTTATTTTAGAGATGGCCTGTACTTAAGGTTAGTTTTCTTGTCATTTCATAGCAGCGTGCTTGTCCAGTGACCATTTAGATGGGCACCAGCTGTAGACAGGGACATGCATTAAGGGCTCAGAGGCTTCTGCAGAGCTGCGGTGCCGCTGGGAAGCAACGCCCAGGCCTCAGATGTAACTTGGAACATTTCCGGGGCAGTGTGAGGCCCAGAGGAAGGGGAAGACAGGGTGGGCTTAGAGTGCTGAGAAAACAGGCCAGGGAGTGGGCAGGCTGGGGCTCGTGCGACGGATGGCCCGACAGCAGCTGGAACCAGGCGGTCCCTTCTGCGCTGTTCGTGCAGGGGACATGGCAGGAGGATGGGGGAGGAACTGATGTACGATAAACTTTCTTTTGTAGAAGAGAATACTAAAGTTGTTGAAGAATTAATAGAAGAAAACAACGACATGAAGACTAAATTGGAAGAACTACAGATGCTCTGTAAAATGCCACCAAGGTAGATCTTTGCTCTTTTAAACCATCCTATTGCTACAAGGTGTTACATGTTTTGAGACCTTTATTTTTTATATAGCAAAAAGTATAAAAGAGAAGACAATCTTCCCAACCCTCTCCCTGGAAGATACTCAGAGTCCTTGTTTTATATCATCTGAGCCTCTTTATAGCCACACACCATGTGCACGGCACATTTTTTAAGTGGGATTGTAACCCTTCCTTAGGAAAGCATTTGTCCAAGTTATTGGATGTTTTCCTACAGTATGCTTTTCAGTAGCTTTCAGCATTTCATCACGTGGCCGTACCTTTTCTGCACACACACACATACACACACCCCGCTTCCTCCTTTCCTTTCCTTTCCTTTGTGGTATTGGGACTTGCACCGGGGCCCCTCCACTGAGCTACATCCTCCGCTCTTTTTATTTTGAGACTGGGCTCCCCAAATCGCTGAACATCCCAGGCTGGGCTTGAACTTGCAGTCCTCCTGTGCCAGGCCCCCTGAGTGCTGGCTGGCAGGTGTGCGCCGCCACGCCCCCCCCCCCCCATGAAGTGTGAGCCATGTGGCGGCCCAGTGGCTTCCTGTTCCTCTTCCACGTGGCGAGCTTCTGCAGTGGGAGCTCTCTGCACATCTCGCTCCTCGCAGGAGGACGCGCGGACGCACGTCTGCTTCTTAAGCGGACCGCCACTCAGGGTCTGTGTCTCTGCCGCCCTTGGTTTGTCTTAGGTCCCAGTCAGAGGGGGCCGTGGAAAGCGCCCGTCGGCCGGGTCACGAGCAGGCCCTGGAAGAGCTTCGCGGGCAGTACATGAAAGCCGTGAGGAAAATCAAGCGTGAGTCCCTGCAGGCGCTCCCAGGGCCTCGGGAGGGCTGGGCCGCTTCACTGCTGTGAGACTGCGCTGGGTCTGCCAAGACCCACCTTCGATACTGCCCATGCCACTTCAGCAGTGTGCAGTAATGGGTCCTGCGGCCAGGCGCTGCCCTCGGGAGGCGCCAGAGTGGAGTTGCTGTTCTGTTGTTGAGGATTCCACTTTTGTTGTTTAAACGTTTTATAAGCTAAAACTTTAATTTTACAGTCTAAAGTGTAGTGAGCATATGGCAAGCAAGTTTTAAATGAGCAATTACTAGGAGCCAGGGAGATGGCTCAGTAGAATAAGCACTTCCCAAGCAAGTGCAAGGACCTGAGTTCAATCCCCAGTTCTGCCAAAAAAAAAAAAAAGAAATGATGATCTTTTTGTGTTAATTATTGGAACTGTCCTACAAAGTTGATTTGAAACTGTCTCATTGCTATTTGTTTCTCAATAAAATTATGGAAAAAATGAATAAAATAAATAAATAAATGAGCAATTACTACTTTCTAACAAAAACTTTTGGGCCTTTGGCAGTGGATGTAGTTGGGAGCGCATCTGTTGTTGCTCATTTTTATTTCTTTTTTTTTTTTTTTTTCTTTTCAAAGTTTTATTGATAAACGTTCATTTTTATTTCAAATAGCTGTGAATTTGCCAAATCTCTGTTGTTCAAGGCCAGGTGGTACCAGCTATTCTGAAAAGTAGTCTCCTCATATGCTTCCTCAATGTAGAATACTTCCTCCTTTTTCATTACCAGGTTGCCCCAAATGTGTGGATGTCACAACACAGCAACCAGTGTTTACATAGGAAAAAGATGTTTGTCCCCTAAAATATATTCACTTTTTAAAAATAATATATGATTTATTTACCTGGTATAGAGACTCGCTACGCAGACTCGTAGTGATCCTCCTGCCTCAGCCTACCCAGAGCTGGGATTATAGATGGGTGCCACCATGCCGGGTTTCGTGGTGGCATAGAGTATGTGGTACCAGGGATTGAACCCAGGTCCTTGCGCTTGCCCGCAGCCCCTGTATTCACTTTGGAAAACACGTAAACAGGCCTCGAATTCCAAATAGAATGAGTGGACACTGGCGTCCTGTGAATGTTCTGCGAAGCTCCTTCGGCATCCCCTAGGAGGACCTGCGTCTCCTCCTTGCCGGTGCTCGCGAGGGCTGGGTTGTATAGACGGAGCAACCTGGGCTTGACAATCTAATTCGGCAGTGAAGTCTTAAACACTTTCCATCCTAATAGAGAGTGTGTGTGTTTTACGTTTTAGAAGACTGCTGATTTTATGTTGACCTGTACTTCATTTTAATTTTTCCAACTCAACAAAAAATACCCCCGTTAGTACTTTTGCATAGAACATCTAATTTTCAGATGCTTGCTGGCACTGAGAGCCGCTCCTGTGTGAGTCAGCATCACATACAATAGGCGCGGTGGCATCTGAGGTGTGGGACGTAGCCCTGGACTTAGTACAAGCAGTTGGCCTTAACTCATTGTATCCCAGTCAAAGCCGTGCTGAGTTAAAGTGAAAAGAGAATTTAAAAGCTTTGAGTTAAGATTTTTGTATGAATTTCTGGAGGAAACTGTAACAGCCAGCGTTCTGCGGGCCGTAGCGCTTTGCACGTGTCTCTCATGCGTCGTGATCTTGTGTCTAGATACTGGAGCAGGTGTGGAATTAATAAAGGGATATGGGTCTCCAGGACGCAGGAGTCCAGCTCGCACTGCGCCCATCTTGGCTTCTGCCTTCCAGGGTCCGCTGTTCTCTCTTTCACCCCATGTGTCTTCCTTTAACTGGGCATCATGTAGGGTTGTAGTGCTTCCATTTCTGTGATGCGTATTTGTCGTTTCCTTGTTAACATGTTCTGCAGTCCGACCGAGTCCACCCTGCTTGCTTCCCCCATGTGGCTGTCATCAGTCCATAAGGACCGGTAGGTCCCTTCCCTGTGATGCTGCCAGGAATGGTGGCCTGGAGTGTGGCCCACAGGTTCCACGCGTGCATGTCCTGCCTGCAGTCTCCCAGCGGCTTGGCCTGGGCTTGCCCCTCCTCCCTGCACGGGCGCTCAGCTCTCACCCCTGTGTGCTTTCCCGCCCTGCAGGCGACATGCTCCGCTACATCCAGGAGAGCAAGCAACGGGCCTCGGAAATGGTGAAGGAGGAGGTGCTACGGGAGCGCCAAGAGACCGCCCGCAAGATGCGCAAGTACTACCTGATTTGCCTCCAGCAGATTCTGCAGGATGATGGAAAAGAAGAAGGGTAAGCTCGGTCCAAACAGACCGCTGTCCTGGGGGCCCCGGGACAGCACGCAGCCACGCTCTGCGCATCTCCCTAGCCACAGAATTAGCTGTCCTGTGTGACCTGCCTCGGGGGATTAAGATAGGCTGGTGGTGTTGCTAGCCTAACTGTTGGCAGAGCTAAGAGGAAAGCAAATCCGAGGGCTTAGGGCTCTCACTTTTTCATATAAACTATTTTAATCTTACATTCTGGAATTCCCCACAGGGCGGAGAAGAAGATTATGAACACTGCGAGCAAGCTTGCTACAATGGCGAAGTTGCTGGAAACGCCAGCTTCTCATAGACTCCAGAGCAGAGCGCCACAGCCCGGTATGTCCATAGGAGCCACGTGGGTGGCTTCCCCGTCTCTTCTTTTGGAATGTAGTGCGGCTCATACAAGAAAGGGAATGGGAGCTAATTTATAGGATTGTGCCTGAACTGGAAATTTACAGGAAGGAACAGGGAGTGTCCAGCTGCCAGCTGAGTATGGGTAGAGTGAGAATCCCCACCCCTTCCCATCCTTGCTTCCATCCCTAGCTACTACAGAAAACATTTTAAACAACAAGTAACGAATGAAAAAGTACAAAATTAACTCCTGGGTTTTAAATGTTTGTCAAAATATCTCAGCTGCATCTATGAAACTACCACATTCACACTCTATATTAGTAACTAGAGAGGCACTAATAAATACAGGGCTGGGACACGGCTCTGCAGAAGAGCTCTTGCCTGACATGTGCAAGACTCGGGGTTGATCCCAGAACCGCAAAGAAGGGGGACAAAAGATTGTAACAGGTAAACCAGAAGCCATGAAAAGTGCCTGGGAGAAAGGAGGTGGCATCTGATTGGAGATGGGCAACTTCAGGGCAACGGCCTGACGATGACAACCACACAGAGGAAAGCCCAAAACTGCCCCTGGGAGCTGCGGGGCTGGGCTCTGTGGTGTGTCTGGGCTGGCTCGCCAGGCTCCCAGAGCAGCAGCAGCAGCCGGTGCGGTCCCTGCCTGTGTCTCTCCATCCACCCCTTCTAGTCCACTGGGCAGCAGCCGCGCCCAGAGGGTGAGGCTAGGAGCAGGCAGTGTTCGGGCAGCCAGCCACACCCAGGAGCAGCGGGAGCCCCTGTGCCCAGGCCGCCAGCTGCTGTGCCTGCAGATCTTGTCCCCACCTGCCCCCTGATCCCTCTAAGGGAGCAGGACAGACACATTATGCAGTGCATCTAAAAGACAAACATTTAACCAAAATCACCCTGTGTTTATAGAAAGCCACCACCATGAAAAAAGACTAAATTAACAATGAAACAAAACCAATAAAATGTATACCTAAGGTGGCAGCATTCACAGGTCCAACAAGGGGGCCTGAGAACCTGTAATACAGTGTTCCTAGTGAAGTGGCCGAGGGAATCATTGCAGACTTGCTATGACTTGCTATTTTCAAGGAGATGATGTAGGTACTGATGACGCGAGCTGAAAAACACAGATTTTTGTCTATGTTGAAATTTCAGGATAACCAACAAAGAAATAGAAATGGATTCAAATTAGTAGAGGAAAACTTTTGAAGAAAAATTTTAATCTAACGAAATCAGTAGAGTTGGAGATACAGCTCAGCAGCATAAGCACCTGCCTGGCAAGCTTAAGGTCCTGAGTTTGATCCCTAGTACTGCCAAATAAATAAATAAATCAGGAAAGAGGATAAAGCCTAGAAAACCTGGGTAAGTGGAAGATAGTAATATCAGCAATCAAACTAAATGTGATGAGGTTAAATTTACTTGTATGACCATAATCCCTGCACTCGAAGAGGCTGAAGCAGGCAGATCACAAGTTCAAGCCCCACCTGAGAAACTGAGACTTCATGTGAAACCTGTCCCCCACCACCACCAAAAAAAAAAGAAAATTAAAAAGCTGGCAATGTAGATTAGTGCAAAGGCCTTGGGTTCAATCCCACCTAGTGCAACTCCCTTCCCTCCCCCTGCAAAAGAGCCACAACTTTCAAATAGGAATTTACAAAAATGGGTATTTTCTTTTTATAAGAATTTTGAAGATGCAAAATAATAGGAAGGTGAATGATATGCCAAGCAAATGCGATGCTGACAGATAGGTTAGAAAGAAAAGTGCAACATAAAGAGAAGTTAGAGATGGGATGGCGTTAACTTGGGCAGGTGGTCGTCCTTCGCGGCAGAGCGCTCCTGAGAGGGCGCAGGTGAGCGTTGTGTGCATGACATAGTTTATGAAGTGTGAGCGGAGAGAAACACAGGCAAAGCATGGTCCGCACTGTCGCCTGGGAGGCCCAGACTGTGCCTGTCAGGATGGAGCTTTGGCGCTTGTAGGAAGCTCCAAGCAGAGATGATTCAGGAAGCCATGAGACATTCCCCATACAATTTTATTCAGATCATTTTATTTTTATGCCTCAAATAATTTTCTAAATCTGGAGCCACAGTGCAAATCAAACCCGGATAGAAGCAACCCCTTCCGTGGACGCTGGAGAGCAGCAAACTCTGGGACTTGCCGTTTCTGGTGTCATGCGTGTGGTGCTTTTGTTACTGATCTGATTTAGTACCCTGGCCGAATAAATCAGAACCTGTTTAGCCTTTACAGAGGAGTGTGTGTGCATGCACCTGTGCGTGTGTGTGATTGTGTGTGTGCTGTGTTGCTGCTCGCAAACTTCCTTTGTCCCAAACGCCACCGCTGACATCAGAGTCAACAAGAACTGGAAACCCTGCAGCTGACTCCTGAAATACTGTGCCATCTAAGGCAAAGTGATGGAGTGGGTGGACCGCAGGAGCGATGTATCAGATTCCAGCCACAAAATTACCAAGATTTTTGCTTGATACTTAGAACAGTTTTATAGGTCTAGCATTGTTGCCTTTGCTTTGGGAAGGAATTAAAATCTCTCTGCCTTTTTTGAGAAGACTTAACAACCACACGTGTGTTCAGCTTTGAATGTCCATTTTCTCCTCACACGTGTTCCCTGATTTTGTTTTCCCTGGCTTCAGAGACGCTGGCTGAAGTTGAAACGCCAAAAAGAACCCTCGAGAACCACAGTCCGCCCTGCTGCACTGAGAGGGAGCCGCGCAGCGTGACAGCCGAGCCCCGAGGCGCGAGCGGACAGGCGGCTACCAAGAGGGCCGCGTGTAACTTGGAAAGGCGGTTGCAGGATCCCGAGCCCAGGGCCCTGCAGCGGGTGGGCTCCGACGGGTTACTGTCAGACTTCCACTTGGGGGACGGTCGTTGCACGCACCCGGACATGTCGCCCAGGACTATTTCTCCTGAGTTTGCGCCATGCGAAGGCAAGGGCGGCTCGGCTGTGCACAGGAAGAGAGCGCTGCTCAGCGCCGAGCCGCCCCGAGGCCTGCGCGGAGCGCCCTGCCCGAGGCGGAGCCCTGGGCTCGCCGCCTCGGGATCCACACTCGCACCCTTCCCCTCGCCCAGCCGGAGCCCGGGCTGCGAGCCGCACATGCACGCTTCCCCGGGCCGAGGGCTGGGTGTCCAGGAAACTCCGGTGAAGGACGGGGGACCCCTCGGTGACTCCATCGGCTGGCTCTCAGACAGCACTTTACCCTGCCATAGTCTGGAAGTGTCGTTCTTGTACGATCAGCCACAGGGGACGCCGCATGCGCAGGATGAACCCTGGAAGCTCTCGGCAGCCCACTGCCTTTCAGATGCAGAGGTGGGCGGGCAGCTGACGAAGCACCAGAGAGACCCTGCTCCGCGCGAAGCCAGGTGTCCCCAGCGAGGCAGGCCAGGCGGGATTCGACACCCAGCTTCCCCAAGGGCGGCTGTGTGGATGTCAGAGTTCAGAACTGGGAGTGGTCCCCTGGCTGCCCCGGGGGTTCTGCAGCCTCCGCGACCACCACCGCCTCGCCTGTCTACGCAGCAGGACAGTGGCTTCGACAGCCCGTGCGTGCAGCTAGACTAGCGGCGCTGTGCCTGAAGAGACTCGCTAATCTATCAGAAGGAAACCAAAGAGAAGGCTTGACACTGATAAACTGTGGGCTCAGCCTCCTTCGAGATGTTTTAATAACTTTTATTATGAATAAATCATTCTCATTAAAGTATTTGGGATATTTATGTTGCCTTACTCCACAGGCTGGATGGGACGTGTGTATTCTGCTTTCATGTGGTGCTTGTATTTGGTTGCTAATGTATGTATTTTTATACTTCTAAATTGGTCACTCTGCTGTTATTTAAATAAAATTGCTTGCAATCTGTACACTCGACATGAGTTATTTGTATTGTGTGATATAGAAATGTATATTAAGGGCCAGCCAAATAGCTCAGCAGATTAAAGTGCCTACAAGCAAGCACAGGAGCCAGGAGTTCCATCCCCAGATGTGCTATGCCGTCCTGCCCCTGGGGCGCACTGAGATGGCAGTTGAGACTGGGCGTGGTGGTGCCCGTCTGTAATCCCAGCTCTTGGGAGGCTGTAAACAGGCGGATCAGTACGAGTTGGATCAAGTAGTGAGAACCTGAACACCCTGTAGACCCTTCCCTAAAATACAAAGAAAAAAAAAAAAAAGAAATGTATATTAAGGGCATTACGTTTGAAGTTCACCTAGAAAAAGTACAGTGTGAAGTTTTACATGAATGACCAGCCAAATCTGATTATTAAAGTTACCATGTTTATAAGGCTATGGCAGGTGGGCCGGGGATATAGCTCAGTGGCATAAGTAAGTATCTTCCGGGCAAGTGTAAGGTCCCCAGTTCAAGCCCTGGTACCAAAAAAAAAAAAAGCTTATGGACTTAAAATAGATGTACCTTTCCTGAAAATCGCTCCTTAAAATTTCAACCCTTGTTGGCCAGGCCAGGCGAGCGGTGTGCTCACAATCCCAGCACTGGAGCGCTGAGGAGGGATGGCGGCTGAGTTCAAGGCCAGCCTGGACTATGCATCTAGTGAGACCCTGTCAGCCTGCCCACTTTGAAGAGATTTGATTACAAAATGCACAGCTGTATCCTGCTTTTGATATTTGAACTATTAGTCTCAATATTTGCAATTGATATTTGAGTTACTTTAAATCACCTGGGATATCCAGAGACTGTCTCTTCTGTGACCTCATGTTTTCCTTTCATCTGAAATACCTTTTGGAAATTAAATTTTTAAAAATCATGTATTAGGTACAGGGTCTCTATGCAGCTCGGACTCTGGGGCCGGCACAACATGCAGTACCAAGGATCACACCCAAGTCCTTGTGCTTCCCAGGCAGGTGCTTAGACCACTGAGCTATCTCCCCAGCCCCCCTTTTGGAAACTAAAACAAGTCTTTTCATGTGAAAAATGTAAACCTATTACTTTTTCCATTTATAGTGCACAAGCTGCTAACTTAGTGATGTGGGTTGAAATTCTGAGCTGACGGGCAGATCGCAGAAATGAACAGTTAACGTCAGTGCTTTCGTTTCTGGATAAATTCACAGATTCATCAAGAGGAATAAGAAAATTTTAGGAGTGTTCTGGCGGTTCTGTAAAGTCTTGAACTGTAGTTTATGGGCGATATTTTGAAATTAAGTCAGTAAAATTTCCCTCCAGAACCAGGCTAAGTGGTAGCAGAGGTGTGGACGGCAACAACATCCTCCTCAGATTGCCGGCTCTAAAGAGCAGCACCTAGAAGTGCAACTTCAGATCTTGCAAAGCTGTCACCTCAACTGGTGATGACCAGGTAGTGTGAGGGCAGCGCTGGAGTTCAGGTGTTTCTGATCAGTGCGAATCTGCCGAATCCAGCGCTCAGGCGCCGGCGGGACAGGACGGAGGTGCAGGTGGCCTCGGTGCTGTGGCCACGCAGATCCCGCGCTGTGGCGACGGTGGTTGCTTTCAGCATGTTGCTGGGTTTCATTCGCTCAGGCGGTTAGGGTTTTCACGTGCATATCCACAGCGGTGCTGCTGTCTTGACTTTTTGAGATCTTTGTCTTTGCTCGGTGAGTGGGTAACGCTGGCTGAGGGAGGATTGAAAATATGTCTCTGCCTCTGTTCTGGGCGAGTTGAAGGACGGCAAATACTTCTTTATGTGGGCAGAACTCACCAGATGAAGGCAGGTATGTAGTCTGTGTGTGGGGGCGGGGGGCGGGATTTTAAAGCCAATTAGTTTTCTGATTACAAAACTACAATTTTCAGGGTTTTTGTGTGTGTGTGTGTGTGTGTGTGTGTGTGTGTGTGTGTGTGTGTGTTTTCAGTACCAGGGATTGAACTCAGGACCTTATGCTTGCAAGGCAGGCACTTATTCTACTGAGCCATCTCCCCAGCCCTTCAGGTCTTTATTGAGTTTTGATAGCTTTTTACTTTTGAGAAAATTGATCATTTCATCTGAATAGTCTAATTTGTGGATATAAAGATGGACATAGTATTCTCTTAATTTCAGTACTCCTGGTAGTGTCCCCCTTTTCTTTTCTTTTCTTTTTTTTTTTTTTTTTTAACAGGAATTGAACTCAGGACCTTGCCCTTGCTAGGTAGGTGCTTATACTCCTGACCTATATATTCCAGCTCCATCTTTCATGCTTGATTTTAGTATTCTGTGTCATCCCATTTTTCTTAGTATTTCTCAAGTTTGACACTTTTTCCCCACAGAATTTTGGTTTAATTTTTTTCTTTCTCTCTCTCTTTTTTTTTTTTTTTATTCCTTTTTCATTGACTTTCTCTCCCTGGTTTTATTTCCTTCCTGCTGCTTGCTTTAGGTTTAATGCTTCCTTCTTCATTCTAAAAGTGGTAGTGTACATTACTGATGTAACAGAGTTCTAATGTGGACGTTTAAAACTCCCAGCAGCCTCCACACACTGTTTAAGCTGCGCCTTGTGAATTTGATATGCTGTGGCTTTGCTTTGTTTCCAAGAATTGAGGATTTTTCAAATTTCTTTTTATGTTTATATTTCTTTGCTATTGGAGAGTACGCTGTGAGTGATTCCGGTCTTGAATTCTCTTGAGACTTATTTCACGCCTGCCTACCCGGTGGTCTGTCCCAGCGTGCGTCCACACGCACCCGAAACAGCCTGCTTGTCCTGGGACAGATACTTCAGAAGAGGCAGTTCAGTTAACAGTGCTCCTCAGGTCTGTTATAGCTGTGATATTTTTCTGCCTTTTTGTTCTTTTAGTTACCAAGGATGACTGTACTTACTAAATCGTTGATTCCTTTCAGCTCTATCAGTTTTTGCTTCATGTATTTCAGGGACTGGTTGTTAGTTTCATATGACCTTTATATTTGTTACATCTTTGTGATATATTGGTCATTATTATTGGTCTCTAGTGATATTTATTATAAAGTCCACTTTGTCATTATGACTGCTACTCCAGCTCTCTCACGATTACCATTTGTGTGCCATCTCACTTTCTAGTCACTGGGACATAGAAGCCACACCCACAAGTTGGAGGAGGAGAGGTTTATTTTGTCTCACAGCCAGTCAGTCGGCCTCAGGCAGAGCAGCGTGGCCCAAGGGCAGAGGAGAAGGAGAAACGGGATTGGTGTGGTGGCAGGAGGCAAGACTGACTTCTTCCACCCAGGCTTCACTACCAGCATCACCCAGATATGAAGGAAGGAAAGGTTTATTTAGTTCGTAGTTAGTGGAGGTTTCAGTCCGTACTCCACAGACTCCAAGGCAGACTACAGCAGTTCACGGCAGCAGAGAACAGCAAAGAGCAGAGGCAGGAGCGGCAGCGGTGGCATCTGTCGAGCCTCTCTCCCTTCCATGCTGACTGTGAAGACTGGAGCTCCACCATGAAGACCAAGCTCCTACGAAGTGGCATGGCTGCGAAATGGCATGGCGAAGACTAGGACTTCTCCAAGGAAGCAGGGCATGCAGAAGCCTTCCTCAACCCCTTTATGTACCCTTTCTGTGTGCTGAGTCACTCTAGGGCGGGTCCTACCTGCCCTAGGGCTGGCCCCCCACATCAGGGGAGGGAGCCAGCCAAGCTCCCAGCATCTCAAGTTAACACAATGTATCAACCACCACAATCCAACCCTTGTCAACTTGGCAACTACACATATACTACTTTAAACCGATCTCCAGATACAAAGACTTGCTTATTAACATTTTACAACTGGGACATTATAACACAGCTTTAGTAAGTAGTCCTTAAGAATCACTAGTAAGTCTATTAACATTATATTACATGAGAAGCATAGCATTCTGCCTCTGCCCCCCCAAAGACTCATGCACACCCCTTTATGCAAAAAGTACTTCAGTTTATCTGCAAGAATTGCCAAAGTCCTAACAGTTTCAGCACTGTGGAAAAGTCCAAGTTCCAAGATATAAGGCAAACTCTTAACTGTGAACCACTACACACTTACAACATTCAAAAGCACAAGATAAACATTATCATTCCAAAAGGTATACACAGGAGGATACAAAGCACTGGGAACAAAACAAGTCCAAAATCCAGAAAGGCAAACACTAAGCCCTGCAGTTCCATGTGGAACATCCAAAGTGCCCTGTAATGAGTTGTGAGCTCCAAAGCCTTACATGGCTCCACCCCTGTGGCACCTCTGCTGGTAGCCCCCGTGGTTTTTCTTGCAGGCCTGCTTTGCTCCTTTTTGCAGCTTTCCATAGAAAATCCACATTCCTCGCTTTTTAAAACTTGTGAGGTTTTCACTGAATAGGCTCTTCTCACTCACAACTTTACACACTGCCCTCTCAGGGGCGCACTGTCTGGCCTCCCAGGCCTTCTGCAATGTAGGTGGAAGCTTTCTTAACCTCATAACTCCTGCACTCTGAGTGCATCTAGAACCAACGCCATGTGAATGCTGCCAAGGGCTGCTGCCGGGTGGAGCAGTAGCCAGGCTTTCCTCTCTCTTGGCTGTAAGGGGCCGAGTGCTGGATTGCTGAGCGCTATAATACTGATTCTGAGGAACAAATTCTTTGTGTCAGCACCATTCTGGAATCTGGTGTGGCCGCTGCCTCTATTGTGGAACCTGGTGTGGCTGCCACCTCCATTCTGGTGGTGGCAAAGCAAAGTCCCTCAGCCTTGTGTCTCTGAGGCTGCAAAGGGCAAGAACCTGACACTTCCTGTGATGCCCTCTGTCTCAGTTCCTCTTCTTTCATTGCTGGGACAAATATCTGACACCCAAAGTGAAGGAAGGAAAGGTTTATTCAGCTCACAGTTACTGGAGGTCTCAGTCTATACTCAGCTGGCTCCACGGCAGAGCGACACATGGCAGAGGGCAAACTTTCAAGGCGGCCGCAAAGAACAGAGAGCAAATGGAGGAGTAGCAGTGACAGTGGCAACAAGAGAGGAAGTCTGTCTCTCTGTCTCTCTTATGTTACAATCAGGCTACTTGACTCAGGCTGGGTATAGCACTCACATCCATAATCCCAGCTGTACTCAGACCCATAATCCCAGTTTTGGATCACCCATAATCCCAGTAGATCATGAGTTAATCTGAAACTCTAGAAGTTCCAGCCCCCTGACTACATGAGGCTTTGAGGGACAACTAGACACAAACAACTACACCCTCAGGACATCTTTTCTACTCTCCAGTTCCTTTTGGGCATTGGAGATCTCAGCTCTATCTTTGCAGTCCACAGCTTTCCTGGCGCTTCCTTTCTGGCCAAATTCACAACATTTTAAATCATCCTACTGGGCTCTTTGCTCTTGACTTTCAACATATATCTGACTGAGAGCCCCCAGCAATATCCACGCCATTGCCTCAGTGTTCAACTGCCATTAGATTTCTTTTGCAAAATTAGTCCACTGTGCTTAATCTCAGTCTCAGGCAAAGCCTCTGGACATGAGCAAAATGCAGACACATTTTCTGCCAAGCCATAATACAAATCATCCACAATCCAACAGCCAGTGCAGTCCTTCTTACAGCAGAAACCCCCTCAGCCTGGTCTTTAGGCAGAATTTCTATTAGCATTCTGACCTTCTGAGCTCCGGCCAGAATCTCCCACACAGAACAGCCAAAGATGTTCCAGCGCTTCTCTTGCAGGCCACATCTCCACACCCTTCCTATCTCTTCCCATAAACCATTCCCAAAAGCTGGTAATCCACATTGTCAGGTGTGTTAGTTGATACATTAGATCTCAGCATGGGGGCCTAGCCTTGCGAATTGAGAAAGGCAGGAAGCCGCCCTGCCTGGTTTCGTGCCCCCCTACTCCCCCCACCCCCGAACTGGCTTCCGTGGAGAAGTCTCAGTCTTCAGAGGAGCTTGATCTTTGCAGCCACGCCACTTTGGAGGAGCTCCGATCTTCGCCGTCAGTGCAGAAGGAAGAGAGAGGCTTGATGGACGCCGCTGCAGCCGCTGCTCCTCCTCTGCTCTTCATTGTTTTCTGCCGCGTGAACTGCTGTGGTTTGTCTTGGAGCCAGTGTAATACGGACTGAACCCTCCAGTAACTGTGAGCTAAATAAACCTTTCCTTCCTTCATTTTGAGTGTTGGGTATTTGTCTCAGCAACGAGTAAAAAGTAAGTACATCAGGTATAGTCACAGCAATGACCCCGCTCCTCTGGTACCAAAGCTGTCTCTGTTACTTGCACCTTGAGCCTCTCTCCCTTCCGTCCATGCTGACTGTGAAGACTGGAGCTTCTCCTCGAAGACCAAGTTCCTACAAGTGGCACGGCTGCGAAGTGGCGTGAAGATCAGGACTCCTCCAAGGAAGTGGGGCGTGCAGAAGCCTTCCTCAACCCCTTTATGTACCCTTTTTGTGCCTTGTCATTCTAAGGCGGGGCTCCCCATGCCCCAGGGCATGGAATTGCCAAACAGACTCAGCCAAGCTTCCAACATCTCAAGTTGACACAATGTGTCAACCACCACACCCTCCCTCACGCCCTTACCTTCCTTCTATTTTCATTTCTTTCTTTCTTTTTTTTTTTTTTTTTTTAGATACTTCGTATTAAGGAGACCATGTGATACTTGTCTTTCTGAGTCTGGCTTAGATCAGTCAACATGATGAGCTGTTGCATTTCCTGTGAATTACCCAATTTTGTTCTTGGCTGAGTAGTGCTCCACTGTGCTGTGTCATCTGTGCTACATTTTTGCCCTCTAGTCACTCATGGACACCCAGGCTGGTTCTGTATCTGGGCCATTGTGTGTTGTGCTGCCAACAATACAGGCGTGCAGCTGTCCCTCCAGTGTGCCGGCATGGCTCCTTCAGGTACGCACCATAGAGTGGCCCGAATTGTGGCTTTTTTAGTTTTTTGAGGCAGCTCCATACTGATTTCCCAGTGTGGCTGCACTAACTCATGTTGGCCGTGGTGGTGTGGAGGTGTTCCTTGCCCCTTCTACCTCACAGGCACTTACTGCTTCATTTGTTCTTACCAGTTGCCATTCTGACCAGTGGGACGTGAAATCTCAGTGTAGTTTTCATTTGCATTTTCCTAATAGCTGAAGACGTTGAACATTTTTATGTACTTTCTGGCCACTTGCATTTCTCCTTTGCGAAGTATTGTTCAATTCATTTGCCCATGTATGGGTTGGGCTATTTGATTTTTTTTTTTTTTTTCACTTCTTGCATGTGTTTTAAAAATATATATATTTCAGCCAGGCGTGGTTGTGCATGCTTGTACTCTCAGCACTCAGAGACTGAGGCAGGAGGATCTTTGTGCATTTGAGACCAGCCTGGGCTACAAAGTAAGCTCAAGACCAGCCTGAGCTGTATAGTGAGACCCTGTCCCAAAAAAGATGAAAAAATTAAATCTGTATTTTGGATATCAGTCCTGTCAGAAGAGGACAGGGCAAAGATTTTCCGCTGATTCTGTCATGTGGGAGGCCACAGAATGAGAACTGAGGCCCAAGTGAGCTCTGTGAGCACAGAGGAGAAAGGTGGCAAGCCGTCCTCCCGTGGCAGTGCGCAGGCGTGATGGCGGGTCGTAGGCTCCAGGGCAGGTCAGCGCGGCTGGGATCTGATGTGCCTGGGCGTGTACGTCAGGTCACAGGCAGGTGGATCTTCTGCCACTTACTGCCTCTGCCTGTGTCTGAGTGAGCACAGGCCGGGTGAGCCAGTGCTCAGGGCTCCTTGTCCCCTAGAAGCGAGAGCCCCTGGTCCCTCTCTCTAAATTAATTCTGTGTCTTTTTGTCTTTTGTTCTTGTTTGCCTGCCAGTTAAGGACAAACCCATAGGCTGGCTTCCTGCCCTGTAAGATATCTCTTCACTTTGTTGATTGCTTCCCCTGCTGTGCAGAAATTAATTTGGTGCAGCCCTCCTCTTTGTTGACTCTGGCTACTATTTCCTCTGCCATCAGAATCTAATTCATGAACTCTTTGCCTGGGCTTATTGGTTCAGATGCCCACCCTATGATTTCTTCTAGCAGTTTCAGGTTTTTATTTTTTTTGTGTGTGTTTGTTTGTTATTGAGGATTGAATCAGGGTCCTTCATGCTGGGCTAAATCCCCATGGCCCTTTTTAATTTTTTAAGACAAGGTCTCAGTAAGTTCCTCGGGCCAGGCGCAAACACCATAGCCTTCC
This sequence comes from Octodon degus, assembly GCF_000260255.1. Taxonomy (NCBI): domain Eukaryota; kingdom Metazoa; phylum Chordata; class Mammalia; order Rodentia; family Octodontidae; genus Octodon; species Octodon degus. The sequence continues at coordinate 5,928,524 of NW_004524681.1, forward strand.
AGAGTGCTCAGCATGCACCACCATCATCAGTGCAACTTTTGGCTCTTATACTTAGGCTTTTAATCCACTTTGAGTTGATTTTTGTGCAAGGTGGGATATACGGGTCTAGTTTCAGTCTTCTGCCATCTCCTTCCTTCTCTCCACTTCCAGGCCACTGTGGTAAGAGGAACTTTTTGTCTGCCATGCCTTCTGCCCTGGGGCTGGCTGACCATGGACTGCATTTGTGAGCCCAGAATGAGCCTTTCTTCTTACCTTGTGCATGTCTCATGTCCCAACTGCAGAAAAGTGACTAAGACATTTAGGATCATTTTCTTGGTTTTTCTTCAGTGAAAGGTATTGTTAGCATTATTTATTTATTTATTTATTTTTTGTAGATGCAATGTTTGAGGGTTTTAATTCAGAAAAAAATGTCAAGGCAACTAAAACAATGCACATTTCTTATCTGTATGCCTTAAATTCTTAGTCAACTATGGTTCATTTCTCACCAACTTCCCAAGCTCCCATGTCTCTTAAGCCTTTAAATAATGGGGGTAGAGGGAAGTGTTGTTAGTATTTTGATGGGGAATGCATTGAATGCGTAGATCATTTTTGGTAATATAGTCACTTGAGCAGTCCATGAACATGGGGAAGTTTTTTAATTCTGTCTTTTCCTTTGTTCTTTAATTTACTTTTTCACTGTTCAGAACTTTTTATTGTACAGATCTTATACTTCCTTGATTAGACTGATCACTAGGTACTTTTTAAAAAAATATTTGTGAATAGAATTATTTTCCTGATTTTTTTCTCAATTCTTTATCACTGTAGAAGAGTCACTGAGATATA
>NW_004524681.1:5929646-5932972 GCF_000260255.1 Octodon degus
AAAAAAATAGGGTTTTTCTGTGCAGTTCACACTAGCCTTGGACTCACCTTGTAGCCCAGGCTGGCCTCACACTCACAGTGACCTCCTGCCACAGTGATCCTCTTGTCTTAGCCTCCCATGTGCTGGGATCACAGGCGTGCACCACCATGCCCAACCCAAGTTGCTGATATTTTTTAACATTGATTTTATATCCTGTTACTCTGCTGAATTCATTTATCAGTTCTAAAAGCCTTCTGGTGGAGTCTTGGGGGTCTTCTAAGTCTAGGATCGCAGCATGTGGACGTGAGCATAATTTGACTTTCTTTCCTCTTTGTGTCCCTTCTGTTCCATTCTCTTGCCTTACTGCTCCAGGTAAAATTGCAAGTACTGTATTGGATAGGAACAGTAGATGTTCAGTAACTGTTGTGTCCCCCTTTTCATTCTGCTCTTCTGCTGCTCTTTTTTATGTGCCTCATGTTATGCTGAAGGTCTTCAAGGCTCTATGTATTTGCCTTCCACCTTTATTATCTTGTTTTCCATAGTCGATACTTTTATTAATCAAACTTCAAGTTTCTGATGCTTTTGCCATGTCAATTTTGCGATTTAGCCTGGCTAGGAATTTTCATTTCAATAATTATACTTTTTGATTCCCAAAAATACATTTACCTCTTTTTTAAAGTTTCTATTTTAAGAAAATAATGTTCTCTGTTAAGTCATTGTCATATTTTTCTTGAATTCCTTAAGCATTCTGTAATTTTTAGAATACGTATGATGGCTGTGTTATAGTGGGGTGTGTGTGTGTGCGTGTGTGTGTGTGTGTGTGTGTGCGCACGCCTGTGTGGTAAGAACACAAGAAGGTAAGATGAACTCTCTTACTAAAATCGTAAGTGCAGGGCAGTGTTGCTACTTATAGCACAAGTTGCACAGATCACTAGGAATTATTTAGTTATTTCTGAATAACTAAAACTTTGGATTTGTTTAACAGTAATTCCTCCTTTCCTCTTTCCCCAAGTCCTTGACATTACCCTTGTACCCTCTGAATCTAGGAGTTTGAGAATTTTAGGACCCTTTTATGTGGCATCGTACAGCCACTTTTGCCAATTTGTGAACTATAATTTTTGCTAGATTTCAGTATCGTAGCACACATGTGACTTGTTTTGATAGTTATATTTTTTATTTAGTATGGGTCACATTTTCCCAATTCTTTATATGCTTCATAAATTTGCTGATGATTTTACGTAACATATTGTTGCAAGTCTGAATTTGGTGTTTTTCCTGTTGAGAGTTAGTGTATGTGAGTGCACAATTCCCTTGGATTTAATCTGTAAAACTGTTTTTTCTGTAGCATATGCCTGTTAGTTCTTTGCTGAGGTGTTTGTATTTCCAATTTTTAGCTGGGCTTTTTAAGGGGTCCCCTTGCATTTGTGTAGTTCAGTTATCATCCAGTGATTGGTTGGAAGTCATCCCCCAAGACTTCAGGCCCCTCTGTGGACACATCAGTGGGTGTGCTGGGACTTGCAAGAATCAGATCTCTGCACTTTTATCCTCCTGGAGCTTTTCCAGGTCTGTTCACATCTTCCCTCTTCGCCCAGGCTCTCATGGTGGCCTTGGTCCCCTTGGGTAAGGACAGGGGTCTATTCACGAAAATAAAATAGAATATGGACCTCATTAGATTTTTAGTCTAATGATGATTAGAAAGAGTTAAGGTCTTATTGGAGGGAACAACTAAAAGGACTAGGGTAGATATAAAAAGGGACCAGATAGAAGAGATCACCCACCTCGAAGGACCAGAGGGAGAAGCCAGGTACATAAAACCAAGCTAGCTGCCCCCACCTCTAGTAAAAGACAAGGGAGACAAGAGGGTGAGGTATCCAACTAACTTAAATAAAATTCATATATATATATATATATATATATATATATATATATATATATATATATTTTACTTTAAGGTCACTTTATTACTGTACTAGATGTACATGTATTTCCTCAACAGTAACTTTAAGTTGTCATTTTATAAGTTGTTTTTTTTTTTAAACCAACCCATACATCTCAGAGCTAAGCCCTTGACAAGTAGAAATAGGCAAAAAGTAAATAAAAAAGTCAAAGTCCACCAGAAGAAATACACATGTTGGCAAGCGTGCTTGGTTTAGAGTCCTGTGGCCTGGGACTCACACAAAGACACCCAGAGCGTGCTTGGTTTAGAGTCCTGTGGCCTGGGACTCACACAAAGACACCCAGACAGCCAACCAGGTTGTGACAAGTTCCAGGAACCCAGGCAGGGCCCCCAAATCTAACAGAAGAAGCTGGGACCAAGGTTCACGAGAATCATCTTTCTGGAGCTTCCTGCCCCATCCAGGGTAGCTTGTCTCTTTGTGCTTTTTCTTCCTTACAAATAAAGTGTCCCGCTTTCTTAAATTCCATCCCTTTAACTCATTATATGGTGCTGAGTTTATGACCCGGGTTTAGCTGCTCATCCCAGCGGTGCTCATCCTGGACTTGACGCTATGCAAACTCCCACTGAGGCAGAAGTTCGTGAAAAGCCTATTTAGCTGCTTGCTGGCAGCTCTTTCCGTATTTATAAAATTAGCCTGCCCGTCTTCTGCTCCAAAGAGGACTACAGTCTCAGCAGCCTAGAAAACTGCACCTTCCATGTTTTTACAACAATACCCGTAGGTCTGGGCTTCAACCTTCTGCACCAAATCCCGTGAGCCCACTGCACAGAGGAGCTGCTGTCTCCACCCTGTCCTCGGGGCCCCACTGGTCACACTGGGAGGGGACAGGAGTAGCCTAGGGAAGAGTTCCTTGGAGCCCTGCAGAAGTTGCAAACTCCAGTGGCCCCTCAGTTTGTTATTCCTTCTGGTTGGTTTCTACAGCCCTGACTTAGCTGATTAATCCACGCAACACATATTCATCAGGTGGCTACAGCTGCCTGGTAATACTCTGGGTGGCTAGCAAAGGTAAGGGGTACGTTCAGGGGTGAAAGAAGAGGAGGTCAGAGGGGTCACAGTTTTAAATGGCAGTGGTGGGTCACCCTGAGATGGCAATATTTGGGTAAAGATTTGGGGTAGGCAGTGTAGCTTCTCCACTATATCTTATATTCCCTTCTTCTGGAGCTCTTACTAAACACGATCATGTCCTTTGTGACTTTTAGTGGTTTTCTGTGTATTTTTGTCTTTGCTGCTCAGTGGAATTCCTCCTCCACTAAGAGTATCATCTTATACTTTGCTAATTCCATGTTTATCCAATTTATTGAGTGTTTTATGTTTGTGAATTTTTACTTCCAGGATTCCTAGTTGGTATTTTCATACCTAAAATTTTTGCATATTTTATGCTACTTTTGTTCA
>NW_004524681.1:5935097-5941603 GCF_000260255.1 Octodon degus
TGGGGCAGGTACTTTGCATTACAATGTAAGGTGGGAAGAGAAGCTAGCTGCTTGAGCTGCTGCTACCCCTCCCTTGCGCTCTTGCTCTTTGCCGCCGCCATGAAAGGTTGCTTTCTGCTCTGTGCTGCTCTGCCTTGGACCCAGATGAGTATGGACTGAAACCTCCAGTAACTGTGAGCTAAATAAACCTTTCTTTTCTTCATTTTGAGTGTCGGGTGTTTGTCCCAGCAACGAGAGAAGAGTAACTAAGACACAGGGATTGAACTCAGGACCCTGTGCTTGCCAGGCAAGCACTTATTCCACTGAGCTATCTCCCCAGCCCCATTAGTTTCTTCTTGAGTAATTCATTGGTGTCACGCGCAAGTGAAGTCATCTTCATGTAGTTGCCTTTATTGTCTTTGTAGACTTCGTTTCTACCATGTACACACAATCCCAGCCTGCAGGCCACCTAGGAAGAGGACTCTCTTTCTTCATGCCCTCACCTTCTACTCTAGTTTCTTTGGTTACCTCCACCAGTGTCCTAGCATCCTGGCCCATGACTAGGTCTTCCCTGTGTGGTTTTCATCTACTGGCATTCACCACTGAGAACCTATCCGTGAGCTGGCAGGTGACACAGTGGGGGCCTGGCAGCTGGGCTCTTCCATGTCCTCCTGGCTTTCCAAGTACATGACTTGGTGCATGGCTGGTGGCCACAGGCAGGGGCTGCAGCCTCCTCAGCCTCCTGGTATTGATTCTTCCTGGGCTTCCAGTTTAAACATCAAGCTTCTCCTTTGTTCCTGTTATTTGGCAGGACTTCTGGCTGCCTAAACTGCTTTTTGATTTAGAGCAGCTTCAAAGTCCTCAGAGACCTCTTGTATTTTAAATTTTTTTTTGGCTTTATTTTTATATCACTGTTATATGTTTAAGGATTTTGGATACTTCTGAAGTGTACATTTACAATGTCATGGAGGAACTGAAGTCAGCTTTGCCATGTACTCTGACCATTGGTTCCTTTCTTGGCCTGTATGGCCTTAATGTCCACTGCCTTTGAGGGCCAGACACTGGCTAGGAAATGATTTAGGTCAACTGGGCTAGAGGACTGAGTCCCGGGACTAGAGGAGAGCACAGCTGGGAAGGTAAACTCAGGTAGGTCCTGGATGGTCTCCAATGTTAGCAACAAATCATCAGCAGTTTGGTCCATGGAAACTGCAGTGTTGCTAACACTTTGACAGCATGCCGTGGAGAAGCAGAGAAAACAGGCAAGTGAGCCAGGACAGCACCCTGGTACAGCCAGCCAGGGCCATCGGGAGAAGGGGCAGGTGAGAAAGTCAGGGACATTAGAGCAGTGGGTCAAGTGGGACCTGCTCTGTGGGGGAAAGCAGGGCCAGTGGACCGGGAACAGGAAGCTTTCGAGACTGAGTGGTTGGTGAGACTTTGGTGCTGTCCTTGAGCAGGTATTGAGATCTGGAAGCAAACAGACAGGGCGGTTGGGCTGTGCCTGGCCACTGGGCGGGACACCACCTATTCCTGGGGACACCAGGATAATACCCGGCTCAGAAACATGAGCTGCGGCTAAGTGCGGCACCAAGCATGACAGCACCCGCTGAATCCTTGCAGCAGCCTCTCGAAGGAGGCTGCCTGTGGACGCTTTCTTGGACGGAAAAACCTGAAACACAGAGGGATTAAGTCATTAGCGCGTGGTTAGCACAAGCTAATACTTGGCAGAACCAGGCGCTCTATTCAGACAGTTTTTTTTTTTTTAAATGAAAATTTCATATTAGTTTTAGACATATGAAAAACTTTTAAAGCTAGTACCAAATCGCAGAGCTGTTGGTAACATCTTCTGACGTCACCAGGGATTTATTTGTCACAACAAAGGAACCAGCATGTTAGTTTTTAAATTTTTTCCCTTTGATTCCTGAGGCCATGGTTTTAATCTCTATTCTGTCTGTATTAGATCTGGCATTTATGTAGCTGGTAATTTTTAAAAATATTTTTTATGCAATTTTAAATTTTTTTTCATTTGATGTATTTGGGACAGGGTCTCACTACACAGCTTGGACTCGTAGTGATCTTCCTGTTTTCAGCCTGTCCAGTGCTGGGACTACAGGTGTGCGCCACCATACCCAGACTGTCACCGACTCAGTGGGCTCTGGGGGCGGGGCTGTTGCAGCATGCAGGACCAGGGATTGAACCCCTAGACCCTGTGTTTGCTGAAGCAGGCAGTCTGCTGAGCTATCTCGCTGGCCCTGCAATTTGTTTTCTAAGGGGTCCATCTCCTTCTGCTTCTTTACTTTCCTCACACGCTGCCAGGAGAGTTTAGTGGTTTCTGTCACACGTGAGATCAGCTTAACTCGTTCTCCCAGAATGATGTAGGAAAAGACAAATCTCTTCAGTAGAACTTGTGAGAGGGGACATCATATATTTTGTCCCTAGTAACCAGCCTATTGCTGTAAATGAAATAAAATCTGAGGCCCCAAAGAGAAAATGCAAGTTGAAAATTCAGACTCTTACTTACAGCCTTCCATCTCTGCCTCAGAGGGAGGCCAAATCTGTTTCCTTTTGCCTCCTGGAGCCACTAGCCTGCCTGGGCTGAGCAGTCGTAAGAGTGTGTGAAGATGAGCGGCCACAGAGTGAACACAGGGTGCCAGACTCGGTGTCACCATATGCCCTCAGGACACCTCAGGGGCCAGAGGAAGGCTCTTGGGAAGCACAGTGACAGACCTTGTTCAGAACTGGTGCTCTAGCAGGGAGAATAACTGATAATATATGATAAAGAAGTTCTGTCTCCTGGCACCCAAAGGACTGACCTCCCCTGACAGATGCAGTCTATTAAGCCTGTTCCCCGAGCTTTCTCAGGGCTCTCAGTGCTTTACAGCTGACAGCCTGGTCCTCCAGGGTTCCAGCTGGCAGAGGATACCCCCATTTGGCTGTGTGGCTGTGTCCTTCTCTGTGGGTTTTCAAGATACAAAATAAGTGGATCTGCCCTTGTTTTCCTCTGCTGCCTTGATTCCAGAGCCCACAGATAATTGTGCAAGATCAAAACCAGCATGTGAGTTTCTTTTGGAGAAAATCCAGAGCCCAAGAGTCCTGCTGTGATGTGTCTCCCATGTACATCTCCTTGGGGCACAGATTTGCCCCCTCCATCACAGACGCCTGCTTTCCATTTAAGGATGTGCAGTGTGTTCTGTCTATCCTGGACCTCTTCTGAAGCTGGCCTGGAAAGACTGGCTCTCTAATCACTGGGGCTTCTTTTTCCAAAGAAGTACCTGGGGGTGGGGGGTTGTACACGTGGGGAGGAGGATCACAGTAGCCCAGGAGGGCACTGGTGCTAGTCACTTGCTGGGGAAGAACTGAGTCATTCGTGGAGTCCTTCACGGAGACAGTAACCTCCCTGTCAGCACAGATCAGACTCTGGGAGAAGGTTGAGAGGGAGGCTGAGGGTCCCTGGCTGCCAGCTCTGGCATTTCGCTGTGTGGCCTTGCAGGCACAGCAGCTAGAAACATCCTTGGGTGACTGGGAAAATAGCTTGGTGGTCTACACGCCTGCTTCACCACTGCAAGGACCCAGGTTCAATTCCTGGTACTGCATGCCAAGCTGGCCCCAGAACCTGGGGCACACTGCACTGGCCCTGAAACTGAACCTGCTGGTGCACACCTGCAATCCCAGCACCAGGGAGGCTGAGACAGGAGGATCACTACAAGTCTGAGCTGCATGGTGAGACCCTGTACCAAATACATAAATAAAAGATTTTTAAAAATTAAAAAAAAAAGAGAAATGTCCATGGTTATGGTGAGAATCTGTTCCTAAGCAAAAACACTGCTTTAAAATGAGGAATGCCACCTGACCAGCAGATGGCTGGTGAAAAGGCCCCTCCCTTCTCTGAGCACCCACTGTCTAGTTCACTACTCTCAAAGCAGAATCTTGCTAGACTCCAGGCACACAGGTAGAGATGAATGAACAGCCCTTATTCCACGGAAGTGCAGCATTTTATACCCAGTGCTCCGTACCTTTATGTAAATTATAAAGCATAACAACAGATGTTTCTAATGTTAAAAATAAAAACCTGAAAAGACTGAAAATGACTTAAACCGACCAGCCCCCTGCACCAGTGGGGTGGTCCCATACAGATTATCTATAACCAGTGTGGAGGACCCAGCGGGGTTTTCCTCGGGGCCTACCTAACCTCAAGGAAGGATGACAGGGTCAGAGGTGAGCCTGGCCAGTCTCCCCTGACCGCCCCCTGTCCCTTCCTCCAGTCTTCCTCTCCGTGCTTTCCCAGGACTCCCCTCCCCCTTCTCCTCCTCCCACTCACGACATCTTGGCACCCAGCCTCCCTGGCTCCATCCCGTCTTCCCGGAGTCCCTGACTTCTGCCTCTGAGGTCTCCCACTCTTTGACTTGAGGGAAGATCACAAGCAAGTGTCGCCCCTCGCGCCCTGGGCCGAGCCCCTGTCCACAGGCGGGAGCTCTGCTGCCGAGGGACCCTATTTACCTCCACGCGGCCCGTTCACAGCAGCTCCTAAGTTAGTGTTTCCCTCACTCCCTGGGAGCGAGGCTCGGAGTGTGGTCAAGGCGCCGCCCATGCCTCTCAAGTCCCTCTTTACCCAGATACACCAGAAAGGGTTCTGTCAGGGACATAGGTCAGCCCAAACAAACTGAGCCCCGCTGGGGACACCCCAAACATCATGTGACCGGAAGCTCGGGTGCGCGTTCAGACCCGCCAGGCCCGCAGCCTGCTGGGGCTGCTCCTCAGAAGGAAGCAGCAGAAGGACCTCCACCTCCCCGCCCCAGGAACCGGAAGCGGAAGTGAGCGGCGCCCCGCCCCCGCCTGGGGGGCCCAAGGGCTTGCCCTGCACCAGGGCTTCCGGTCGGGCTTCCGGTCTGACTTCCAGTCAGGCGAGTCCGGCTAGGGGTGTGGGCTGGAGACTGCAGGAAAGGACCCCGAGACCAGGTGTAGTTCCCTGGCCGCGTTCGGCAGCAAAAGGAAGCGTGGGCCCACAGAGCTGCTCAGCCCACCCTCGGTGGGACGGGCCTTCTTGTTTTCATTTCTGTTGCGCTATGGATGTCGCACAAACCCCCCACAAGCTTGGCTGTAATGTCATTTTAAAGAAGGTGTCTAAGTAGTATCAGTTTCTATGGCCACTCCTTGCAGACGGCTGTCCTTGCCACGAGGAGCCAGCTGGAGGACAGCGCCGAGGAGACGTCGAGGCAGCTCAGCCAGGTCCCAGCTCTCTCTGCACTCGCCCTCAGAGCCCGGATGGGGTCGGCCCGCAGCGCCGGCCCGGGTGTCCCTGCGTTCCCTGTTGCGGTGGCTCTGCTTCTGTGCCTCCCTACAAAGAACCTTTGTGAAGGAGACATTCTCAGATTCCAGTTGGATTGTCCTATGTCCCTGTAAGCAGGACAGTGCTCTTTTAAAAAAGCGCATAAAACTTTTTACAGCTGTCAGTGCCAAATCAGTTGTGGCATAAATTTAGCTTCCCTGATGTGAAGAATTCAAGATTTGAAACCCTTCTGATGCCAAGTTTTGCACAAGGGAAAGGATTTAATAAGGACACATAGTGTATAGGATTATTTTAGAATATTCACCCAAAGGGTTAAATGGAAAAGAGTGCAGGAGATCTGTCCACACACTAGAGACATAAAGAATCGAGGACCTGGATCCCATGGTAATGTTCTACTTGAGTCCAACTGGAGGCCTAGAGCCCATGGCAGTGTCTCATGCAGGTCTGTATCAAGGATCTGCATTGGGAAGGCCCAGAAGTCGGTGGTGGAAGCCAGAAAGGCTGCATCAGTGCGAGCAGGCTGAGGGATCTACGCTGGAGCCAGAAAGGGAGGCTCAAGGTAAGGACCAAAGCTCCCCTGAAAAGTACCAGGCCATTCTCAGCAACAGTGAGATCTCCAGTTCTCTGAGGATGAGAACAGCTGAGTTTGTATCAGTAAAGCCAGCAGGACAAACTTCTCCAGAAGAATCAACAGCTCACTATGGTTCCCTCCAGTTCTCTTTGCATGCTACTGACAACAGTCCTGAGGTGGGACTTCCACACCCAGTACCACACTGACTCAGGTCAGCTGGGGGCTACAAGGTGACAGTTAGTTAATCTATGACACCAAGGAATTTGGAGAAAGGGCATTCAGCCTGTATATGTCCAAATGATTCAGACTTATTGGGCTGCCAATATACCCCAGATAATAGCAATTGTTGCAGATCTAAACATTTCTATCAGTTCAACTTTCTCCTCATTCAATGTTTAGTTTACATAGCTCATTAACATTTTTGTATTATTTTTATTTTACCATATGCAACTGTCACTGACTTTAGATAATAAATTCCAGAGTGCTATGACCATTCATTCAATCTAGAAGATTCAAGGATGGGGTATCTTAGTTTGAGTCTGATTTGACTTGGATTGAGATACCACCAGACTCAAAGTAGGAAAGTTAGACTTTCCCTAAAACTTTTTATGTAGGTATTTAAGAAAAGAAACTCTTTTTGGAGGGAGGTGTAAATTTTGAGATCCTCCTCCA
>NW_004524681.1:5942223-5943568 GCF_000260255.1 Octodon degus
TGTAACTATATATCTATCCTAACCATTTTGAATACACAGATACAAAATGGACATTCATCTGTATCCCCTTTTTTGTTTAGTTCTGTTATTTGAATATTAATAGGTGTGTTAACTCAGCAAAAATATATCCTAAAAGAGGCCAGTAGTCCATAATAGTATTGGGTCTACTGCTTGACTGGCAGTGTCACTCTGTGAGGTATGTTGATGGTAGTTTGATAGGGCTTGCATTAAATCTGTACAGGAATTTTGGGAGTATGGCCATCTTCACAATGTTGGTTCTTCCTATCTAGGAGCATGGAATATCTTTCCATTTTCTGAAATCCTCTATGATCTTTTTTTAAAGAGTGCTGTAATTTTCCTTGAAAAGATCTTTGATTTCTTTAGTTAGGTTAATTGCAAGGTATTTCGTTTTCCTCGGTACTATTGTAAAAGGTATCGTTTCTCTAATTTCCCTCTCAGTGTGTTTGTTATCTGTTTAGAGAAATCTGTTTACTTTTGGGTATTGACTTTGTATCCTGCTATGCTACTGAATTTCCGTATTAATTCTAATAGCATCTTGGTGGAATTTTTTGGGTCTTCCAAGTAAAGTATTATGTCATCTGCAAATAATGATAACTTAACTTCTTCTTTACCTATTCTTATTCCTTTTATTTCTTTCTGTTGTCTAATGGCTCCAGCTAATGATTCCAGAACTCTATTGAATAGGAGTGGTGATAGAGGACATCTTTGTCCTGTACCAGATCTAAGAGTAAAAGATTTCAGTTTTTCCCCATTTAGAATTATGTTAGCTGTTGGGTTTTCATAAATGGCTTTTACCAGATTGAAGTAGAGGCCATGTATTCCAATTTTCTGTAGGACTTTGAACATGAATGAATGTTGGACTTTGTCAAAAGCCTTTTCTGCCTCAATGGAGATGATCATGTGGTTTTTGGTTTTCACTCTATTGATATAGTATATTACATTTATAGATTTTCAAATATTGAACCATCCTTGCATCCCTGGGATGAATCCTACCTAGTCATGGTGTATGATCTTCTTGATGATTTGCTATATTCTATTTGCTAGGATTTTATTGAGGATTTTTGCATGTATGTCCATGAGGGAGATTGGGCTTTCATTCTCTTTCTTAGTTGTGTATTTCCTTGGTTTTGGTATCAGTAGATACTTTTCTCCAGGAATGATTTTGGGGGGATTGCTTCCTTTTCAATTTCATTGAAGACTTTGAGGAGTATAGGGACTACATCTTCTGTAAATTTCTTGTAGAATTCAGCTGTGAATCCATCTGGGCCTGGACTTTACTTTGTCGGTAGGTTTTTAATTACATCTCGTATTTCATTGGCTGTTA
>NW_004524681.1:5945068-5945592 GCF_000260255.1 Octodon degus
TTGAGTTCTGATCATTTTGGTCCCTCTCTAGTATATCTTTTAGGAGACTGTGTAGGGTTGGGTTTGTCATCATGAAATTCTTTAGTTGTTCTTTGTCATGGGAGTATTTCACTTCTCTATCAAACTTGAAAGAGAGTTTTTCAGGGTATAGTAGTCTGGGCTGAAATTTGTTTGCATTGAGGACTTAAAGTACTCTGTTCCACGCTCTTCTTGCCTTCATGGTTTGTGAAGAGAAGTTGGCTGTAATTCTGCTGGGTTTTCCTTTAATATGATCTGCTTCTTTTCTCTAGTGGCTTTCAGTATAATATTCTTGAGCTGAATTTCTGGGATCTTGACTATTATATGTCTTGGTGTGTTTTTAATTGGGCTGAGATTACTTGGCGTTCCGTATGCTTCGGTTACCTGAATGTCAGATTGTTTCCTCATATACGGGAAGTTTTCTGCTATTACTTCTGCCCATATTTTTTTAATGTCATTTGTATTGACTCCTTCTTTCTCATTGATGCCTATTAGTCTCACATTGT
>NW_004524681.1:5946497-5950294 GCF_000260255.1 Octodon degus
TACAAAGTTTGGATTTATCCAGCTGTGCCTGGCTTGGGTCTGGCTGCTGTGCTCAGCTCCTTCCTGCTGCTGCCCTTGGGAGTGAACCTGTTGTGCCCCTCTGGCAAGATGTTCTGCTCCTGGACTAGCTGGGTGGCTTTGTCCCCTCTCTCTCTGCAGGGATTGCAGCTGCAGGGTTTCACCCCAGGCCTGTAGTCCAGGCCTGAGCTGAGTCTGGAGGGGACAAGGTGGAGTAGAGGGGAGAGGCAGCTCTCCCACACACTCACCGGGCCTGGGCTCGGGTTGGATCTGGGGGTCCCCGGAACACAGCAGAAATTCTCACTGGGCTGGCCGGGTGGAAGGGGGCTGTGGAGTGGTGTGGGGGGCCATAGGGGTTGGAAGAGGTCTCACCCACACTGCACCTGGGCTGGGACTGGCAGGTCCTGCTGGCACAGGATAGCAGGAAGCTCTCCCTCGTACTCACCAGGGCCTGGGCTAGGACTTGAATTGAGTTTTTGTACCTGGTAACCAGGGTTCTCTATCACATACCATAACTCAGAAAATGTTTGCATAAATAGCTACAGATTACACAGAAATCAATTAATTGATAAGCTTATCCAGCTGACTCCAAAGTTAGTGGTCTCTTTACTTCATACTTTAAAACTTCCAGGAAGATAAGAAAGCAGGAAACCCTCCAAAAACAGAGATAGAAAGAGCAGGCATATGCCTGGGTTCTGTCAATGCCTGACTCTCCAAGCTGATTCTCTAGTGGATCCTCCAAGGGGTGCCCTATTCCTCACTCCCCTCCATCCCCCCATCTCACCCTTTGAAACATACTCCCTGGGGACAAGAACCAGAGGCCCCTATCTTTAAAAATTCAGTGTAGAAAACAAGAAACTAATTATGTGAAGACTCTAGTTCTTCAAATAAAGGCATTAAGCCAATGACTATAGAGCTCTGATTATGTTAATGAGAGAAGACCTTCACCTGAGGAATCTCTGCTTCATCTTTTAGGGTACAAGGAACTTGGAACCCAGGCAAGATTCAGAGATCTCTTTAAATATGAAACCATTCAAGAGTCAGGAACACTGTAGTGGCTCCTGCCTTTCAGCAGGACTTGATGGTCAGGATAAAGTTCTCTTCTGAATTGAGGTTGAAGGAATCTTTTTTGTTGGCATAATTCACACAGAGCTGGAGTAGACTTGCCTGTTGTTCTAAGGAATGGTTTCTGACTGCTTAGTCAGTCCCTTAAAGAGAACAATACTGTAGAGCCCCACACTTGGGGTTTTCACCCACAAATCAGAAAGTTTCCATGTGGAAATGTTGGGTCCATCACAGCTTTGTGTTTTTAAAGCAATCAAGTGGGACTGATGGGATCCAAAGACTTCAGGCAACAGTTGAAGACAGAACTTAAACACCACATCTCACCACTGTCGTGTTCCGCTGTCATTTAATGTTTTACTTCCCTCTAGTGGATTGTTTTACAGTTCCTGATACCTAAGTATGATATAGGACAGCAAGCTTCAAAGAAAAGATTAACCAGAAAATGTGTTTAATGCAGGTTCATGTTTTGTAGAATTTCTGTACAAGTATGTAAAGTTTCAGGACAAAAACTTATGATCTGTTCGTTTACAGACCACATTTTTCAGGTGGGTGAGATAAAACCAAGGAAATAAAATGATTCGCCCAAGGTGAGAGGGTGTCCAGTAGCTGTCCTCATCACTGATGACCACACAGATGTTATTTTCCTGTGGAATCAGGAAGCCTGCTCCTGTCCACTGAAATGCTTATCAAGTGAGGACAGACTTATGTGTTGGAGGAAGTTGGAAATCAAGCTCATGAGGAAGGGAAGAGCTCATGCCAGGGCAGGGAAGATACCTGATAGCAAGGACACCTAGTGATAAAAATGGTAATGAGGTAAGCTCTGCATTACTTTTCTTCTTGCTCCTGCTGAGGGTCCAGCATGTACTCAGGGTGACCTCTGCCTGGAGCCTTTCCTGTCTATAGTATTCGTTCCTGCTGTATGGTGTTTACCTCCGCTTCATTCTCCTAAAATTTTCACCATCATCTTCCTAATGATTTCTGTTTCCATCCCAACCTTATATATGAAGGCAAAGCTTAACTATTTTGGTATGGTACCTTTGCATTTTTGGTACAATACCAATGCAATTAAAAAAAATCTTTCCTGATCATATGAGTAGCTCTTGTTCATTGTGGAGGATGTGATAAAATATAAGAGAAAATAAAATTTTTCACAACCGTGGTTGACTTCAGTAATGTTTATGCTCCTACTAGTCTAGTCCTGGCATAGATAATAACTGTAAAATCTGAATAAAATAAGCAATAAACAACAGCAATGCCCTGAGGGCCATGGATTCTGGAGAAAGGTTGGTATTTGAGGGAAGGGAATGGCAAAGTGTGAGTTTTCTGTGTTGTGACATCACTTAGCCTGCAGGCAGACCTATGGGGAGCTGAAATGAGCTGATTTGCCAGAGACCCAGAGAACCTCCTTTCCTGTCACCACAGCCACTGGAAAGCGAGGGGAAATCCTAGCAATGAGAAAGCTACAGATAGGAAACCAGAACCTCTGTGGAGAAATGATGCTAACAAGTTTGTTGATCCCTAAACTCTCCGTGGATGGGACAGATTCTGAGTAGCTTAGGTAAGGGTAAAAATAACTGATCTGAGATTTGGGCTGCTGCCCAAGAGACACGCATTTACAGTTTAAGTGCTTCGAAGCTCCTCACTTTCTGAAACAAAGCAAAGCAAGACAGAAGGAGTGCTCTCTCTAAGAATGTAACAGAACTCAGTCTCCCACCAAATGTTCAGGATGGCTAAGATATAATCTAAAATTAATCCACATAATAAAAACAAAAATATGACCAAGTTTCAAAAAAAATTACCATTAACACCACAGATGGTCAAGTTCCTGAAATTAGCCGGCAAAGATTTTACAGTAGCCACTATAACCACACAGAATGACATAATAGAAAATATACTTACAGTGAATAGAAAGACAGGATATTTCAGTGAAGAAGTAAACCCCAGTAAGAACTATTTATTTATTTATTTATTTATTTATGTGATACTGGGAATCAAACCCAGACCTCATGCTTGCCAGGCAGGTGCTTATGCCACTGAGCTATCTTTCTGGCCCAAACAGAAAATTCTTCAACTGAAGATTAGGTAATCTGAAATATAAAACTCACTTGATGGTTATACTAGAAGGCAGCCACAGGGGAAAGAGTCACAGAACTTGGAAATAAAGAATTACCTCAGAAGGTAATGATAAAAGAGACTTAAAAAAAAAAAAAGAAATAGGACTTTAGATGTCTCTGGTAAAATGTCAAGAGGCTTATGATATGTACAATAAAAATTCCAAAGGTGAGAAGTAAAAAATGGGAAAGAAATATAATTTAAAAATAATGTCCAAAACTCCATTTTTCGTGTACATTATAAATTTACAGTTGAAAAACTCAGCAAATGCTAAATCAAAACAGAACTTTCTTGTAAATTTTTTATTTTTTTCATACAGGGTGTCACTAGGCAGCTCTGACTCATAGTGATCCTCCTGTTTTCAGCCTCCCCAGTGCTGGGATTACAGGTGTGCATCACCACACTTGGACTCCATGGCTTGGAGGCAGGCCCTGCTCAAGGGATATGTGGTGCGGGGAATTGAACCCTGGTCTCTGCCTTGCCTAAATGGGTTTAGTCTGCTGAGCTGTCTCACAGGCCCCCCAACACAAACTTTTGAAAGCCAAGAGTAATGAGAAAATCCAGAAAGCAGCCAAGGAAAAAACCAAGAAATTATGGGTAAG
>NW_004524681.1:5951875-5967465 GCF_000260255.1 Octodon degus
TTCTAATGGTGTTTGTACATAGGGTATCATGTCCACATCTTGTACAGCAATTAACCACTAGGAAGAATGTATGCAATGTGTTAATTATTGAAACTGTCCCACCAATTTGATTTGAAACTGTCTTGTTGGCTCTTTGTTTCTCAATAAAATTATGGAAAAAAAATAAATAAGCATTCAAAAAGTAAAAAAAAAAAAGCTTCAAGAATAAACAGCAAAAATAAAACAAAACAAAATTCCCATCGATATCAAATTCTAGTGAGGCAGATAGCTCAGCAGCATAAGCACCTGTCTGATAAGCCCAAGGTCCTGAGTTCGATCCCCAGTACCAAAAAACAAACAGAAAAAAGTTCAGAATGAAATTCTATATTCATGAAAATATTCTTCAATAAATAAAGATAATTAAATGAATTTTCAGGTAGAAGGAAATTAAAAGAGAATTCTTATCAGAATATCTGGAAGAATTGCTAAAAGAAGCTCGAGATAAACAGAAATAAGACCAGAGGAAATTCTACTCAAAAGGAAAAGAAGGGTGTGAGGAAGGGACGAGGGTCGGGAGAAGGAAAAAAGGAAGGGAAGAAGGAGCCGGGGAAAAGGGAGAAGATGGAGAGAAGGAAAGAGGGAGGGGAAGAAAGTATTGTTTGTTTTAGTTTTAAATGCAACACTGCCACATAGATTTGATGTATGTGGATGTGATGATACGACATTTATACCATAAAGGAGGAAGCTACGTGGACTGATGTTGTAGGAGTTACACTGCATTTTACACAAGCATGAATGTTTTATCTAAACAACAGCTTGAGTTACACAATTTAAGAGCTTGTCAAAGCTAAGTCAATAGATACTTCAGATTTGTATATCTTACTGTATTTAAATTTTACTTCAGAAGTTCTATAAACAATACTGAGCTCTAATTAATAATATGCCTGCTGAAATATTTAGAAAGAAATATACAGATACATATTATTTATTTTGAAATACCCAAAAATGAGAAAAAAATGAAGTAGCTAGAGGGATGGATTGAGAATAGACAGATGATGAAAGTTTAGTAAGATGCCATTCTATAATCTAGGTAGTATTATACAGTTTTTCACTGACATATTTTTAAATTTTGCTATATGTTATAAAATGTTTATAACAGTGATGTGGTTAAAAGTTCATTTATAAATGTCTATTCTGCTCCATTATTTTTATTGACATTTATTAATAGCTTTAAGACATGCATATCAAATATAACTGTAAAAATAAACAGAGACTTCAAGAGTGCTTTTATTTATTTAATTTTTTTATTTTATTTTTTATTTTTTATTTTTCCAGAACCGGGGATTTAACTTAGGCCCTTGTGCTTGCCAGGGAAGCACTTATTCCACTGAGCCATCTCCCCAGCCCCAAGAATGCTTTTAATACTCAAACCCCACAAGTTTCTTCTTTTAACAGTGTCACTTTGAGGATTTGGGGAATTAATCCAGTATTTTCAAATATTGATACATTATCTTATCATGTCATTTACTTTTTGTTTTGTTTTTTGTTTTGTGGTAGTACCGGGACTGAACTCAGGATTGAAGCCAGGCAAGTGCTTATTCTACTGATCTATCTCCCTGGCCCTACATTATCTTATCATGATGAATTTATTATGACATATATTTTATTAAAGCATGAGTTTTAATGGCTAAATTATATGGACATGTTATAGTGTTTGACATGAAAGAAACAGGAAGAATAAATTAGCCTATTATTTGACACATTCATTGTTCTTGAATTCTCACATAAATCACAGAATAAAAAGCCACAAAGAAAAAATCAAGAATTAGCAGAGCATCTGCCTTCTCAATTTCAACAAATAAAATTAGAAGACAGTGGAACAGTACTTTGAAACTTTTGGTGAGAAAACATTTCAAGTCATAATCCAATATCAGCTTATCAATATGATGAATAATGAAACATTTTTAGAGCTGCTGTTTTTACCCTAGGAGCATTCTGCTGTCTAATCCTGGTAAAAGGAGCAAAAAGAACACACTGGGGAAAAGAGAGTCTCTTTAGTAAGTGGCGTCAGGTTGGCTAGCTATCCAAATGCAGAGAGGTAAATCTAAACATATATAATTCACCATGGACTAAACTAAAATCAAGATAGATCAAAGATCTAAACTTTAAAATAGAAATACTTAATTACTTGGGAGATAACAGAGATAAAACTCTTGAAGACATAAGCATAGGCAAAAGACTTTCTTTTTGTTTTTCCCTTAATTTTATTAAGAAACAACGAGACAGTTTCCAACCAAATTGGTAGGACAGTTTCAATAATTAACACATTGCATACATTCTTCCTAGTAGTTAATTGCTGTACAAGATGTGGACATGATATCCTATTTACAGACACTATTAGAACAAATCCCTCTATTCATTAAGAGAATGCAACTATATATCTATCCTAACCATTTTGAATATACAGATACAAAATGGACATTCATCTGTATCCCCTTTTTTGTTAAGTTCCATTATTTGAATATTGTAGGTGTGGTAACTCAGCAAAATATTCTAAAAGAGTCCAGTAGTCCATAATAGTATTGGGTCTTCCGCTTCATTGGCAATGTCAGAAATTGTTGACCTGAGTTCCCTACAGCTCAACACAACAAAAGTTTTTATACTTTTCTGCTGGATAGTTAAGACCAAGGTAAAGCAGGACCTATGCAACAAGAGTTGTAGCTTTTGGATCTGATAAGGCCAGTGAAATCTCCTCAGAATTTATGCTGAGATCCTGTACCTCAGATTGTAGAACCTTTGTCATTGTCAGCCATGTGGATGAGTCACGGCCATTGCTTGGCCAATGTGCTCTCTGTGAAAGCCTGAGAGAATGTTTTCTCTCTATGTGACTCTCCTTAGGCACACTCTACAGCATCAATCACTTTCCTCTTTGGCTCCATAATCTCCTTGATCAGAAAATTTCGGACACTACCGAGTTACATGATGTTACAGTACAAGTTCTCCTATGTTCTGAGTCTTAATTGACCTTGGAAGGCTAGGGCCAAAATGTTGGCTTTCCTTGTGGCTCTCCTTTTTCTTTAATTTTGGTCTGCAAACATAGGTTGTTAATCCTCCAGAAGAGAAGCTTATTGTTGTTACCATACAGCCTAGACTGTTAAGCTTAACCTCACTATCTGTCTGAATATCAAACATCTTAGGCATAACATGGAACAGGTATTTTTCATCAAGTATTGATATGTTGAACTTTAAGTCCCTACAGAATATGATGAAAAAAATTTTAAATTAGAATATATTTTTAAAAATAGGCATAAAGAATTATATACTGCTTATGTTTACATGTAAGTCCAAAAATCTAACCATATACAACCTTGAAGCAGGACAGTCCCACAATATTCCTTTTCCTGTCTCTTGCCTTCATTCACCACCCCCTTCTTTTTGAACAATCATCTACCTGAGAGACAACACAGCAGCAACTGGTAAAGAAGGAGTTTTGTTTTTTGATGACCTGAGGATGCCTTGAGGGCATCTCTGTTTTCCTCTGAGAAATTGGGTTTAAACCAGAGCACCTTGAGCCTGACTGCTTTGTTTAAGCAGGTATTGAAACCACTGAGCTAATGGGCAGACTCCCAGGACTTTCTGAAAAGAAACCCAATTACACAAGATATAACAGCAAGAATCCACAGAGGGGATCAGATCAAATTAAATTCGTTTGCACGGTAAAGGAAACAATGAACTGAGTGAAGATGCAGCCTAAAAAAGGAAAAACAAAATTCAGATATTCCTCAGATGGAGAGGACTAATATCTATAATATATAAAGAACTTAGAAACTTAAACACTCCCAAATAAAAGACTCAAAAAATGGGCAAGTGAAATACATAGCCACTACTCAGGAAAAGCAGTACAAATAGCCAGTCAATACATGAAAATATTTTCAATATATCTGACCACTAGAGACTTGAAAATTAAAAGATCACTGAGATTCCATCTTACTCCAAAAAGAATGTCTTTCATCAAGAAATCAAATAATAACAAATGATGACGAGGCTTCAGGGGAAAAGAGCCTTCTACATTGCTAGTGGATGTGTAAAGAGCTGGTCCCCTTCTTCAGAGATGAATAACAGCCATGATACTAGTATCTTTCTAGTTCTCCAGAAATGAGCAAAAGCACTGTTGATCCCACAGAGATAAAACAGATATGGGCATACAGTGAAAACCAAGTAATAGCAACAACTATGCCACTAATGTGAATAGGAAAGAAATCAATAATGATAAAGTCACAGACCACCTGGATATTGACAAATCATAAAAACCAAGAAGAGCTACAATAGGATGTATCACCCTTAACAATGGAAAAGAGAGTTGGGAAAATAATATAGACAAAATGAATATTGACATAAATATCTTCTAACTGCAACAGTATTCCAGCATTAATAATTAGAAAAGAATTCAATAATAAGACCATAAAATCAACTAAGTTTGTAAGAGTTAATAAAACTTAATAGGCATACTGAAAAAATGTAAAATGAAAGAAAAGAAATTTGAAAAACAAAGAATAGAAGGTGAGGAGCAGATAAAAATGAGATAATTTAGACAAAGAGTATAAACAAATACAATTACATAATGATAACAGAAAATAACAAATGAGGAAACATGGAAAATGAGGAAAAGGAAAATAAAATGAAACAGAAAACACCATCCTCCCACAAAACAACAAAGAAATGAGTTGTTTGGGTTTTTTTTTAAACCTTCTTCTGTGAGTAGGTTCTCTGAATGAGCACCTTCTTTCCAGTCCATTAATGGACTCTACCAGGTATGGTAGCGTGATAGTCACTACCATGACCTCTTTGTTTTCACACTCTCACTTGTGTGTGTGTGTGTGTGTGTGTGAACACTGAGTCCTCTTCTGTCTTTTCTGCTGTGCATATTTGGGCAGTGATATCTGCCTTAGGACTATTTTCGTTTCAGCAGATCCTAGTTTCTGTGTCCTTCTGTGTGTCCCAACACACTGCCTTTTTGCCTAGCTTTATGGACCCCTGGCTTGTGAGGTGTTACCCATTCTCCAGAGTCCCCTCTGTCCATGCACCCGAGGCTGCGGCAAATGTCCAAACCGAGGTGTAGCCCTGATCATGTGGACAGATGGGGAAAGTAAACATCACTGAGCTGTATGCTGGATGCTGGCAGTGGAGAAAGGGTGTGTGTGTGTGTGTGTGTGTGTGTGTGTGTGTGTGTGTGTTTCTAGAATTAATAACAGTGCTTTCAGATGCATGCCCCTCTGAAAACCACATATGACCAGCCCAGCTTCTCATCACAGAGGGTCACACCCTGGTGTCCTTCCCAGATGGGTCTATGTCTGCACCCTCTCCACAACTGTCTCTCGTGGCTGTCTCCCACCCAGTCACAGTTTTGGGGTGATTCCAGAAACCATGACATATAGTTGTTCTGTAGTTCAATCAATCCTTCCCAAATGGCTCCCAATTAAATATGATGAGTATTGCACTGAGTTTCTTTTATTTTTATTTAAATTTTATTTTAAAGAGGAAAAGATCAAAACAAATAACAAGAACAAAGACAAAGACAGAGCACCATAAGACAATAAAAATGGCATAGCATTTCAAAACAAGAGAAGGAAATTAACAATGGTGGTTATATTACATGCTATTATCATCAAATTTGTTGCTCAGATTACCAGGTGAAGGCATATAATATTGATCAAATAGGCCAATGCGATAGCCCAGTGCACTGAAGTTCCTGCTTAGGCAAGCTTAGTCAAGAGCAGGGACTGCAGTTTGATCTCCAGCATCACATACTGCTCCAGCCCCACCCCCTCAAAAAGATTAATTAAATAGTTAAAACATTAACTCTTCCTTTCCATATGCAGTGAATTTCTTCTCCAGCTCCAGCTTGCCGTGTTGAAGGAGTCGTTTGCAGAGTAAATCTTCATGCTCCTTTGCAGTTTACAATCACTGTAGGCTTTTCTTGGGGGTTGGCAGTGCTGGCCCTGTCTGCCTCTCCCTGGGGCTACATCCCTGTATAGGCTCATCTTGTGTTGGCAGGTCAGGTCTTCTCCTGGGGTCTGGGGTCAGCTCTCCAGCCTGCTTCTTTCCTTACCCTGTGTTGTCATCAGTTTCTCCCATTTCTTTGTAATTTCTAGTCTTCTTGTCAACTCTTTCTTAATTCCCAGGCCTTTAGTTTCTTTTAGTTAAATTCTTTTTGAAGTGTCTTTTTGTGATAGGGATTCACTATGCAGTTCAGCCTGGCCTTGAACTCATTTTGGAGCCTAGACTGGCCTCCAACTCACAGCTGTCTTCCGACCTCAGCCTGCTGCATGCTGGGATGATAGGCATGTCCCACCACACCCCACTTGATTAAAAAATTCTTATTGTGAGATGTGAATGCTTTCTGCATATCTGAGCTGAGACACCTCCAGGTCTCAAGGGTATCTACGTGGGACTCATAAAGCCTGAAACCCCCTCTTGTGTCTCCATGCCATTGGCTCATATGGTTACACATGGCTTTCTGAAGCCCTGTCACCACCTGACACTTGGGTTCTAGACAGAATTTTTGAGGTCATTCCCAGACCCTCCCAGAATGCTATCCCCAGATGCTTTGGTAATGAGCAGTTATCTCAGTACAGTTGATTGGTGCAGTGGATGCAGGACTGCTCTGAAGGCTGATGACCAGCGCATGGCTGGCAGACCACACAGTTCACCGCCATGGGGAGATGGAGGTGCTGCTGGCCTTAGGCTTTAGAAGGATGCTGTGGGGGAGACTTGTACATGGCGCGTTGGGTGAGAGGCGATGACTGAATTTTTTCTAACCTCAGATTCTAACAAGCAGTTTCCTCTTTAGACCTTGTTTAGAATTGCTGCTGACTGGTTAGTATTTGGGGAAAGTATTAGTGTCTTGAATGGAAGCCAAGGAGGCGCCCCAAGAGGGGATGGTTTGTAGTAGTTTTTTATTGTTCTTAGGTATCTAGTCTTCGTAGGTGTTTTGTGTCCTTATGAGTTCAGCTATGTTCTCTGCATGCTCAAGTGCCTTGGTCCTTTATTCTGAGAACTTTGCCAAAATCTGGGTTTAAGTTGTGTTAATCTACAAAGAATTATGTTTGCTTTGTGATACATCTACAAGCCCTTCCAGCCCAAGAATGTTTTCAATACTTTTTTTTTTTGGTGTGTGTCCCATGGAATTTCAACTTCAGATCATGATTCAGGTTGAAAGTCTAGGATGGAACTTTTGCTTTCTTCTATTATTAACAGCTAAATTAAATATAAATTAATAGAGAGGGATCTGGCTTTTGAGGAAGTCCCCTTCATGCCTCCCTAGAAGTTAACAGCAGCTTGAGATTATACTGTAACTAGCTCTGCCTGGTCCGGTGTACCCTGGGAGGCACCAGACAAGTGGGCAGGTGAGCAGAGCGTCAGGACTGAGCCCATTCTGAGAATTCCTTGTTCTCTCCACGTGCCTTTGCCATGCGCCTCACTTCCCTGCTGGGTCAGTATTAACTAAGTGCCTGTACTCGTGGTCCTGTTGGTTGATTGTATTTTGACCCATGTTGAACTTGTGTTATGATTTTTCTCTATATATTGCCCCCAATAAAGGGCATCAAGACCACCTACTCAGGACCCCTCTCAGAAATCCAGGGGCTATTCTCCTCCTCATTTCCAACAAAACTTTCCTAGCTTCCTCCTTTGGTTTGAGACTTCATTCCTCGATGTTGTGAAATCATGACCCTGACACATCGGTATCTAACAGATTGGGAATTATTTTTCCCATATCACTTCCACCCGAGGCAGTCTGAGGTAGCAAACTTCTTTACAACTTGCCTCTATGGGGCTTTTGTGCCTTTGGTCTGTGTGCTGTCCACTAGGAGTGTCACCTTTTGGGGCTCTCACTGTGTGGAGGTCTGTGACATGATCTGCCTGGTGGCTTTTCTTCTGTGCCCCTTCTCATAGGTGATCAGGGACTGACAAATGTTTTCAGGACCTACCCCACTCCATGACAGCTTCTTTGTGACTCGGGATCTCTGAGGATTTTCCCGATGCTCTTGCCACGTCATCCCTTCATGTAATGATTTGTGATTTCAGTGACTACACACATACATAGACGTACTTGGATGCGTACATGTTGGTTGTCCTAAAATCTATCAGGAATAAATTTCTAGCTATCTAGATAAATGCACTGAAAGCAGTAGAAATACTTTGCTTCTTTTCATCCTTGATGTCTGCCTTTCATTTCTGCACCTCCCTTTTCTGTTGCTTTTCTTCATTTCTCTTTTCTAATTGTTTCATTGTTGTTCCTTGTCATTCTATTTTTTCATGTGACTCATGTTTTCTTTTTTCCCTTATATCTTTATTTTTAAATGTTTCTTTTTCTCTTTTTGTTGTCTTCCTTGCCTTCTATCCCTTCCTTTTCTTTTTCAAAAATCATTCATGCCGTTTTTTCAATAGTGGCTAAAAATGCGTTCTTGGTCTAATATAAAACTTATTTATCTTTATTCTGAAAATAAGTTTAGCAATCGCTAATTGAAACAATAAGGTTCTGTGTCACCAGAGTGGGATATTTATGAACCAGTGTGATCTTCATATAAGTGCTCAATAAGTGTGTTTTGCTTTCCAATGAAACCTCATGAAGGACTGCAGCTTTGCAATAAGCACTTTGTGCGATCGAAATGTTGCCAAGTGGACCGTGCCTGTGACTCCGTCAGACCTAAGCTGAGGTGACAGAGAAGCCGATGGAATGTTAATTGATAGCAGCTGGAGGCTGGCATCCTCGCAGCCACAGGAAAGGGCCAAGGATCTCTCAGCAAGTGTAAGCTGTACGTTTATCAAGGACCCCAGAGACTTTTTAATGAGAATGACCTCTGGTGGAAATTACAGTGGAGGGGAATAAAAGATAGTAATTTGGGGGCTTTGGGTCCTGGCATGGTTTCCACTTAATACCCACTGACTCAGAAAACGAACAGCATGGAATTCTACTCATTGGGACTTGGCAGTAATAACTGCAGAATGCCATTAGATGGGCTCACAACTTGTGGGTTAGCAACATGGGAAAAACAGGCTCAGCAGAGAAGTTCCCACGTTGAAAGTACCATTGCCAGTGTCTTGACTGATAAACAAATAAACAAACAACAAAAAAAACCCCAGATAGTGGTGACTGAATTTGTCTCTTGATACCTTCGAACCTGGAATCCAAAGAGACTCAGTATGAAGTTGAGGGGAGTACGATGAGCCTTTTGGATCCTAGCTGGCTGTGTATCAGTGAGGACCGCTCATGGGGCAAACCCTCTTCATTCATACTGGAATAAAATGATGAGGTCAAATTTACTACAGGTTCTAGGATGTGTTTTGGGGCCCTTCCAGTCTCATTTTGGAGCAAGATTTCATCAAGAGAAAATAGTGATCACTCATGCACTGGTCAGGCCTCTGGTCTGTGAAGGTGCATGTGGGTGTGTGACTTGGTTATACTACGGAGACTTTGAGTCCTTTGGAAATGATAGGCTACGACAGTGTTTAACCTTATGGTAATGAGCCTTTGTTCCTGAACGCACTCCCCACTACATGCTTCCAGTCTCTGTGCAGTTTTAAAGTCCATTCCCAACATTATTGCATCTTAGCTGTGAACACTTTCCAATCCTGGCTACTCTTGGCAAGGGTCAAGGTCAAGGTTAAACCTGGTTGGTCTCAGAGAGGGAGGTCCAGGCATGAGGCTGGCCCATGGCACCCTCTTCCCCTACTGATGCTAACATGTACATAGTGATTTCTGGGTGTGTTGGGGCTGATGGGGGTGCCTTAATTTGCTTACCCATTTGACACTTCTGGCAAATTTGGAGGGAGTCAGTTTCCCCCAGTCTCAGAACAATACCAGCTACATTTCTACCAGGAACACACATGCCATTCTATCAGAAGTGCTGGGAATGGTGAACCTTGGGGGTTGCCTGGATTTTTCCTTTTCTACTTTGCTTCAGAAGGACAGAAGTGACCTTACTTTTGCATGTATTTTACCTGTATGTGTGAGGCCTTTTTCTCTGGGTGAATAACAGTTCATTCAGGGAACAATTTTTTTTTTTTGTTTTTATTCTTAGAACCCAAAAGGCCTTCTTTCATCAGACTAAAGCAAGACTCATCTTTACATTGTAACCAGTGAGCAGTGCTTGTTTAAGTCATGGAGTCTGCTTTTTCATGAAGAGTCTGAAGAAATGGACGAAGAAGGCATATGGAACAGACAGATCTACTTTGGAATTAACCAGCTTCCTTTCCTTTAGAAGTAAGAGGAAAGTGAATAAACCAGTAAAGCCATTGCTATGCCCATTTGCTATAAATCATCACCTGCTATGGTAACCTTCAGACTGGAGTATTTCCTGTAATCTTTCCAAGCTTGCAACCCAAAGAAGGTTGACTGCTTGTAGCTGAACTCAAAAATAAATCTTGAGATGTATTTGGACATTCAAAAAGCAACACATAAAGAAACCATATAATAGCCTCACTCTGGCTCTGAGACCTTAGGTGTACAGAGGAAGGAGTCTGAGCCGGGACCTGGTGCAGGTGCTGCCACCCCAGAGGACATGTGTCCCTTGTGCAGGTCACTCAGATCTCATAGGAGTGGTGGCATGGCACTTCCCAGCTAGAGCCTTTGGATCAACCTCCTGCTCTTGAAAACCTGGAAGCACAGCGACTGGCCCAAGGCCATGCAAGACCAGCTTGGAGCCAGGCAGCCACTGCATGTGTGCAGGAGCGTGGGAGAAAGCAGCCACGCCGCTGACCCCCACCAGCTGAAGGCAGGCTGAGGAGTGACCACCAACGACCAGAGAACCTACTTAGCTGGTATGTAGGCTTGTCAACAAAATCGCATCCTTATTGTCCTAATGGCACTGTTATACAGCAATAGCTAACTAATACAGTTAACTTTCCTTAAAAAAATATTTTATGTAGATATTTAACAGTTTATTGCGATAGCTTTATGTGGCATTTTCTTATGGCTTTTCTATATTTATTGTTATCTGTAACAAAATCTCCTACCTTAATCCTAATGATTTTACTCCTTGCATTTTGTGTGTGCATATATATTAGCTTAAATTTTTTTGTTTTTGTTGTTTCCAAAGAACTGCATCCCAGCTGCCAGGTATAGTGGCACACATCTGTAATCTCAGCACTCAGGAGGCTGAAGCAGGAGGATTGCTGTGAGTTTGAGGACAGCTGGGACTATATAGTTACATAGTTCATGGCCAGCCTGAATTACATGGCAAGGTCCTGTCTACAGAAAATAAATAAATAAAAATAAAAACAGAAACTAACCTACTTCTGAACAGACTAATTCTAGTTAAATATAGAATTTTTATATATAATATTCCTATTTCTTTTCATATTTGATTGTTTTATTTAAACATTTTAAGAGCATAACTTATTTTTTTTCCTTAGGACTTACATTGTTGATTTCTTTTAGTTTTTAGCACTTACTCATTTCATTTACTAAAGAGTGCATTAAAACTATACATTTTTCTTACCACAAAATTATACAAAAATGACCTTTTGGTTTTTAAGTGCTTCTTATCTTTTCTGTATATTTAGTTATAGAAATATCTTTGTATAGCACCATGGTCAGAGAATATGGTCTTTACAATTTTGAAAATTCAATGTGATTATTTTGTTGGCCTGGGATAGTATTACTTTCTGAAAATAGACCTCTGATTCTGAACAAAAAATATTTTAGCTTTCTGAATCAGTAAAATGTGAGATTCTTCATATAGCGGATGTAGAGGAAAACTTGGAGTAGTTAACCTAATATTGTAGTGGTGAATTACAAATGTGAGAAAGAAAGGCATAATGGAAATGAGCACAAGAAATGTTGTTAGAATTGCGAGAATAAGCAGAAAGAGAAATGAAGTCCTCGGTAGAAGGAAAGAAATCCTTGCTTTTAGTAGTGTTGCCCTAATATTTGTTAGGTTAAACTACAAAGTGCGAGCAAGTTCTTTCTCTCTTAAGTGGATCTTCACACAAAGAGCATAGACCCAGACAGGTGGCTTAAATCAAAAGATGCCTGGACTGTTGAACCACCTACCCAGACCCTGCCCTGCCCCGGCCCTCCGTAGCCTACAGGAGTACAGACTATAATTTGGTGTCGCTTGCAGAAGCGCGGCAGTTGTCTCCAGGAGGTGTGACAGTCATGGCATAACCTGAGTGTGGACTGCGTCTCCTGGGCTGTCTCAGGGAGAAGCTACAAGGGTCCTGTGTGGGGGCCAAGTGGGAAGCCACTGCTCTTAATGAGAGCACCCAGGTAGTGTTGACCTAGAACAGAATGCCTGAATACCAGCAGCCTGTCAATCCTTTCTGCTCTTCCTAATCCTTAGGCAGTGTGAGCAAATTATACTGGGAGTGCATATATTTACAAAAAAGAAAGGTTTCCATTTATCCCCCTCAGAGCACTCTCCCTCCTTTTGAGCACACCTACTCCATCATTCTTGCCACTTCCCAGATCAGTTCTGGAGGTCTTCTTTTGTGAGTTTCCTCACAAGTTGTGATAAAAAAAAATATGGTGAGTGCTGCTTCCCAGTGTCATCCAACAGAGAGGCGGGCTCACAAAAGCTTTCTCGTGTGATTTCATCTGCATTGTTCACTGCATACGGCACTGTGTATGTGCCACACACAATACAGTGCTGTTTGCCAAAATGACTGTGGAAAGGGAAACATTTTAAATCAATTTGGTATACACTGAGGTAGCCATGAGAGAACTGCAGAAGACACTCATGAAAGAAGGCCTCAGAACTGTTTCAAGAGTGACAAGAACGATGGAATGAATGAGTTCAAAGGGACAGGAAGTATTTTGAGGAGGATTGATGGCAATGTGTCTTATCCAGCAATAAATTAAAAAAAATTTAGACATTCACCCTATTTTTCAGTTATATCTCATGTTGCCAGTGGTAACTGAAATACCAGCACCTAGACTGAGCTGCTGCATTCTATTCAAGTTATAGTCTGGTTATGTACTGATACAATCCCAGAGATAGTAGCTTGCTGTTACTTACATTTTTGTCAGCAAGATCTGGTGTGACTTTTCATTGGAGTATCAGAAAGTACTTCTGCTGTCAATAACCTAATTATTTAAAAATCTCTCTGGCATGCATGTCTTAATCCAACTGTGCTAGGCTAGACAATTGCAGGTTAAGAGAAGAGAAGGGAACTAAATGGTTTGTTAATCATCTGGGAAAAACCATGCATGTCAAGTTGACATTTTGAAGATGGAAAAATACTTCAGGAGAAATAAGTATATTGTGTAACAGTAAATCTTCACTGAGTTCTGAAACAGAAAATAAAATTGTTTGGATTTCTGTTTCAGAAGAAATGCTTCTTTGTATACCTACCAGAATCCACCAGAGAATCTTGCTGTGTATCTGCTTGGGAAGGCAGGGTTGGGGGTTAATTTGGCTTCATTTCCCACCGTAGGGGAAGGTGCCAAGTTTTCTGCAATGTCACATGTTTGTTGCATGGTGTCTATGATGATGAGTAAAAACTAGCATACTTCAACATATCCTACATATCAGGTAGAAAAATCGATAGCCAAAAAGGTGAATCTAGGGCTTTTGCTTGCTATTGATTACATGTATGACAGCAGTTCTGGGTGGGTTTTTTAGCTGCAGGTTCAACTCTTCAATAGCAGTTTTAGCACATGTAATTATAACCAGTGACAACAAGAATAGTGATGAAACAGTAACTTTCAAACTTCTGCTGCTAATGATGTCTGTCCGGGTTTAAGAGCAAGTAAGGGACATCATCCTGTAGAAGCCCGTGAACTCTATGACTTTCCTTCTAGTTCCTTGTGATCACTTTCTGTTTGTCCTTTCTCTAGTTTCTGTATATCTGTGCTTTTCTTTTCATTACTGGAGATTGAACCCAGGGCCTTCACTCTGAGCTATACACCCAGCTCTTCTTATTTTTATTTTGAGATAAGTTCTTGCTCTATCACTAAAATGCCCAGGCTTGGATTGAATTTGTGATCCTTTTGCCTCCAACCTTTGGATAATTCTTTGCTTCTAACCACTTGTACCTCTCCAGAGGACTGTTATTAAACCCTTTCATTACTTTGTAAGCATGGGACATCCTCTGTTTCTTCACTTTGGGGCCATCAGCCTGTGAAAGATGGTATGAGGTTTGAAAGCCCAGCTATCCTGCCTCAATTTAGGTCAGCTTTTGAGGTGTAATTTGACCTCCAGAGCACTTCTGTGGGATATAGCTGAGGCTTGAACTATACCTAAATTGCACGCTCACTTGACTTTTTCCCTTTCCCAGTCCCACTTTCCTCCACCCGCCTCAATATGTTTTTTTTCTTGAATTACTTCCTTTGTAAGTCATGTGCACATAAATCCTCACTTCAGAGTCTGCTTTTGGGAAAATGGGCCCATAATGCAGCTTAAGTAGTTTAAGAAGAAAGGGACTTAAGGCCTGAAAATATAGATCAGTTTCAGAAAGCTTGCCTAACATCCCTGAGGCCTTGCTTTCAGTCCCAGCCCCTTTCCCTCAGCACAAATACATGATTAATAAGGGAACTGAGTACTTACAAAATGATTGAAAAAGAGCAAGAATCAGAGACACCGTTAAGTTTAGGAATACAATAACATGGTCACAATCCAGTGATCAGGAAGCTGCTATTTCCATGGGACATCTCCTTCTCAGTAGCCAATGCTGGTGACTAGATAGTAGAAGTCTGTACCTGGCCATTGTCTGGAAAGACGACATGCCTTTAGGAATTTGGTTCTGTCTATAGCTCCTATCATTCACAATCAGGTGGTGTCTGACTGAGTTTCACATATCTCACCTCTCAGCTGCAGCTCACTGGCACAGTCTATTACAAATGTGGAACCTAGCTGCAAGAGAGTCAGGGAAGGCAATCTAGAATGGACTATAATGGAAACTATTAATAAACTGATCATAATCACATGTGGTGGTTAATCTCAAGTGTCAGCTTGATTGAATTAAGAAATGCCTCCAAAATGGTTCAGTACAGTTCTCAACATGTATGTGAGGGTGTTTCTAGGTAATTAGAATATGGCATAATGAACTGAGGGCGCACCCTGAGAGTGAACAGCAACATCCAATAGGGTTAAGAACCTGGGATAAAAGCAGAAGATGAAGCCCGCAGCACACTCTCTTTCCCTTTTCCTCTCTGCCTCCTAACCACCATGAGGAGAGCAGCTTTTCTCTGCCAGGCCTATCTACCATACCACTTTTGCTTCACTGCAAGTGAAAGCAATGGAACTAGCCGATAGTAGATTGATGCTTCTGAAACCATAAACCAAAGTAAGTCTCTGTTCCTCTACATAAGTTGATTCTCTCAGACATTGTATCACAGTGACTGGGAGCTACCTATTATCCTGTACACTAAGGGTAAGAAACAGTGAACAAATATGCATTCATTTCAGGGACATTTTGAATTATGTTTTCTTTCCCGGAAGAATATATCCCTTTCCCTGAGTCTGTGCTGTACCCCAGAGCTAGCTGATGAATTTATTGATTGGTTGATTGATTGAATGATTTTTTTTTTTTTTTTTGAGACAGGATCTTGCTGTGCAGCTCAGGCTAGCCTTGAGCTCACTTTGTAGCCCAGGCTGGTCTTGAACTTA
>NW_004524681.1:5967689-6007933 GCF_000260255.1 Octodon degus
AATGCTTCTGCCTCAGCCTCCCAAGTGCTGGGATTATAGGCCATACCAAACTTGATAGCCATCTTTAATGTTCACTTAAGACCATTGCTTTCCACAGTGCAGGTTATTATTGATGAAAGGGTCAGAAAGTCTGTATAGTAAGTATATTCCAACACTATGGAAAAATAGCATATATAAAGTATGTTTCTTACTATGGATCATGGTCATACAGCTTGAAAAGCATTCCTTTGAGTGTAACTCCCTGTTATTTTTTTTTTTATTTTTTGGCAGAACTGGGGATTGAACTCAGACCCTTGCGCTTGCCAGGGAAGCACTTATTCCACTGAGCCATCTCCCCGGCCCAACTCCCTGTTATTTTATGTCTATGTATGGAACTTCTGTATGCTGCAGAGAGTTCCATAATTTATTCGCTATAAATTTTATCATACACATACACACAACACACACACACACACACACACACACACACAATATCTGTGCTTCTCATTAGACTCCAGTTCCCAAAGGGCAGGCAGTATGCTCTGCTTGTCTGGTTTTCTGCTACTATGCATGAGGTCTGTCATACAGTAGCATTTTTGCACATTTGTTGAATAAATAAAGGAGAAGGGTACTGTTATGGGTTTCTGTTTTACTCAGTCACTTTTAGGATTAATAAACAGACTCAGAGACTCCAAGAAGACAGTGAGCAAGTCTACAGACTAGAGCTAATACTCCCTGGCATGGGCAGCTTTCCTCCGTCATGCTCGTCTGCCATGCTGGTTCGGCCTTAGAGCCAGCCAGCCATGGACTGAACCCTTGTAAAAGTGTGGACCTACACAGCAGATTTTTCTTCCCTTAAAGAAAAATAAAAAAAGAAAGATGATTCCTGTGGGAGGAAGGGCACAAAGTAGAAGGTATCCTGACACTGATCAACCAAGTCATATGAAGAAAGAGCACCATGGAACTTGCAGAAGGAACTCTAGCGAAGAGGCCACAGCTCCAGCCTCACTGGAAAAGCTGGTCACCTGCTCCTCGGTGCACAGGAACGGCCAGCAGTAGACTTCAGCTGTGCTCACAGCTCATTGAATATGCATCCCACATGAATATTGGTTCAGTTTTTTTCCATAACTCCTTAGTAAATCTTGGATTAATGAAGAATTAAGAGCATGTAGCTTTCTGTGCTGATTTGTCTACCTAGTAATGCCAGTAAACAGCCACTTAACCTTTAGCGAATCCTCTTGGGTAGGTGTGTGCAGCCAGCCTGCTACTCAGGCTGTTACTCAGTTTTCTATTGCAGTGTCCTGAATTCAAACTGAATAATGGTATGAGAATGGACTTAAAAACAATAACGCAAACACATGTTAAGGGTTTATGATGTGCCAGGGACTTGCCAAGGACACTGTGTTGTGTGCTTCTTGTCGCTCTGTAAGGCTTTAGCTGCCTTGTATAGATCTGCGGTGCAGAGAGAGTAGGAGTACTCTCCAGATGGCACAGCTTGTGTCCACCACGAGGATCAAACCCAGGTCTGTCTCGCTCCCCGGCCCCTGGCAAGGCAAGTGATGACTAATTGTCTAATCCTTTTCCTAGCCCTTAATCATTGCTTTCTGGTTCTTTGTGGCTAGAGATTTATTTTAATTTTTCCTGTGGCTGATGGTCCATGACACAAGATTCCACACTCTTATACTGTAACTGCAGAACGCTCATATGGATGGCCAAGAAAAACTTCCCCTTGGGGTCACAATCACTTGAAAAGGGTTTCCTTTAGAGTCATACTTTCAGCTTGCATTGATGGTTGGAGTGTCTAAGTATTCACAGTTATGCTGCCCATTTATTTAGTCCAAAAGTGTTTTGACTAAATAAAGTATTTACCATGAGTCAGGCAGAGTTCTAGATACTAGGGATATTGATAAAATCTCTTCGCAGAGCTTTCATTCCCAATGGAGGAGATAAATAATTACATTTACATGTGATAGTCATCATAGTAATAGGTAGTAAGAAAAGTGGTCTGCTGGTTAACCTGAATTGCACCAACTTGATTGCCTTGGGAGCTGCCTCGAGTTAGGGAAGCACAATTCTGGAGGTGCCTGGGTGGGTCACTGCTATGGTTTAGATCTAGAATGGACCCCCAAAATATCTATTCAGAAGTGGTGCTCTGGAAGGGTGATTGGTCATGTGGGTGCTTACTCCTCTGTGGGCTGCTCCAGGCCCTCCTGCCTATTATGTCCTTCATGCTGTAGAGGCAGCTGACTATGGACTAAATCCTTTGTAAATCATAAACTTCTTATTCTTTAAATTGTAGGTATGGGATATTTTGTCCCAGCAATGGCAAAACAACTAGGACAGTTGTAGAGGCATGACCTTGGGGTCTCTGCCCAGTCCCTCGCCCATTTCTTCCTGGTGGTGTTTCTTTGCTCTGCTTCCTGGACACCACAAACCAAGAGCTTAGCTCCCCTAAGTCCTTCTTCCACAATTTTCCTGCTTTAGTCTGTACAAGTCATAGACTGAATCCTCTGAAACCATGAACCCAATTGCTCCTCTCTTCCTTCATGTTGCCAGGGTTGGGTATTGGTTCCAGCAACAGAAAGTTTGGCTGATACAAGAGCTCATAGGTATACAATGAAGACAATACTGAGAGATAACAGCAACTTATTGTGTGTGTGAGTGTATAATAGAACTGTTGTAAGATAAAAGATTTTACAACAAGGTAGCATTTGAGCAAAGACTTAAAAAAAAAAAAAAGGGAGAAAAATCCTATGGCTACATGGGGTAGCAGTTTCCAAGCGGCATTTGCAGCACGTGTGAAGGCCTTGGGTGGGAGTACACTTGGCTTCTTCGAGGAGCACCAAGGAGGCTGGGGTGACTGCAGTGAAGTGAAAAGGAGTGGTGGAGGCAGGCATGGTACAAGGACATGAAGACAGGATGATACCGCTTTCTATGGGCCCTGGTAGACCACAGCTGTATTAGGACTAAGACCGTGTGGCATGTATAATGAGCAGTAACACATCTGAATTACTCTTTCGGGAGATCATTCTATTTCTGGGGCACAGGGGAAGCAGATATTGAAGCTGCGTGCCTTGACATGTACCCCTAGGGTAACTTGGGTTGGATTATCCTTGAATCCATGCACATCAGCTGGGCCAAGTGCTGCTGTGAGACTGAGGAGGCTGGGCTGGAAAACTGAGGATTGGCTGCTGGATTTAGCAACTTGGAATTTTTTACCACTCTGCCAAGACCTGTTACTGGAAATGGTTTT
The DNA here is from genome assembly GCF_000260255.1 of Octodon degus. NCBI lineage: Eukaryota > Metazoa > Chordata > Mammalia > Rodentia > Octodontidae > Octodon > Octodon degus. Next base: position 5,970,922 of record NW_004524681.1, read on the forward strand.
GGAGGAGCGAGGAGAAAGGCTGGGGATGACAGGTAGAGGTAACTCTAGGAGTTTGCAGGGAAACAGACTGGAGGAAGATACTGAAACAAGTTTTTTATTTCTCAGTTTTTAGAATTTATTTTTAAATACAGTATATTTGAAGTGATATAGCAGCCAAACATGTTTATGGGCTATGGTATGACATTTTAATACACGTGTTCAATATGTGATGATCAGATAATGCATTTTATTTGGTTTTTAAAGACGGAAGAAATGACAGAATGCTTGCTTGTTAATGGGATTTACCAAATAGAAGAAAACGAGCCCAAGGATGGATCGTTCACCTTTACATGGGCTGCCGTGAAAGTCCTCCAGCCACTGTTTCTAGTTAGTGGCTCGGTTTGTTTCTGACTCTCTTACTTCAGTGCCCGTGGCCAAGAGCCAAGTGCGTGTTTTCAGCAGTCAACTATTTTCTGGACACTCCAGGAAATGTGAAATGTGTGTCACATCCACTGAAACATGATGTATCTACCATGGAATCTGCTTCACTTGAACATCTGATTTTTGTTTTTCAGAGTGTTAAAATTATGCCTACTTTTTGCCCAAACTAAGACAGGAGGAGTGGTTCTTCTGAATCCTCTTATTCTAAGAAGGAGCCTCCCAAACTTAGCTTCCCTGTAAAAAATGCACATCTAGATTTAAGCATGACGCTGCCCCTTTGCCAGGTGACCTTAATGGAGCCCACACATCATTGAGAAAGCTTTTCCCTGATAGAAAGGGCCCATACCGACTGCTGCATCATGTCTCTGCCCTGTAGATCCTTTAGGAAAGATGCCTTACTCTGAATTCTCTGATAAGCTAATGTAAGCAGCAAGGATAATAAACCCTAGGGCGAAATAATCACCTGGTTTATATCTTCAAACTCTATACCTTGAAATTCTATGGCACCCTCAGCTCATAAGAATCACAAGTCAGTTCTGGCTCCGTGTTCCCCCATCCCCACTGGAACAGTCTAACTTCCAGGTGCGTTCACCAAATGTTAGTCCTACTGAGAGGCATATACTACAATGCGTCAGGACTTGGCTGTTGGGTTAAGTGTTCACTGGATGACCAGAGTCAACATGGTATAACGGTCCATGTTAAGAATTATAGAAAGTATTCAAAAGGCCAGTGTGTGACCTTCTACAAGAGCCTCATGATTTTTCCCACCCAGGATATCCTTCGCATGTCTTCCCACCTGGACATCCTCTATTAACTTTCTGTTTCAATTTTTACTGTAAAATCAACACATATTAACTTGACATAAAATACATATATGATTCATTTGCATGCCTGTCTCTCAGTGAGCCTCTGACTCAGGTCCATTTTGATGGCTGTCTATAGAGTTGGCATTTGACCTAATCATGACCAAAGTGCTTTCTGGGAGTGAAAGATGGTTGCCTGGTGACACAAGATCAGTTTTTGCCATACACATTTGCCTGAGGAATCCAAGAATGTCTGCTGGTCAAAAAATATGTCTGCCTTATTTTCTACACAACGTGAATAATAATCAGTTCATTTGTCTTCAGAGGTCTAGCAGGTGTTTCTCATTGTAAACTCCTGTAAGTTTCTAGTCCTCCAAGTCCCCAAGAGGACATTAAACATTTCCCTTATTTTCATGTAGGTAGATACTTTCATGTAACCAGACTTCCAGTTTCCAAGTTGATGTTCCACGGCTGCTTATAGTTGGCAGGAAATGTATCTTGCTGAAATACTTTTGAGAAACTATGTTAAGGCAAGGTAAAGGATTTTTAATATGCTATATATGTGCTGTGTTTTTATGAAGGATATGTTATTAAATATTTGGCCAGGAATCAGCAGGGCACTTGCTTCCTTAGAAGTCCTGACGTGCTGAATTTAGCAGTAGGTAGGCAGTTTCTTTATTCATTTAAAAATGTAATGCCATTTATTTGCTTCATTACAACTTACACTTCAGAAAGCTTCACAATGTTCCTTGTCTTGTTTGTTGATACAGCAGAGTTTATTGGTTCAAACTGTGAAAGATCCCTTGTTATTTTGCATCATGACACATGCAATGGGAAATCTTTGTAGGTGGAACTCGGCAATTTATTTTCCCTTCTGTGTCTGCTGGGAATTTCCTAAACTTCCACAGTATCCGCTGTGAGTCTCATCTCCATGCTTGTTAGCTTGTAGGACACCTCGCCTTTTGATCTCTGAGTCAGACTCCAGAGACTGTGAGAGGTTCTGCCGGACTCCAGCTTGCCCTGCCCAGCCTTAGAGGGCTCTGCTGTCCCATCCCCTCCCTCAGCCTCCCTCGCAAGGCTCTCACAGGCTCCAAGTTTCACCCTGTCCTCATTTCCTGCAGCCCAGACAATGAATCGGGAGCTTTGGGGGCATCAGGGCTACCCTGTGTACCTCTCAGTAAACCTCACCAGCACCAAGATCAGAGAGCACTAGCTTCTTGAAAGAGACTTCTGTCTCCCACATGCTGTCACCTGCATGAGTTCCCTCTCCAGCTCCTAATCTTCCAAATCCTCCAGGAACAAGATGTTGAAGGCAGCCTTGTTACCCACCTAATAGGTTGTCCTTTGACTGGAGAAGTTAGTAGGGGCCCCCTCAGGCTTTTAAGTCACAGCATGGCTTGTGAAGCTCTTGTTATCACTGTGCTGTCACTCATCTTCCATGATCATTTCTTCTTCATCTGTGTTGTGTTGCCTACTGCTGCCATTAATTTTCAGTAGACATTCTTCAGGGAAACTGTGATGACACGCCAAAGCCCAGAAAGTCTGAACACACACAGAAAATTACCCTAGTAACCTTGTTTGTGTTGTACTTGTTTATGAGATAAGACAATCACTAATCCTGTAGACCAAGCTTGAAGAGAAGACTGTAAACCTTGTAAAATGACCAGGCTTTGGGCTGACAGGAGACTTAAGGAAGATCAAATGCTCGGAGTAACAAGCTGGGGTGGCGCATTTGTGATAATGAAGCTGGAAGCTGGCAATAAGTCAAGAAATTGGTAAAAAGAAGACCAGAAGTAGCATTCCTGAAGCTTTACAAAAGACCAGAGAGGCCGGACCTGTAGAGAAAACATCCAGAAATGAAACCATGGCATCCACTTCTTGCTCCAAAGTATTCTTAAGGAGCCGCCCTGTATTAGCGTTCCCGTCAACGAGATACAGTACCCGACACCCACAACTTCAAGAAGCAAAGATTTAATTTAACACGAGGTTTTGGGAGCTGCAACCCAGGGTGGGCTGATGCCAAGGTGGAGACGTGGTACAGCGAAGCTGCTTGGTTGATGGCGGCAAGGAAGCAGGGTGGAGTGCAGGGCCTGCCACGGTACCCAGGGCCAGGCCTCCAAGACCTGTAGGTGCGCCCAGAGAGTGATTTCATAAATCTTAGTATTTTATTTCTAAAATGGGAATGATGTTTAGACATATTAAGGTGTCTAAGTAGAATTCTGCACATAGAAACCACTTATATACATTTTAAAAAAGTTTTAAATAGCTCTAAGTTTGCTTTGGTTAACATGAAAACAACCCCAGAAGTTATTCTGTAAGTCATAAACTTCAGAGGTTGGAAAACACCACCCTTCAGAAAATCATAGTACGAGATGAATCATAGTCTTTGTTTAGATAGAGAAAACATAGAAAACATTTATATACCAATCATCTTGAAATTTAATTTAAATCCTTGTCTTGTAATTATAAAATTTCTACATAAACTTGTTTGCAAAAATATTGAAGGACTTGCTTTAGTGCTTAGAAGGGCTGTTAAGTTGTGATGATAGTGTTTGGTAGAGAAAATTGCATTTGTCAAAATGAATGTAAAACTCTTCCCTTGAAATGATAGCCAGGTCCTAAGAGGTTGAGTGCACCATCTAATAAAAATTAACCCACTCGCAATGCTTTGATGACTTACTGTGTGGATAAAGCCAGCCAGGGTAAAGACTTAGGACTCAGGAGGACAGACGGATCGCCACTTCTTTCCTCTTTGAAAACATTTCCATCCTGTGTAAAGGTAAAATGGAAGACAGATTTGAAGATGTGAGGCAGAAGCTGTCCTCCTCAGCACATTGAAAACCTGTCTTTAAATCTACTGGGAGGAACCTCATCCTTACTCTTTGAAAGTCCAGATTACAAATAGTCCACACTCCCTTCAAACCTGAAGAGTTCTAAATTAAGTATTTTAAATTCCACCTTGGGACCTTACCTCTCCACCTTCTGTACCTGCCTGTTACCTACAGTCACGGCAGATCTGAGAGAGGAGGATGTGCCAGAGGGAACTGTTAGGCAGGTTTGGGGGACACAGTTACCTCACCTTTATATAAATGTTTCTGAAAAACAATAGTTTCTGTTACCCCTGGGCTTGCTGCTTGCTCTATTTTGACGAGAGTCTAAGTTAGCGGCAGAAGGAGACTTTTCCTGTACGCCAAGCCCGTCCTGTAGACCCAACACTCACTTTTCTGAATTCTGGCCTCTCTCACCCTGTGTTTTGTGGACAAGGCTGAGTAGGAGACTACCTTGGAAGGAGCCCGTCCTAGGGAGTCAGCAGGTGCAGCGGGGAGTGCCGTCCTAACAGCCAGGGTCCCTGTGCTGGTGCCCGTCATGTGGAGCCTCTCCCTGTGGTTCACATTACGGCCTGTCCTTTGCAGGCCTTTGTGACAAGGAGAAGGCTGCATGGGCTGGTGGTGCCAGTTTGGGCACCTGGAGGATAACTTCGCATGACTCAGTAATGTTGCCTTCCTAGGCGATCCATGACCTCCGCCCTCATTACATAGATTTCTGGAATAACATGTGGCTCCTTGCCGACCCTCTGGAGAGTCAAAGGAGCGTTTAATACAACTATGCTTACATTGGTCACCTCTGTGAAGTGGGATTTGAGCTATTGGATCATTTATTTTTGTATTGGGCCACCTACGAGGGTCCTGGCTCAAGGTTCCTCCCCCGATCCCGTGGTGTCTGGCTCTTGCCTTCTCAGAATGCCCCAGAGTACATTCCCCAAAAACTGTTTTGACCCTCAACTTTCATCTAAAACCAAGACTTTGATATCCTGGGTGGCAAGCCTTAACAAGTTGATTTTATTAATTTCTAGATAATAAAACTTAAAAATAAGTCCTTAGATGCATTTAAAAATATGTCATATATTATTTTAGGCATGTGAGCTATGAAATAATGGCAATAATGATGTGTTTAAGTCCATTAAATCATGTTGCTGGCTGCGAGCATTCCATAAAATCAAGTGGGAGTGCTTGCCCACCATGGGTCACATCGAGTCCTGAACGCTGACCACACAGGGGCTGGGCAGGCTCAAGGACGCGAGGATCCTCTGAGGCAGAAATCATTTTAATGGAATTTCCTGAGGCTCACAGAGAACATCTGTAGTTTATAAAACAAAGATAGTTTCAAGGTCCAGTCATTCAAGAATTGATGCAGAGTCCAGATAGGACGCCACGCAGGGCCCGTTCTTCCGTGAGTCTGTCAGTGCCCTGTGAGTTCAGGGTGGAGAAGAGCTTGGAAGGCATGGGGAAGTCACGGCTGATACGAGCTAAGGTGCTTTCATGACAGCATCCCATTCGGTTCTGCCATGAACCTCTGTGGTTCAGACAGAAGGAGACTGAACCGGGGCAGCAGCTCTCCAGTTTTGGTGTCCATACAATGGTACTGAAGCTTCCAGGAAGATGCAGGCTCTGCCGTTGCAGGTGCAGAGAGCCACCCCAAAGTGCACATTTCTAACATGTTTCGGGCAGCACCGATGCTGCTGTGAATTGCGAGATCTTTGAGAATGTAAATGATTCCAACTCTCCCGGCCAAGTGACAACAGAAAGCATCAAGGCAGAGTGGAGGGGTAACTGGGCACCTTGCCTTTGCAGAGTGAGTGAGTTAGTGTCCTGATGGAAATTCAAGACAGTCTTAACAGAGTTCTCTCTGGCAGGACTTACCACCATTTATTGCATCTTGCCGATGTACCCATTGCTTCTGCTGATAAACTGCCGGTTCACTGAGTGACCAGTGGCCCAGGTGGGGCTGGTGGTACCAGAGTGAGGGGCTGAGCTGGACCTGAGGACAATGGCTGAATTGTCCTGCCCCCTTGCTTATGTGGCTACCTCTCATCTTTCTTCTGCGCCTGTGGTGTACGTGCTCTCTGCGTCTTTGCTTTGCAGAGGAGGCATGTGAGGGCCAGAGGAGTCAGGCAGCTCAGAGCGGCTCTTACAGCCCAGATCTTTCTCCAAAACACAGCCAGATCTTACCAGGCTCTGCCATTTCCTGATGGCACAGAATAGCAAAGGAGTGGATTTGCTTTGGGGAATGGATCCTCTGACCCAGTGAGAGGTTGAACAAGAGCGCAGGCTGCCCTCATGGACTGAGAACCCTGCCTCTAAGGGTTCTGTTCTTGTTTGTTTTGTTTTTTGTTTTTGTTTTCTGTCTCTTTGAGATAGGGTCTCATCATGTAGCCCAGGCTGGCTTCAAACTCACAGCGATCCTCCTGCCTCAGCCTCCCAAGTGCTGAGTACAGGCATGCACCACACTTCTAGGGTTTCTTGCCCTGGGTGGGGAATTGGAATACTCAGGGGTTTTCAAACTGCTCTGCAGAGGTGCGTCCAGGGTGCATCAGACGTGGCCTCAGTTGGAGTGAGGGGTGGACCCAGAGGGTGAGCTCTGGCCTCTCCTCTGCTTTTAGCATTGTTTTATCTGATTGACAAGTTGGAATTCTCTATAGATTGTGCTTGAATAAACTTTTCTGGTGCTATAAACATAGTCAAAGCTGTCTGCCTGCTGATCCCAACGATGTCATCTAAAATGAGGGTGGACGGGTTGGCCAAGGTCAGTGAGGGGCCAGCTTCAACTGGGTCAGCTGTGCTTTTTCCCAAGCTGCATGGTCCTGAAATCCAGACCTTGTACTGTACTCTCTTGTTGCAGTTCTCGGCCGAAGGCATTGCTCTGAGGCTCTAAAGTTTAGGTGAAAGAAGTGAGTTGGATGCTTTCGGTACAAAGTGTAGCTCCCTCACTAATGAGCTGTAGAAGCTTGAGAAATCATTTATATCCATCGAATAATTATTCTGCCTCTCTATCAACTTAGAGCTCTTCTTTGCACCGACAATACTATGGCCAAGACCCCGTCTTCTGCAAAGGGTAATACAGAGGGCATAAAGCAGATAAATAAGGAAGGTGATTTCTATTTAGTGAGGAGCACAACAGTGAGGTAAAAAACGTGACCATGGCTGGTAGTTGTGTAGGAGGCTTTAGTTAGGGTGGCCATAGCTTTGTGACATGTGGGCTGAGGGCTGTGAAAGTCTGCTCGGGAGGGATGGAAGACATTTGGAGGTTAAGACCGTAGCATACAAAACGTCATGGTGTGCAGGTGAATTTGACATTTTGAGGACCAGAATATCCCAGTGTACCTGGAAGGCCCAGCTAGGAAGAAAGTTGTGCTGAGTGTGTGTGGGGGGGTTCATGGGGACCTTGGGGTGAAAGTGTGTGTGCACACACACCAGCTACTCAGGCAGAAGCTTTACCACGCAGCAAAGAGGAAAGATCATGAAGAGCCCTCTCTTTTCCATCTTCCAACAGAGGAAAGTCTTTAGGAAAAAACTACCCACCTACCCTCAAACCTAAACCAAGCCACAAACAGAACATGAAACAAAACAGGAATCCAGCTTGCTTTCTGACTGGATCCGTTCTTCTGGGGCTCACGGATGCATATTGAATGGCAAGGAGCTGGACACGCAGAGTGCCTGACAGCTTTTCTTCCCAAATCTTGCCCCAGGACACATGGGGCTCGAAGAGCAGGGGCTGGAGAGAGAAAGCCCAGAGCGCCTAGGCCTCCCATGCCTTCCATTTCACAGCTGGTCTGGGAGCAGACAGAACCATGACCCGCAGAGGTGGGCTTTCTGCTGGTTTTGCTCTTTTCTACTCTGCCCGGTCTTGCAGAAGTGTGTTCTGCTTCATGGAGGAATCTGCTCCTACCTGGTTCCGTGACCTCGGGAAGCCCTGGAATTTTATGATGGAACAGATCTTAAAGGAATTCTCTGCTATATACACAAAGAAATGAGATTCTAAGGGGTCCACCTGCACTCAAGGGCATTCAGTGTGGGGAAAGGCAGATCTAGCAGTGTAGGGTTCATGGTTTCCAGGGCAGGCTTCTTTCTATGGCAAAGTGTTCTCCTGTCCTCTGGCCTCACGTTGCCCATCTGTCCATGCAGAGGCTGGGCCGGCTCAGGGCCAATCCATGCACAGATGTGCTCTGGCCTGACCTGATCTCTAAAACCCTTCACTGTGCCTCTGCGTGGGGAATCGAGTCTGTCCTGTGGGTCTCACCCTTCCCATTTCGCCATCTGTGGATCCCACCTGCTCTGTCTCTGTCTGTCTGCATGGATTCCCAGCCAGGAGAGCCCTAGATCCTCCGAAGCTCCAAAGTGTCTGGTCCTGAGTCTTCTTGCTCCAGGTCACTACACAACAGACAGGATTTCTGATGAGAAAAGAGGATCCTTTGGACGGACTTCGTCCCCTTCTGGCAGGAACACCACCCACTGAACCTCCAGGGAGTGCGAAATCACAAGTTTAGTTAGCTCAGCCCAAGGAGGCCAAAGTCTGACTAAAGACAGATGCAGCTTATTAAACAGAACTTGTAGAAAAACGCCCTGCAAGATCAAGAGGGCGAGCCCCTTCAGGGTGAGGAATAAAGGGCCCCTTGCAGCCGACACCCTCCCCTTTGGGGAGACCCTGCCCCATCACACACTGCTGAGTGCTCCAGGCCGGAACACTGTGTTTTCCAGGATGGCAGCGTCCCAGGGGACCCATCTGAGGATCAGGGCTGGGAGGAGTGACATTGGCTGCAGATCCTGGGCTGGCCTCGAGTGAAACAATGACTATGCATGCTTTAGGGAATTTTACTAAGTATGAGATCACCAGGCTCTCCTCACACAGTGTGCTATCTGCAGCTGGGGGCCAGCAGAGTCCATGACTCTAAATACTGGAGGGAGCCGTTACGGGGCCCATAGAGTGGAGATCAGTGCCCCTCCTCTGTGAGGTCCCTGCCCGTACAGCCCTAGGCGCTTACCCAGGAGGCTTTGCACATCACACCTCTCCGCAGTGGAAATGCGAAACCCTGTGCAGTTTTCTCAGAGAAGGACTTGTGTGGTCTGGGTTGCAAAATAGGGATTCCATTATGCCCACTTCCCATGGCCTTTCATTTCTGTGGTTATTCAACAAATACATATCATTGAAAAACGCCTCTACCGTGGCTTGTTTGCGTGTTCAGGATAAATGAATGAACATACCAAGAAGAAAAACCCAGGGCCAGGAATACATCTCTGTAGCACAACCCCTGCCTGGCAAGAATAAGGTCCTGAGTTCAATTTCTGGTTAAAAAAGAGAAAAAGAAAAAGAAAAAAAGAAGAAAGATCTGTTTTATTTTTGTAGTAGGTGGGTTGTCCTGTACAGATACAAGTAAGGTCTACATTTACCACAATCTCTGCCAGACAGTCTTTTCCTTGGGATTTTAGGGGCTGCTGAAGGTTTGACACACTTTGCTCTTGCTTTCTGTTCTGTTAAGTTCATGTGGACATTTTCCCACCACTGGGCCTCATGAGGGGGCAAGGCTGTTGTCACAGGCGTGGACTGGGTGCTGCATGAGGGGGTTAGGTCTGGGGGAGCACATGGGTCCTCTTCTTCGCTGTCCTGACTGGCTCACCAATGTGCCACCTCTGCCAGGATAGGATGTGAGAAAGCTGTCCCCATTTGTCTCAGTTACTTTCCACCTGTGGCTGGGAGAAAATACCCAGCACTCAAAATGAAGGAAGGAAAGCTTTGTTTAGCTCACAGTTAGTGGAGGTTTCAGTCCATACTCTGTTGGCTCCAAGGCAGATGGCAGTGGTTCATGGTGGCAGAAAACAACCAAGAGCAGAGGAGGAGCAGCAGCTGCAGCATCCATCAAGTCTCTTCCTTCTACCTCAACTCTGAAGGCTGGAGCTCCTCTAAAGAGGTGGCTCTGGCTGCTCTGAAGATCCAAGCTCCTCCAAAGCGGTGTGGCTGCAACGATCAAGCTCCTCCAAGGAAGTGGTGCTGCAAGTCCCAGAACTCCTCCAATGAAGTGCAATGTGCAGAAGCCTTCCTCAACCCCTTTATATACCCTTCTTGTGCTGAGACACTCTAGGGTAGGCCCACCCACCCCAGGGCAGGGACCCCACACCCTAGGGCGTGGAATCCCCAAGCTGACCCAGCCAAGCTCTGGACATCTCAAGTTGACACCACCACACCATACCTCCCTTGGCAAGGTTCTGGGGCCTTTTGCAGCGTGACCACCCTTTCCAGTTCAGCAGGTTTTCCTGATTTTCTTGACCCCCCTCTCTGCTCTTGGTGGCATAGGCCCTTAACACCCTTCATTTCCTTCTCATGGCCCACGTCCCTGCCTTGCCTCCCCAGCCTGGACAGCCCCGTCTTCTTCCCCAGCCTCAGTGGATGGCACCCCATCATTGGAGGTCACCACCAACTCAGGGTCACCACATGTGTGTCACCTCCACCAACCAAGAGACCTCTTCTGGACTCCCTGATCCTCCAGTTCACATTGTGCTGCTTAGCAATTACTCCTTAGGGGCTGGACACATGGATGCCTCTCCCCAGATGAATCGTCTGAGGGCAGGAGCTGGCTTCTGAGTCCTGTGGTGGAGTATAGCCCGGTGCACCCACGGCCCTGCGTTGCGCTGCACTCTATGGAGCCAAGGCTCTCATTCTTTCGGTTGATTATATCTAGGTACAAATACGTACAACTCAGAGAGGCTTAATTCCCCAGTGTGGTGGCATTGAGGTATTGGGGGAGGCCACAGCTCTTTAGGGGATGCTTACTTCTCCTGTGGGGGTGTGTTGTCCTCCCAGAAGTCCAGACAGAAAGCTTGACCCAAGTGCACCTGGAGCTTCCCTAAATCCCTCTCGCATGCACATGCTGGTGCTGTGCTCTTCAGCCTGCACAGCTGTGAGCTAAATGAACTTTTTGAAAAGTGTATTTGGTACAGAGTCTCACTATGCAGCTCAGGCTTGTAGTGATCCTCCTGTCTCAGCCTCCCCAGTGCTGGGATTAAAGAGGTCCACTACCATACCCTGTCTCTGTGGCTGGCTCAGCACGCCCTGGGGGTGGGGCTGGTGCAGCATGTGGTCCCAGGGATCAAATCCTGGTCCCTGCACTTGCCTAAGCAGGTGCTTAGTCTGCTGAGCTATCTTGCCAGCTCTGAACTTCTTTTCTTTATTAATTACCTGGCTCTGGGTGCTTAGTTACAGGACTAAGACGGGTAGACTCTGCCCTGCCCCTATTTCTCCATCAAATACGATGTCATGACATCTCAGCCATCACTATATGATGCTGCTATGTCAAAGATAAACAAAAAATCAATTTCATTGAGAGATGAAGATATCCATTACTAACACTACCTTTGAGAATCCATATATATTTCCTGTGAATTTTCAGAAACAAGAATCACTGTCGTCTTCTGGGCTACATACTCATCTCCGTTTGAGAATAATCATTAAATAAAGTGTGGCTCCCTTCTCAGTCCTCTAGTAATCTGACCTTAATGGAGGAAAGACAATTCAAACAAAAAGTGAGGTTTAAGCATGTTCAAGAAAAACGCATTTACCTATCATATGCTCTGGTTTTATACAACAGACCAGAAGAAAAGTCACTTGATACTTGTCAGCATGGAAAAGAATTTCCAGGGAAGAAACGGGAACATGGTCACTTATGCTTTTGGCAACAGTTGCAACTCAAAACCCAGAGAAATAAAAATCTCCTTTCAGAACATAAACTGGCCATCGAGAGTCTGCACCCCACGTGACCACATGCTGCACACTCTCTCTCAGTCCCTGCATGCCATGCATCATCCGGCATTACCTCACATCCCATCGCATGTCACATGTGAGACCCATAAGGTACCACACGAACGTCCCACGAGACATCAGGGTGATCTGAGTCTCGAGCTTATTTTACAGACTGCCTCTTCTTGTCCCGTCTTATGCCAACATTAGAAATCAAAAGTCAGCTGCATGTTAAATATTCTATTACAGTACATCATACTGTCTTAGCTTGCAATCCTAGATAATCTTTGGTTATCTGTACCGTTGGTCTGAATTAGTGGCCTTCTTGCTTTCCAGCATCACTTTGGAGTGGTGTAATAAATGATCCAATAGGCATTCGTTTTCCTACTGGGCAGGCCCCTGAGCTCTGAATTATTGCACAAGGGTCATTCACCATTTTATTCCTCATTAGATCTCCCAGCGTCAAGGGCTCTATCTTCCTTCACTGCAGAGTAGAAGTTCTATGCCCTGTCATTCAGAGGATCCATATGTGATTGAAAAACAGAAAGAATTGAGCTAGTGTTTGTTCACAAAGGTAGGTCATACTAAGATTTCCAGACACTGGGGATTGGTGCCACTCCAAGGAATGTCAGAGCCAGCTCTTGTCAGGACTCCAAAGCACAGCACGTGGGCTGGCTTGTTCTGGCGCCCCAGATCCACAGAGCTCCAAGGAGGATGGGAGCTCCGGCCTGTGACTTCCTACCTGTCCCCAGGCACCAGGGCACAGGCTGGTGGACACACTCCTCCAACCACACCCACCCTCTCCTGACGTATGCCTTACATGCCCTTCATTTTTCCCATGTGCCTCAGTGACTGGAATAAATGTGGGCTGGGTGGGTTGGACACTCTGTGTCAAGAAGAGTTACACTCTGCTTGCCTGCTTTGGAGGAAGTAGATGGCAGTGGGCCTCTCAGGAAAGCTTGTTACAGGGAAAGAGAAGAGAAAGATGTCTTGTCCTCAGAAGACCCCACTCATTCCTATTTCAAAAGCAGGGCTTCAGGCTTCAGGAACCAAACTCCTCAGCACAAGAGTTCAGCTGGTGGGTTTCAGCAGTGTGGAGCTCAGACAGCTACTGAGGTAGATAGCTGCTGCTATCCAGGGGTGAGTGGCCCAGGACCAGCTGCACCACCATCTTGACAAGGCCACCGGCTCTGTCCTGTCACCCTGAGTAGCTTGCTCAGGAGGTACCCAGGACTTGAAGGTGGAGAAGCCCTCGGCCTTCCCAGAACAGAGCAAAAGAAAGGAAACTCTGAGAAGATTTTGCCAGCTTGGGTTGTAATTTCTTCCCTTTAACGACAAGTTTTTGTAATGTTTACTCATTTTTCCCGTTCCACCTCCCCCCCCCCGAAAAGGTTCTATCTCTGCCTCCCAGGGTTTTACGAGTAACGCTGACACATTTTTGAAGCAGCTGTCACTAAACAATACTTTCTTTTCTCCTAGTTTTCATCATGAAGTTAGCATTCACAGATGTGGGACATGGGAAATACTTTGCCTGCGGTTTTGAGATCATATTGAGGGAGCAACAACCAAGCGCCTGGGTGGGGAGCTTTGAGTGCCATCCAGCTCGGAGCCTCTCAGGAAGATGCTCTTCCCGAAAAGTCACCCTGCGCTGCCTGAGCATGGTTCTTCTCTGCTGCCATCAGCTTTACCTCTTCTATTTGTAATGATCTTTGGAAATATGAATGATTTTTACCTAGCAAATGATATACAAGAAGTATGGACCCATGCTTTGAAAAGCATAGGCAGGCAACACGTTGTCCCTGAATGAGAGATTCAGCTGTGGTTTTTACTGGCATGGCTCAGCAGAGACGAATGCCAATAAATTGTTCTTTTTGTGTCCTTCCATATTTGCTTCTTTCTAATGCCTGTTCTTTGCATTAAATTGCATAGGATAAAAATAAGAAAATAAAATCTACCCATAATCCTCTCATTGCAATGGCAGTTGTGTGTGTGTGTGTGTGTGTGTGTGTGTGTGCAGTTAGTACAGGGTCTCACTATGCAGCTTGGACTCATAGTGATCCTCCTGTTTCAACCTCCCCAGCACTGGGATTACAGGCATGCACCGCAGTGCCTGGTCTCAGCGGCTGGCTCAGCGCGCCTGGGAATGGGGCTGGCATGGCATGCAGTACTGGGGATCAAACCCTGGTTCCTAAGCTTGCCTAAGCAGGCACTTAGTCCATTGAGCTATCTCACCAACACATGCAATAACAGTTTTTTGATGAGTATTTTTTTTTAAACATTTTTCGCCATAGACATACATATGTTTGGAGGGAGTGCTTTCTGTTTCATTTTCCCTGAATACTATGAGTATTTTCCCAAATCATTCATATTTTTCCAGGATGTGACTTTTATTGAAAACTCTATAAATATTTTACAAAAGATTTAATCATTACCATTTTGAGGGCAAGAGAACTTCCAGTATTTTAACATTATAAATACCATCTTTGTGAACTCATGTATAAAATCTATTTGTAGTTTGTTTCCTTATGATTGATTTCTATTAGGGACATTACAAAGCACAGGGGTACTGGCGCTTTAAGACGTTTTTATTATGGATGATATGAAGCATGAAGAACAGTAGCAGAAAGCACTGAAGCTCCTTGGCCACCACTCAGCCTTAACACCCAGCAGGTTGCAGAGCTGTGCAGGCGCTGCCCAGCTGTCCCCTGCTGCCCCTCTTGCTGGAGCCACCCAGTGGCCTCTGACTGCAGCAGGCCTTCCCATGGATGGCCACCTAAGTCTCCTCCCACAGTCTGGAAAGTATGAAGCTCACCTGGACAAACCTCCCTCCCTCCCTCCCTCCCTTCCTCTCTCCCTTTCCTTCTTCTTTCCTTCCTTTCCTCTTTCTGCTTGGACGAGGGGCCGGGGAGATGGCTCAGTAGGATAAGCGCTTGACTGGCAAATGCAAGGATCTGAGTTCAATCCCCGGTTCCGCCAAAAAAAAAAAAAAAAAAAAAAAAAAGAATAACTCTTTTCTGCTTGGACAGTATGTAGTCCACTTAGCACAGCTAGTGCTTGGCTCTGTCCCTACCCTACAGCTTCCCAGCCTCCCTGGTATGAGCTCCTAAGTGACTTCGTGTCCTGTGTCCTGGTGTCTGTGCCCTTGGGACATCCTTCTGTTGCATGTACACTGGAACTAGTAACTCTCTTCTAGAAAAAGAATACAGTGACAGAGACCCAGGGCCACTCCCAAGAGGTGTCCATCTTGCTTGCTGCCCTCTCTTCCTGCCTTTGCTCCAAAAGGAGCAAGCTGCCTTGTCCTCAGCAGCTTTGCAGAGAAGTCCATGTTGGAAGCAACAGTGGCAACATCCAACTGAACAAGCTGGGGAGAGGGTTCCCCTCCTGCCATCCCCCTGAGCATCTCGGGTGCAGACTAGAGAGACACCCCAAGTAAGAGGCATCCCTTAAGTGGCTGCTGGATTCCCAACTGTAGAAATTGTGAGGTAAGGTATATGTTGGTGTAGGCAGGCAAGTTTGGGGTTTCCCTGTGGTGTTTGTGAAGCAGGATTACATAGCTATGTTGTCTCTTATCTCCGTGTCAGATATATTATAACCAATCCTTCTTTTGCCTTTTCACTTTTCTTAGTGCCTTTGATCAATGATAGGTTTTAGTTTCAGTGTTCAGTTCACCATTTTTCTTCTTTGTGACAGTTCTATCTAAAAACATTATGCAGACGTTGCAATGATATCCTTCGATACTTTCAAGATCTTAGATTATCTTTTTGTACGTAGGTCCTTTTGAGTTTTCTGTATGGTGTAAGGTAAGGGTCAAGGCTCACACTTATCCTGTGGCTGTCTACAGTTCCAGCAGCCTTGGACACAACTGTCTTTTCTTTATGACATATCAGGGCACTTGTATCACTAACCTACTGTCAATACACAAGTGGGTTTACTTCTAAACCCTTTTGTTTGTCCCATTGGTCCATGTGTGTATCCTTTAGCAAGAGCACACTGTCTTGATTACTTAATTACAGTGCAAGTCTTTTAAATTTGAGATTGATCTATCAAAATTGTTTCAGGGAAACTTCTGGTTCATCCAAGATTGTGTAGCCCATTCCTACCAGCTCCTTCCCCTTATAACTAAAAATCCAAGGACGTCAACACCACAAGCATGTAATGTCTTCAAAAGGTGTGAAGAAAAGAAGGTAGACATCTGAGAGGGCTCAGGATGGGAGGGAGGATGAAGGGTGAGTTTTCAGCTTTCTGTAATGCCACTGTATGTTCTAGCTAGTAAAATGCACTGCCCTCTGCTCCAAATAGCTAACAGGCCCACACAGAAAAGTTGAAAATAAAAGCCAGTTTCCCTTCATCAAAGAATGGGAAAAGGGTAGCCTCACAAAAGAGAATGCTTTTGGCAATGTCCGCCCCGCGCCACTCAAACACCCATGGGAAGGAGCAGGTTGAGTGTCCTAGCTCTGCCCCGGTTGGGGTCTGCAGGCCAGCCGGAAGCTGATCTCCCCGTTCTCTACCTGGTGGAAGACCAGAGTGCTCTGCCTCTCGTGTCTGGGGAGTATGTGCAGGGTTTGGGCAAGTGGAGCTCTGGGCTCCTGGGAAGCAACAAAGATGTGGTGTGGTCACTGCTAGTGGGAAAAGACACAGGCAGACATGTGGTTAGGGTTGGGGACTGGAAGCTCCACTCCCAGCCAATGGCAGAATTCTGTGACAGAAAACTATTTTGACAATCAAGGTCTTTTGTACTTTTCCTATATATTTTGACTCAACCTTTCAGCTTTTGAATAAACTTCTACTTATATTTTAATTGAGATTATTTAGTTGTAGTTTGCAAGTCTATAGGTTCATTTATGAAGACTTGATCTCTTTTTTTTTTTTTTTTTTAAGACTTGACCTCTTTACACTGTCTTTTAGTCTTTCTACTTCTTTGGATCTTCTTTCATTTCTGCTCTCAATAGTTCAGAATTCTCATGTACAGGTCTTATGCAGATTAAGTTTACTCCTAGGTATTTCAGATTTTTCATAGAACTTTCAATAATTTTTAAAAATAAAAATTTCTATTTTCATTCTTGGAGGATAGCTTTTGGTGGCTCCACAATTTCATGCTAACAATTTTGTTGTTGTTGATTAGTAGCCTAAAGATGTTGCTTTGCTGTTTTCTTGCTTCCATAGTTTCTGTAAGAAGTCAATATTCATTTTGACATCATTGCCTTTCTACATAATGTGTCATTTCATGGGGAAGATTTGCTCTTTTTATCTTTTTTTAGCAGTATAAGAATAGGGTTTGTTTTTTTTTTTGGCATTTTCTAAGTACCTTCAATCATAAATATAGCTTTCTGCAAAATAAGAAAAATTTTATGATTATTCAAAAAATGATGTGCTTTCTGCTGTTTGTTTCCATGACTTCAAATATATGCATTTGAGGTCCTTTGATATAGTGCCATAAGTGTTGTAAGCACTGCTAATTTTTTTAGTCATTGGTCTTTTTTCTTTGTATTTTTCTTTTCTTTTTCTTTTTTTCTTTCTTTTTTTTTTTTTTGCAAAACCAGGGATTGAACTCAGGCCCTTGCGCTTTCCAGGGAAGTGCTTATTCCACTGAGCCATCTCCCCAGCCCTTTTCTTTGTATTTTTCATATTGAATAATTTTTACTAATTGAAATTCAAGTTTACTAACTCTTTTCTCTATCACTGTAATTTTTATGTTTAGCTCATCTAATACATTTTAAATCTCAGTTATTAGACTTATTAATTTTAAAATTTCCCTTTGGATCTTTTTTTAGAGTCTTCACTTGCATAACATTTTACTTGTTGTGAGCACACTTTTCTGTTCTCCATGGGTTAGACCTTTAGGTAATATTTCTGGGTTTTTTTTGTTTGTTTTTATGTATTTAGTACAGTGTGTACTACACAGGCTTCACTACAAAGATCAGACTGGTAGTGGTCCTCCTGTTTTCAGCCTCCCAAGCACTGGGATTCCAGGTGCACGCCACCATGCCGTCGCAATCGCCATCTCAGTGCACCCCGGGAGCGGGGCGGGCACAGTTTGTGGTGCCAGGGATCAAACCCTGGCCTGTTTGGTTTTTGTATTTTTTTTTTTTATTTAGATCTTATTGTTGTTATCTGAGAAGAGTATGCTCAGTAAGAGCCTATTACCCATAATAAAAATGAAATATCCAATTATATACTTTTAATTAAAAAATCCAAGTCAGGTGTGGTGACACATCTGTAATTCCAGCACTTGGAAAGCTGAGGCAGGAGGATCGTGAGTTGGAGACCAGCCAGGGCTGCAGAGTGAGTTTGAGGCCAGCCTGGAGTACAGCAAGATTTTTGTCTCAAAAATAAATCAATTGTATAGTTTCTGCTAGGATGTGGAATTACAGAGGGCTTTTGTATAAAGACCTGTGCCCTATATCTTCATTATAGTTCGAGTTACTTTCTTATGGATTTTTAATATATTCTGTGTATCAATTTTATCTGTGACAGTTTTACATTTCTCTTTCCAATCTGTTGTCTTTGAGTTGTTTTTCTTGCCTAACAATACCACTTACAAATCCAATACCATATTGAATACATGTAGAAATGAATTTCCTTTTCTTAGGCTTGATTTGAGTTAGGGTAAAAATATGTGCTCTTCCATCCTTATATGTAATGTTTGTGGATATTTTCAGGACATTTTGTTTTATTCTGACTTTGCTAAAATAATACATTGGGGTTTAATGTTGTCAACTACTTCTTTCTTTCTTTCTTTCTTTCTTTCTTTCTTTCTTTCTTTCTTTCTTTCTTTCTTTCTTTCTTACTTTCTTTCATAAAAGGTCCTGCTACATAGTTCAGACTTATAGTGATCCTCCTGTCTCAGTCTCCCCAGTGCTGGGATTACAGGCATGTGCCGGGCCTGTGCAGCATGCCCAGGGTTCCTGGGCCAGCATGGGATGTGGTACTGGGGATGAATTCGGGTCCTTGCACTTGCAAGACAGGCTCTTAGACCACTGAGCTATCTCTCCAACACTTCCTGCCTCTTTAATCTTCCAGTATGGTGAGTGATAATGGTCCTTCCACATTAACCCCACCTTCCATTCCAAGGATGATCTTGGGAATAGATATACTTAGTCACAATGGGTTTTCCTGTCCATATTTTTGGGGGTTTGATTTGCTAAGATTTTGTTGAAGACAATGGCTTCCTGTTTCTGAAGGACATATGCCTTTGTTTCTTGTACTGTTTGCTTTTGTTATGAGGGTAATGATGAGCTACGAAGTGAAGAGACTTGTTTGATGTGCTTCTGATTCTAGTTTGAATGTGCTTTGTAAGATTACTAATTATGTGTTTTGTAGGATTATTACTCACATATTATAAGTGCTTGGTGAAATATTTCAGTGACTCTATTTGCACCCTGTGTCTTCCTTATTGAAATATCTTAGATTCTGTATTTAATTTCTTTAAAGTTCTCCTCAGCCTCTATATTACTTTTACCTCTGTTTGGTAATGTATACCTTTCAAGAAAATTTTCCGTTTCATTTAAACTGCCATATTCATTGGCTCAAAGTTACTCATAGTATTTCCTTAACCTTTCAACATCTGTAGGATATTTAACAATTTCCACCATTATATTCTTGATATTGGCCACTTATATTTTCTCTTTTATCTTTTTAAAAATCTATTGAGTACAGGGTCTCTCCTTTTATCTTAAACAATGCTGAATTTATCCATAACAGGCTTTTAAGAATGTTAAAAATATTGGACCACACCCTGGGAAGAGTGACACCTTGGGCTAGCTAGTTCCCTGTGGCTGAGGGAATGTGGTCAGTTAGGGACCCAGATGTGAACTATTAGCAGTTAATATTCCCAGCAAATGGGGGAGGGGGTGCATGGCCAGCCGAGATCTTGGCAGGGATAGCATTACCCCTTTAGAGGAGAAAACACATTCTGAATGTGAGATAAAATTTGAGCAAAAGCAGGGTATTGCATATAAAGAGATTTGTGGAGACCATATGGAATTTGATTTAGGGAGGGACAAAGGGCAGAGAAGTAAATGTGGGAAGGGCACACATCTAGGTCCTTGGGGACATAGAAAAATAGTAACTTCAGTCTAGGAGCAGTGACAAGTCATCCAGCTAACTCAACTCTGCATATACATGTTAATTACCTTACACTGATGAGCACTAGCTAGTGGATATCCATTTTTGCTCAATAAATATGAGTATATTTCTTGATAAGCCTCCTAATCAGGAGATTAATTTTAATAGCTTCTCAAATCTTAAGCATTTAATGTTGTCAACTGCATTTTCCTGCTTCTTTTGAGACATGGGTTTTCTCCTGTCTGCCAATATGGTCAATGATAAAAACTTAGCTCTGGAAAAATAAATTTGTTATTGTGTATTTTAGACAGGTTTTAAGCAAATAATTCTCTCTTAAAAGGAAAAAGACTGTCTTGCAATGTCTTTTTTGATACCCACTTGAGCGTTCACATGTAATTGTAGTATTTTTCATTCACAAAGTACCCAGGGGTGAGTGTGTTGCTCAAATGCATGTCTCTCCCGCCACCACCACCTCCCCCGCTCCTATTCTGTGGTTCCGCACTGAGATGTGCAAGCCTTTATTTTCCTCCTCGTCTTTGCCAAGAACAGAGTCTGTTTCTGATATTTAGAGGGTGTCTCTCATTTCCCCTTTAATTACTCAAAATTCTTACCCTTCTTGCCATCAGAATCTGCTCCCAAGAATATATCTGAAACTCAAAGAATAAATGCTGCCCACCCTTGGGTGATTCCATGCAGGTCAACTTGCAGGTTGACTAAGAATCAGCATGGGAGGCAGATGCAGTCTTCGTTAGTGGTATGCATGACCTCCTCCAGATCTAGTTCTCCAAAGCCACAACACATCCTTGACCTGCCAGCTAAGTGGCCCCCAAGCCTCGGCCTGCTCCCTGCTTCTCCTTAGCGGGGCGCCTTCACAGTTGCCCTGCACAAGAAGTGTCGAACTCCTCACCTCTGTTCCACATTCTCACATCTCTCTCCTCCTCCATCCTTCATGTCTGTCTGTCCCTCAGCCAAATTGACCTGAGTCTCAGCATCGCCCTGTCCTTTCTCCTCTCCAGTGCTTTTCATAGTCGGTCACCCGGCCAGCTGTGAGGGCTCCACTGTGAGACTGCACGGTCATCTTTCTATTCCTTTGCATATGCGCTGCCACATTCTTGGAGAATATTCTCATTCCCCAGCCCCA
Source organism: Octodon degus (assembly GCF_000260255.1). Classification (NCBI taxonomy): domain Eukaryota; kingdom Metazoa; phylum Chordata; class Mammalia; order Rodentia; family Octodontidae; genus Octodon; species Octodon degus. The sequence goes on from NW_004524681.1 coordinate 5,991,916, forward strand.
CATGCCGTGTTAGCCTCCTGACCTCTTCTTTTAGAAGATTTCTATTCTCCAGCCTACATGGTGACAAAAACTTAATTTTCTAAATCATATTACTCCCATGTTCTAAATTCTTTAATGATGTGTATTTCCTTGCCATCGCCCACCTTCTGGCCCTGAATAACCTTTCTTGTGCTCTTTCTCTGTACGCAACCCACCCTGCTTAGCTCCCATTCTAAGTAGGTCTTCCTTTGGCCTCTCCTTGTGCCAGAGCTCCGTTGTCGCCCCTGCCCCCAAGTTCATAGCCCTCAGTTTAGTTCCTTTTTTCTTTATGAAAACTTTTCTGGCCCCTGTGGCACAGAGATCCCTCTGTTCTCTGAACACCTATAACTCAAGGTGTCTGTCTGCTTAGCAAGGGTTGCCTTATATTGTTAGCGCTCTTTCCTCTAGGTGTGAGGTGGTGACCCTGGGGTCCTCTGTTAAGTGTGGATCCCAGGCAGAGCTTTTCTTTTGTGGAGCAAATTGGAAGAGCTCAGAGAAGTGTAAATCACGCAACCTGTCCCAGTGCTGGTGGCTGAAGAACCTGTTGCTCTTTGATGTGACAATGTCCAGAGGAAGACAGGCCTTTGAGTGAGGACAAGAAGGACTAACTCTGTACACATGCCTAGAAGCTTTTGGGGGACAATATTTTACACTTCTTGGTATGCATGCCAAGCAGGACTGTGACCATAAGGAGTCTGTGTGCTGAGGCGGCTCTTTGTCTGTGGTGTGTCCAGGTCATCATGCTCCCGAGTCCCCAGGTCCTTCGGCTCCCTCGTGGTCTCCAGTGGCAATTCCATGTTTAGATGTGTCCCAGTGATGAGATAAGGAGACCCACTGCACTTTGGGAAGAGTATAAAATGAAAACAAAACAGCATACATGAGCACACAAAGTCATCCCTTAGACTTTTAAATTGTTGCTGTGGTTTATAATGCACATGCAAGGTAGGACTGCCACACAGTAACCACTGCTTAGCTTATGACGGTACTAGAGTTGGATGTAGCCTTTGCATAAGCATAAACTTCATGTCTCCATACCCGGTATACTTCAGGGCTCTGGATGCTTAAAAATACAGATTCCTCAAGCCGGTGGGAGACCGACTGGGTGAAGGGTGAGCGCAACTTTCCATGCAGTTTAAAGGTTCACTGTGAAGCCCTGCCAAGGGCTCAGGAAACCCAAGCCCCTCATTCTATTGCAGAGGAAATCGGGACCCTCACAAGTACAGTGACTGGTGATGCCACATGGGGATGGGCAGCAAACTCTGAGCTGAAGTCGCAACTTTTGTCTTCTATCCTTTTTATTCTTATTCTTCCCCTGTCAAGGGGCTGATTTTCAAGCTACAGGCAGAAATTCGCAGCCATTCCCAGCCTCTCCCTTCGGCCATTTTATCACTCTGGAACCTTCCCAGGGGTTTATTATCTGTGGAATGATGCCCAGTATGATGTCATGAACCTCACTGCTAGCAGAGTCCTGCAGAAATCGAGCAAGCGCAAGCTGTAGCACAAATGGCTTGGGGTCCAGATGGAACTCACGGCGAGCAAACGAAGGCTATGAAATCACACTGACTAGGACTGAAAAACTCAGAAGCACTTGAGGTTTTCTAGATGCGAGCAACACAAATGAAGGGCCTCTTATGACGCCCCAGACCACAGAGGTGAGTAAGTTTGAGGCGTTCCCAACTGAAGCAGAAGAGGAGAATGAGGGCCGTTTGTCATTTATTTCTCCATAATGAATGAGCTCACAGTTCCCTGCCTCCGTGCGCTGTGCTGTCTTATCTCCCAGTTTCCGTGGGTCACCACTCGCTCCTCTCGAAGGCTTCTCACTGCTGTGGGCACAGTGTCGCCTGGCCTCGTGGTTTTGCTTGAAGACTTCTGCCCCCACAGATGTGATTGTCGGCAGCGTTTAGTTCAGGAAGGCCTCCTGGATCAGTGAGCCTCGGTCCTCGGGCGCTTGTCCCATAGTGTCACCATGGCCAAGAGTCAACATGGAGAACAGGATAGCAAGACAGTGAAACCAAGTTGCTAATTTCATCTCTTCCACCACACGCCCTGGAGTGACCCACTCGATCCCGTCCATGCTCACGGGCAGGGACGTTCCCAGGGCATGAGTCCCTACTAACCAGGATCGTGGCCCCCACTAAGGCTGCTGCCACAGGGTGCTGAACACTGTTTGTGGGTGGAGTAGGTGGGGGTGTCAGCAGGAAGGCGGATGTCTGGCTGGAAGCTCTGGGGAGAGGTCTGAGGTGGAGATACAGCTTCGAGAGTTAATAGTACGCTCCAAGCAGGGGTGAAACCATGGGAATAAATCAAGTCAGCCAGGAAAAGCATTTTTTGAGGTTTCCACTAATTGCTAGTGTCCACTAATTACTAACTTTTAGGAGAAAATTAAGATAGAAAGTAAAAACAAAAACAGATGTAGAAATAGATCAATGCCACTAAGCAAGGCTATTATTGCTCCTGACTTAACTAGACTTTTAGATTGGCCGTGGCAATCTGAGTTTGGGCTTGGGGCATCTCCTGGTATAATTAGAATATGATTAAGACCCTGAGAAAAAGTTCATCTTTATAAAAATTTCTCGATGTGAGTGATTAATTGGAGCCTGGAAAGTCTCCCGATGGAGAAAACTCAAGTCGAGATTGCTCTCCAACAGTTTAAATCAGAGATCAGACAGATCTCAGTCTTTCCAAGTCTGGGGTGCTGGGTATTATAAACATTCATATAGTAAGATTAATCATAGTCATTTGGAGAAGCACTTCCATAGGTCCACGGTATCACCTCTCTCCACACCCAGGGGGTGTCACAAAAACCTCAGAGAGCTAGACTTATGTCACAGGCAAGGATGGGGAAACGCCCAACTGTCCCCTGGGTCCCGACCTATTCTCTCTCTGTATTTTACCTCTTGCTCATCCCTTTCGTTCTGGAATGTTCTTCTGAGCCTTCTGTACAGCCAAATCCTCCTTCTAAGTTTCTGCTTAAATCCCATCTCTTCCATTAAGTTCTCTGACTTGAGCTACCCACCCCACCTCTTGCCTCCTTGAGCTCATCCCTGTCCTGGTGACACCCCGTTTGGCCAGGAACCCTCTAGCCATTTTCTGTGCTAATCTTTGTCTCCTACACCAGGAGCTGTAAATGACTGCCCACAGGACAAACCACACCCCCTGCTGCTTTCACATGACCTACAAGCTACGGATAGTGAACTGCATTTCTAAACTATTGGACAAGCTTGCATATGAAAATTGGATGAAATTAAAATGTCAGTGCTCATAGGTAAGGTTTGATTTTAGGCCATAAAATGCTTGAGAAATTTTGCCTGAGTTTGCCTCTTGGCTCACGAGTCTGAAATGATTATTGTCTGTCACCTCGTGGATATGCTGATATGTGGTCATTTTGTCCCTCTCAAGCATGGGTGTGACCCCTTGGGGTAGGAAAGAGCACTGACACTATCTGGTGGCTTCTTCGGGGTTCAGCTGGCATGGGACACAGAGCCGGTGTTGGGTAAACAGCAGCTGAGCTGAGCTGAGCTGAGCAAGAGGGAATGTGTTTTTCATTTGTGATGGCCGCATTATTAAAGCCTGTCCTGCTGGCCAGGCCCCCTCTTATCCCCTTCTGCCGTTGGGCTGGTATCTGTTATGTCTGGTTGAAAAAGCGACAGGGGATCTACCAGGGTGGGTCACAGACCTCATGGAAAAGGCCAAGTGCAGTGAAGTCTGGGAACCAGAGCTTTCGCTTTGGGTGGAGAGGAACTGTGTGCTCGGGGGAATTGAGGTAATGAAAGTTATTTCAATAACATAATTCACCATTGTACGCGTTCTCTGCCAGAAGCGCAGTGAGGCCAACCTCACCCAGGGACGCCATCTGCTACACACGAGGGCTCGGCTCCCAAGTGCTGAGCAAATTCTCCTTTGTGTGCAGCTAAGACAGCTCCTAAACCCCGTGGCTTGGAGAGGTGGGAGCACCATGTGGAGAGAGGCTGGAGGGAGACCCCGAGGTGAAAACGGGCTGGGTGAGCCTCAGAGAGCTGTAAGAAAATGCTTTTTAGAAACCGGGAGTGGTTAGACTATTTCTATAATAAATATATTTTTCTGAAAAATAATGGAAGTGAGAAAATTCTCATTCCTTTTCTAGTATATATTCACTTTAATCCACTTTTTTTTAAAAAAAAAGTCTTTTTCACCCTTTTTCCTCATTACAAAAATCAAAATTTTTCACTGAAGTGGAAGCTGCTTAGCAGGGTGGGTCTAAAGTACGGTTGCAAACAGGTGCACTTTCCTGAAAGGAATACCTGCACAACTGTAAAGCTTCACCTCTCCGGAGCTGCAAAGTGGGGAGGACATCACTAGCGTTTTATTGGTTGCAGTGTCTGCGCTGAGCCGAGGCTCCACACGCGGGCCTCAGCAATTGAGAGCCTTGGCCCTGCTCTAGGCCTTAGGGTCCTCACATGCAGAAGCGGATGCTCTTCCTGGTGGGAGCTTCGGCTTCCGCACGATACCCGGCGCAGGGTGTTTGGATCTCAATAACAAGTGCTCAACTAGATAAATGAACTAAGTGAAAAAAGGAACAGAAATGAGACTAGACAGAGGAGCTGTGGTGGCAGGTGGACAGCTTGTTTTCCCTTCCAGTCTTCAGAGCTGGGATGTGCTCATCCACACGCCTTCTGAGACAAGGAAAGGGACCTCTGAGGCCTAACCAGGCAGCTGGACAGAGCAGCGCTCGTTCAGTGGCTGGAAGGCTGCAGATCTTCCTTAAAAAAATGAAAAGGAAGAATGCGGTGAGATTGTGACGTTATTGTCACTTTCCCATAGAGCAAGACACTGCATTTGTTTGTATGTTCATTCAACAAACACAGAGTGCCGTTTGCAGGGGGAGTTATCTCACACAATAAGGGGGGGACTGCGAGCTGGAATTGAAGCAGGTAGCCAGGCAGGCAGGCGAGGAAGCTGACCACAGCGGCTCTCCTGCTCCCTCCATTTCCTGGCAGAAGAACCAACGCAGCCAGGATGGATTCGCCCAGAAAAACATCACCCATCTCTATTTGCTTGTGCTGTCTGTACTGCAGAAGGACACTAATCCCCATTTTATCTCGAAGTCAAGCTCAATGAAACATCCCCTAAGCTGATGATACTTTTCTTGGCTTAAATTGTCCCAGAGTTGATCTCATTGGTTCTGACAGAGAACCCACGCTGATACGGAGTAAAAAGTGATGCACATGCTTTTGAAGCTGAAATACCAGAAGATTCCAAGTGATCAAATTGCCAGCAAAGATTTTTGTTATAGTTTTTAGGATGTTGTGCACGTTTTCTTGAGTAAGGAGTACAACCTTGTTCTTAAGGACCCATAATGTTGCTAGGAAGCACAGCATACTAACTGAAGAAAAAATATATAGTCTTCTCTGTTGGAATAAGTATCCCAATCGTCACTACCTAGTATAGTGCCCGATATGTAACAGGCTGTCTATCATTGTACATCAGACTAATTAATAAGTGAATGATTGTATCAATAAAGGCATGATATCTGAATAAGAGACTAACAGAAGCTAAAAAATCTTATAAAGAAGGATGAAACTGAGCAAATTTTCTTCGGATAGGTCAAATTCTTTGTAAAGAAGTGAGACACAGAGCTTCTAACTCAGAGACTCACACTGCAAGGCCTGCTGTGACACAGGTAAGGAGATGGGTAGCTCGAGTCATCTGGCATCAAGAAAACCTTGTCCCAAAGACATAGACTTTCATCATTCATTGTTATTATTTTTTATTTTATGTTTTAGGGAAGGGTCGATAGGGTGTTCAGGGTCTCACTACTAGATCGGACTCATAGTGATCCGCCTGTTTATAGGATCCCAAGTGCTGGGATTACAGGTGAGCACTACCACATCCAGGCTCACTTGCCACTGCCGCATGCCCAAGGGGTGAGACTGGCATGGCAGGCCCGAGCATTGAACCCCCGGCCCCTGCACCTGCTTGCGGGCGCTTTAATCTGCCAAGCTATCTCGCCAGCCTTCATCATTTATTATTGAATGTTGTCACTAGTAACATACTGCTCTAATATATGTGGGCTGCCCAGACAATGGGGACATTTCATGTCTAAAAATGCATTTCCTTTTCAGTAAGCGGGTTCACTTTTCATTTTTCCTACAAGTTTTCCACCATTGTGGTTAAGCTATGACACTTACTTCCTGAGGAATGGGGTCCACAGGCCAGAGCTGCTTCCTGATACAAAAGAGAAGTGGAATATTTCCTCTTCTGAAAGGAGGGGCTGAGGCAGGAGATGGGGACGTAGCAGGCTGGCTGGAAACCCGGATGTAAACCGTTAATTACAAAGAGCCAGCATGGAGGCCAAACTGCAGGGCACTACCTGTCAATCGTGGGGAGCTGTCAAGGTGTGTGCAGAGCAACTGCTGGTGGACCAGAGCTGAAGAGATGCCTTAGAAAAGGTGACAGCCGTCGACTTCAGGGCTGTTGCTGGCTTTCTGTGTCTGCAGTGGCCCATCCCACATGCAGGATATATCTTCACTTTCTTGCCTTCTTTTGTGATTCTCTTTCTTTTCACTTTTTCTTCCTTTTCTTTAAGTAAAAGTTGCATTTTCACAGTAGTGGATTTTCCTGGCCAGTTTTTGAGGTGGGACAGCAAGAGCCTGGAAACATCAGAGACTGTGCCATCTGGCAGCAGTTCTGGTGAGTGAGAGCCCATGAGGTAAGACCCAGTGGGGCTGCCCGGAGGTGCAGCCGAGTGTGTCACTTGGGGACCAGGAGGCTCACAGGGTGGTGCAAGGGACAGGACTTTACTGATTCCAAGCTGTACTCACCAAGCACTCAATCTAGGTTTTTTTTTTTTTTTTTTTTTTTTTGGCAGAACCAGGGATCGAACTCAGGCCCTTGCGCTTGCCAGGCAAGTGTTTATTCTACTGAGCCACCTCCCCAGCCCTGGTAATCTAAGTTTTACTGCATTCAGCTGAAACTTGGAATATTTCCTCTAGTATATGAATAAATGCTGATGGTTGTGTGGAGAGTAGATTAAAAATATGAGCTAAATTCTAAATTCCATCTAGGAAGTGGAGGAAAATTTAAACTGTCTCCTTCAAAGTCTACCATAAATACCACCATCAAGACAGCAAACCACACAGAGAGCACATTGGCCAAGCAATGGCCGTGACTCATCCACATGGCTGACACTGACAAAGGTTCTACAATCTGAGGTACAAGATCTCAGGATAAATCCTGAGGGGATTTCACTGACCTTATCAGACCCAAAAGCTACAACTCTTGTTGCATATGTCCTGCTTTATCTTGGTCTTAGCCATCTAGCAGAAAAGTATAAAAACGAAATATAAGAAGTAAAGCCATGGTGTTATGTTGAGCTGTAGAGGACTCAGGTCAACAATTTCTGACATTGCCAGTCAAGCAGAAGACCCAATACTATTATGGAGTACTGGACTCTCTTAAAATATTTTGCTGAGTTAACACACCTATAATATTCAAATAATAGAACTTAACAAAAAAGGGGATACAGATGAATGTCCATTTTGTATCTGTGTATTCAAAGTGGTTAGGATAGATATGTAGTTATATTCTCCTAATGAATAGAGGGATTTGTTCTAATAGTGTTTGTAAATAGGATATCAAGTCCGCATCTTGTACAGCAATTAACCACTAGGAAGAATGTATGCAATGTGTTAATTATTGAAACTGTCCTACCAATTTGGTTTGAAACTGTCTCATTGCTATTTGTTTATCAATAAAATTATGGGGAAAAAAAAAGACAGCAAACCAGGACTGGGGGGTTACTTCAGTGGTCTAAGCACCTACCTGGCAAATGCGAGGACCTGGGTTTGATCCCTGGTACCGCATGCTGTGCCAGCCCCAGAACCCCGAGCATGCCATAGTGACCCCCAAATCGGATGTAGTGGCACATGCCTATAATCCCAACACTGGGGAGGCTGAGAGAGGAGAATCACTATGAGTCTGAACTGTGTATCAAGACTCTATATCAAATAAATTAAAACAATTTTTTTAAACAGACAGCAAACCAAAGGACAAAGCCTTTGACCTCTTGTGTGGCTCAGTTCACGTGTGGCTTACAGACCTGACTGAAGTTACTAATAAGTAAAAGCCCTGGGCACCGTCGTTCGGACACTTATTCACAAGGTATCAGAAAGAGGGCTGTCCTACAGACAGCAGAAATGCCACGCCGGCCCTGTGTCATGTCCTGGCCATATGCATCGAGGCATTTTTATTTGTCTTTTCTTTTCCCGTGTAGAAATCTGATAGAAGCACTGTGGGTGAATAATTCCTGGCAGGTGCTCTTTGGGCTGGGGAGTAATTAATGCCCTCCATGGGCAGTATTGAGAGGAACTCTTCACTGGGCCACCAGGGTCTGCTGCTGTAGGCGGATCTGCAGTCGGTACATGCGCTTCTGAAACTTCTGGGATGGGTTTCATCCCAGTTTACAACCACACAGGATGTGCACCAGGCCCCAGGGCTTGACCAAGAGACTCAGTGGCCGTCAGACCCGGGTCTAGCTTGTGTCTTGCCTTTGGTCCTCTGCGTGCCCTCCTCACACTCAGTGGGTCTGTCAGGCACCGTCTTTACCTAGGAGCCGTTGGGCTGGAACCGTATGTGCCTGTCATCCCGTTTGTGGGTGCGGCCACCTTGGGGACTGGCCGCTGAAGCCTTGCTGCAGAGATCTCCACAGACACCCTCAGGTGATGCTCCTGCTTACTGGGCACTCACACTTATGACTGTGAGTGTGATGGAGATGGGTGGCAGGGAGTTAAGAGAAGTCACCCGGTGGCCTCACCTAATGTCCCTTCCATCTGTTGACGTATAACCTTTCCAACAGAAATCCTTGTACTGTCCACCCTAAGAAAGAGGTCCTAAACAGGTTGCGGGATCCAACAGATAAAGACATTCTATGGCCTGGTTTCATTCTTGGACGGACTCCGGCCTTGGCGTGGTGCTGGTGCACTAACCACATCAGCATGCAGGGTGTCACAGCCGCCAGAAGTGTTGCTCATGCAAAGGCTCTGCTCTTATGGATGGCTTCTTAAGACCTCTGCTGGTGTTTGTCACGGGTGTCCCAAGACTGATTTCCAGGAGAGTGTTTGTTGATGCTGTAGCTTGCATGGCACTCGGCTAGGTGCTGCAGTACTGCTTAACTGTCCCTGGCAATGGCGCTGGTTCCCATGGGGCTTGGGGGCTGGGTGATGGCGGTGATGACTGCGGCTCTGATGAGGAGCTTGGATGCTGTCTTTAACATATCCACCCTCTATGTGAACACACTCGCCTGCAGGAGTGCGAGCTCCTAGGAGCCAGTGTGCGGGAGGATACTTGTGTGGTTGTATGGTGGTGAGCAGCACAGCAGACCACGGGTGCCAGTCGTCATGGAGGCGCCAGGAGGCCAGATGTACCTGTATCTTCAGGGGGCAGCAGATCACCCGATAGCCTCAGTGGCAGCCCTGTCCCCTCACAGACTCACATCACCACGCTTTGGTCTGCTTCAGGCCACGGTTTAAGCTTCTTTGATGTCATCTCTCCTGGGCTACACCTATTCAGAACCCTGTGACTCATCACATCGAGGCCATTACCTGGAACCTAGAATTTGTTACAGCTGCCTTAGACCGCTGTATTTGCTGATTTCTTTTAATCTGAGGGAAGAGGAAGGGGATTCAAATGTTCAATATTTTATTGTAGCAGTCTTATGAACAGACACTGTAAGAACCTCATAGATAAAAGCTAATGCTGTAGCTTTCAGATAACAGAAGAAACCTGAGTTAGATTCTCTCAGAAATTCAGGCACCCTCCACTGCCTTAAGCACACTACCAAGGCATTGATGGGATGAGTGAGGCTACTGATTCCCAGCCAGGGAGCCCTTTCTTAATGCCTAAGGGCACCCCCAGGGGGCCCTTCTCTCCAGGGAGTTACTGGACCACAGTATGGAGAGTCCCAAGGCAGAGAGCCCCAGTAAGGCTGTGCTTGTAAGGGAAGACACCCATGCTGCCCACCAGAGCTTCGAGCGGAGAGGCTGCCCACTAAGTACTTGTGCATCCCTAGAGGTGCTTTGTGCCAACAGGTCTCATCTTTCTGCAGGAGCTGCACATGGAAGAACCCCAGATCTAGTTTTCTTTATCTCTAGGCTCTGGGCTGCTCCATGGAAAATATCTTGAAAAGCACCCCACAGATCCCAGTGCCCTCATCGCAGGCCGTATCCTTCAACAGTGGGAATGATGTGACTCTGCTGATTGGAAGAAGTAAAAACAACGTATCTTCATTAGAATACTTGGGTCCAGGGTAAACTGTGAAATGGAGGGAAACTGGTTCAGAAGGGAAGTTTAAATTAAGATACTACTTCACATTCAGATTGTTTCTGCAAAAGGCATGGAAAGTAGAATGAAATCTTTCCTGTTTAGGCTTCTGTGTCACTTTATCTCTGGAAAAAGCCAGGAAACTAGAGTATTGAGAGTGGTCCCTAAGAAAGAAAGAAAGGAAGGAAGGAAGTGATGTTGTTGATGGTCCTGTCCTCATGAGGACAGATGTGGGCCTCTTTGACACCCTCTGCGCCCATCTCCCCAGTTCTGCCTCAATTGGCGCCTCCCACCAGGCCTCAGTGGAGGTGCTGCCCCTCCTACCCCATTGAGGAGGCGCCTGAAGGGAGTTGGCAGGCACAGTTCTCCTCTTGACCCTGCACCCTCCCTTGGATGTTCCAGAATCAGCCATAGGCATTCATGTTCTAGGATTCAGAGGGAGATGAGGGGGACCAGCCCCTCCCAAGATCTCTTGGTTCTAAGGGATGCTCCTATGACTCATGGCTGCCCAGTTAGTGCTAGCAGGGGGTGCCAGCTTGCCTGGTGCCCTCCTTGTTCATCAGAGCGAGAGGAGGCTGGGTGAATCTGTCCTCACTTTTAACCAGGGAAGGCCAAGACCTGAACAGAGAGGGTGGGTCTAGTGCCTATGGTTCCTATCCAATTTTCATATGCTGGCTGACCACCCCTGGTGTGCCCTGTTTCTCTGGAGGCTGGAAGCTCCAGCAGTGTTGTCCTTGCTTGGCCAGCTGCCCTCCCATCAGCAACAGAGCCACAGAGAGGCCAGAAGCCATGCAGAGGTGTGTGGGGGAGACCTACGCTACCTCAAAGCCTCCTCCACCTCATGGCTGTACAACAGTCTAAAACGGGGTATGTGCTTACTTAACTCCTAGAGGTGGCTTATCTTCCAGGGAAGGCCACTGCCACTCACAGGGAGACGAGTGGGCAGCCTCGCAGCCCCTCCAGCCCGGCTTTAGTCCTAGTTCCTGAAAAACTCTTCTCATCCTTCCTCAAAGAACACTGTGGCAAACTTAAACGCCCTGCATAGGAAATGGTCCTAACAATCACTGGGCTTTTCACAGGACCAAGACTCTAGTCGTGTGAACCTCTGTAAGACCTGAGGCTCCTCTTCAGAAAGCAGCACCCCAGGTTGGCTTCACGTACAGATAAGCAGAGTCACCATGAAGACGCATTGGTAGCCACAGGCTCTGGACAGGCTCTCCAAGCCCTTCTCCATTTCAGTAACTCTTTTCTTGTTGCTTACTGACAGCTTTTTCTCAGTCTATCCAGTGAACGCTAAGATAGTGAGGCAGTTAGAGAGTGCGTAACCCCTGGAAGGTGGGGCCTGCAGTCCCTTTCAGAAGGAAGGAGCTACATAAAAATCACAATCTCCAGTCCTTCAACAACCCCATAAAGAGTTATGAGGATTTATGTCTATTGGGGAGAAATGAGGCAGGAAATTAAGACATGACAGGCTGGCTGGGCAACAGGACGAAGCCCGTCAGTCATATAGAACCAGAACAGAAGTGAAGCAATGGGATACAACCTGTCCACTGTGGGAACATGTCAAGATACCATCAGAACAACTTTGACCAGCTCTGAAAAGAAAAGAGAGAGTGATCCCTGACCTCAGGGTCACGCTGTCTTTCTGCTGCTGCCCCATCCCGTATGTGGGATATATCTTGATGTCTCTTTTCTTGTGTTTTTAATTCTTCACTTTTCCTTTTACTTCTGCTACCGTAAGTCAACGTTGCTTTTCAGGCTCATCTGCTGTCTGGCCAGTTCTTTGGGTGGGATGCCAGGGGCCTGGAATCATCAGACCCCATGCCAGACCTGGCCACAGTGCCAAGGAAGAAAAAAAGTTACTACAGTGGCTGATCAACGAGAGGTGAATTACAGATCAGAACCTCTAGTGATGATTTAAATTAAATATTTATTCCAGTAAAAGACACATTGCCCATTAATCCTCCTTAAAATCCTCTGAATATTTCCTTTCTTGTTGGAAGCACATATTCCTTTGTTCTTAGCAATGTGTCTTTTTACGGCAACACATTAAACATTTTTCAAAAACATTTGCTGTATCTTTTGATTGATCACCCCTCTTACCTCTCTTTATCTTGGGATTTTTTTTTTAAAAATCCATGTCAAAAGCTCCACCCACAACCTCTGGATTTGGGTCTCAATATCAAATTTCTTCTTAAATTTCCTAGGTTGTTCTGCTGCCAGGGTTGGTAACCACTGCCTCTCAGTAAGCCAGGTCTAGTCAGGTTTAAGCTAAATGTCATTTCCTTTGATCCGCCCTAGACCAGTCAGCCACCGTGTCATGGATTCTCCAGGGAAGCCCCCTGGACTGGCTGGCCCTTAACAGCGAGTCCTGATTCGGGTCCAGTTTGCATCTCCCCACAGGCTCCCTGGTGGGTGAGGCCAGAAGCATGTGCATTTTGCTTCCCCCAAGTCCTGTCCCCATGCTTCAGTATGGGTACTTGGTGCCCAGTAGGTACAACTGGAATGAATAATCTACTTCACTCAGCTTTACAATGCTTGGATTGGGGCCAGGGCTATAGCTCAGTGGTATAACCGCTGGTCTGGCAAGCTCAAGGTCATGAGTTCGATCTCTGGTACACAAGCAAACAAAAACCTCCAAAACTTGGATATACGGATCTGCAAGGAGACATTTTGTAGGTTAGACCTTAGACTGGACATTGTATTATTAAGATGCTGACTTTAAACTGATTCCTGTTTTCCATAGTTTCACTGTTTCGGTCTTGAAGTCCATCTACAATTGCTGTCCAGCAGGGCCATCTTCAGTATTATAACGTGCACGGTCCACCTAGGACTTGGGAAGAAGCTGAATAACCTTTCCAGGTCCCGCCCTTTGGGCAGAGACGGTTGCACATAAGCTGGTACTTGCACCCGCTGTACTCAGGGTACCAGCTCCATTCCTGGCCTGACAGCTGGTGGGTACAATGTAGGGATTTTTCGGGAGCTCCGGTTGTTCAGTCAGGGCCAGTTGGACTCCCACACTCCCAAGGTATCACCGAATTCACTGTGCTTCGCACAAGCTGAGCAGGCAACCCTGTGTGTGCACTCCTGTGTATGTGTTGTGTGCACACAGGCGTGGGTGTGTAAATAGGGTCAACTGGGGAAAGCCTCAATCTTTTTATTATTTTTATAAACTTGTTAAAAAGTTTATTTTTATGAGTCCATGTCTGCGGTGCACAATGGTCGTATTCATCGTGCGGAGCTGTGCACAACCGTGACATCTTCGTCCTCTTTCTGTCCTCTGCCTCTCTCTCTGCTCCTCCGGGATAAAGGCCTACTTTCCTGTTTCTTATTACCTGCCTTTCCTTTCGTTCTCTTGTGTATACTTTGGGTCTTCTTCGAAGAGAGGCGAATTTAGGCTCCTGTGTGATTTACTTAATCGTGGGCTGGGCCACAGGAACACACTTCACTGCCCGGGCCCAGCCCGTCGAGTGGAGCAGCCTGGACTTCGGCGGGGCCCAGGGCTGGGCCTGGGTGGGCTTAGAAGCCCGTGGGGAGGGTGGCGGGGTCCAGGGCTCGGCGCCGCCCTCTCCAGGACCCAGCTCCTCGGGTGCCCGCGCGCATTTTGGGGCAGGTGGCACCGGTCTCCGCGCGGGTCCGACCCTGTCCGCCCTCACCCGGCCCCCAGGCTGGCACCGACTCGCCCCTCCCTGTCGCTTCGTGCCCTCCCCGCCCCCTCGGCCACCACCCCACCCCCAGCCGGCTGGCACCCAGCTCACCCTCACCCCTCGGCTGGGCACCCTGCTCCCCGACCCCCGTCATCCCGCCTCCCCCCGCCGGTTCTGCCCCGCACGGCGGCTGCGCCCAGGCCCGGCTGGCAGCGAGGAGTGGAAAGGGAGGACGCGCGGGGCCGGGTGGGGTGGAGACGCAGGATGGAGGAGGGGGTGTCATTTTCTTTTTCTTTCTTTTTTTAAAAAAAGTATTTCTCTCGCGAGAAGGCGCCGCGCGGACGATACTTGAAGAGGTGGGGCGGGAGGGGGCGCGGAGCCCGGCAGACGGCGGTGCAGCGCGACGGCGTCCGGGACCGCGGGGCGCGCAGTGCGGGGCCGAGTCCGCGGTCGGGGTCGCAGCGCCGCTCGCCCAGTGGGTCCGCGGGCCGGGCCGGGGTCAGGGCCGGGGGTCGGGGCCGGGCCTGGCTGACAGCTGTTCAGCTAGTCGGGCCGGCTCGGCGGGCGCGCACTGCACGGGCTCTGGCTGGGCGCTCTGGTCGCGACGCGCGCAATCGGTGGCACCGAGAACCACCCGGACGCGATCGCGCGGGGCCGAGGCCCTTGGGGGACGGGGTTCAGGGCGCCAGGCTTGCGGCCGGCTCGGGGGTGGAGGGGTGGCCGGGTGGCCGGAGCTGTGTGGCCAGCTGGGGACCCGGCGGTCTCCACTCGCCAAGTAACTGCGCCACGAGCAGGCGGCGCGCAGGACTCGGAGCGGGACCGCGGGCTCAGCATCCCGCGTCTGAACGTCGCCCCCCGCGGGATCTGTGTCTCTTGCAGCTGGCAAGGGCCGCCTGAAGCGGGAGCAGCCCGGCCAGAACGCGCAGACAGCGGGACAGCGGGACAGCGAGACAGCGGGACAGCAGGACAGCGGCGCGGTGCGCTCCGGGCGCCTTGGGCGCGGCGACAGGCGGCGGGGCGCGGCCGCTCGGCATCATGCGGCCAGGGGGGCTGCTGGAGGTCGCCCTGGGATTTATCGTTCTACTTGCGTCCTACACGAGCCACGGCGCGGACGCCAACTCGGAGGCTGGGAACTTGAAAGAGACCCGAGCCAGCCGGGCCAAAAGGAGAGGCGGCGGGGGACACGACGCGCTTAAGGGGTAAGGGAACAAGCGGTCGACTCCCTGGGCCTGGGGCTCTCCTCTCCTTTCCCAAGTCTGAGGTCGGGAGTCACCCATGGATGGATTCTCCACGGTGCAAGGACCCTTGGCAAGGCCTCCTGGGGTCACCTTAGTAGTGCCAGGTCGCTGAGCCTTCACTGCATTGGGACCGAGCTACCTCATTCTTGGCCCAAGGGATTCCTGCCCCCAGGGAGGGGTCCTGTGTAAAAAGAATCTTGGGCCATTGTGGAGGCCGGTTTTGGAAGGCAGAAAAAGGTTCCTGGAGTTTGGAAAAGGGGAGGAGTTGAGAGAGAGAGAGAGAGAGAGAGAGAGAGAGAGAGAGAGAGAGAGAGAGAACCAGCCAGCCAGCCTGCGTTTTCTCTTCCCACCAGTGTTGGCTGTGCTAGTACTTTCCTTGTGGCAGTCTTTGTAAGGGATGAAGGGATGGTGGCAAGGAGAAAGATTGGAATGACAGGAGGATGCCCACCGCTCCCAGCTGCCCTTTCTGGAGATGATGCTTTTGAAAACCTGGGAGTGAGTGTTCTTGCTACCCTCCCTTTCAAATGTCTACACTAGGAGCCAGGCAGAGCCAGTGTTCCTGAGAAGATGTACTTGGCTTCTGTGGGGTCTCCGTGTCACCTAGCAGGGGTGTCCCTGGCCAACCTCTCCCATCTGCCTGTGGGACTGCCCTTCCCTGGTTAGCCAAGAAATTTCTGCAGGAGAGATTTAAACTAAGCAGGTTGGTGGTTAGGAGTTGTGAGTTTCTGGATTAAAGGATGGCAGGAATGGAATTCCTTTTTTTTTTTTTTTCAGATTGAAAGAGAAGTCTGAGGTTATGTTTAGACCTTCACAGAAACA
>NW_004524681.1:6009058-6010478 GCF_000260255.1 Octodon degus
AGCACACCCTGGGGGCGGGGCCAGCACAGCATACCAGGGATTGAACCCTGGCCACTGCGCTCTGCCTAAGCAGACACTTTAGTCCGCTGAGCTATCTGGCGGGCTTTACAATTTTTAAATGATTTTAGAGAAACACCTCTCTCCATTTCTCATGGTATTTGATCACTAACAGACCGTAGTCTATTGCCCGGTGTTTACAAAGCTGTCCTAAAATCTGGTATTTGTGGAATAGCTGGTTATGAGTGCTTCAAATTCTCATGTTACCTATAAGGTTATTGATCTGCATTTGGTGGTTAATAATAATTTAAGAGGATGACAGTTATTTCCTTTCTACCTTTCTGATTGTTTTCTTTTATAATTTTCTAGAAATATTATAAGGATATATGTGTACACATAAATATGTATACATATCCACATAATTGTTTGCACATATATAGGTATACACACATATTTGTGTGTGCCTGTCTTTTGATACATGGAGTATAATGCACGTAATGTTCTGAGCCTTGTTCCCTCTTCATTTACCTTTGGTGCATTTTCCTGTTATTGCATATGGATCTATCGTGTGTATTTTTTGGTATACAGCATCCCAGAATGCAGCTTGAACAGTGCCCTAATAATGGCTCTTTTGATTGAAATAGTTTGCTGTTTCCAACGTCCTTCTGTGGATCATGTGTACGTGTGCACACTGATGTGTGGTACGAAGTAATCAAAGCAGACACTTCGGACCAAAGGTGTCCCTGTGGATTTTAAACAAGCACTCATCTGATGTTAAACTTGAATTGCACTTGAAATCGATTCTCTGCTCACTGCCGCCGCAGTCTCACGCGAGTGAGTCTTTTAACCGTGCCCTGCTATGTCAGTCAGGAACACCAGCTCTGTAGAATTACATTTTTCCAATGGGTGCTTGAAATTTCTATTTTTGCTCATTAAATTATTATCCACTCCAAAACTAGACCCCTGTGACTGCAGGGAAACCTACTTGCCATTTTGATGGAAGTGCATGGGTCAGGAGGTGACAGTGACGTGTGACCTCAGGGGCTGCTTGATGTGACTTTGGTAGCGGCACTTTTTAGCTCCTCACTAGCATTTCCTTAAACTCATCAGTGCCTGACCTGCCCTAGCCCAGTGTCACCCAGTGCTGGGGCTGCTCCTCCCATGCATGGCAGGGGACTGCAGAACTTGCCTGGTCAGAGCTGTCCCTACTGTGCCCTCTCTGCAGGGACCTGAGTCTGCCTGCCTCTCCCTCCCTGGGATGACAGCCTAGCTGTCTTCTTGCCCTCCTTCCTCTTCAGCCCCTCCCTAGGGGGCAAAAGAAGTTGCTCTGCAGTGAGAATTTACGCATCCTCAAATTTCTTCCTGGCTTTTGCTGTTTGCTTAAATTGCCAATTTCTACATTAACAGGAAATTCTTTTTTTTT